>NC_090365.1:16334904-16638124 GCF_035084215.1 Heptranchias perlo | reverse complement strand
TACTCGACTCCACTTCAGCCCATTTTGCTGCACTCGACCCACTTGAGCCATTTTGCTGCCCTCGAACCCACTTGAGCTCAATTCGTTGCACTGGAACCCACTTGAGTCCATTTTGCTGCATTCGACCCCACTTGAGCCCATTTTGCTGCATTCGACCCCACTTGAGCCCATTTTGCTGCACTCGACCACACTTGAGCCGACAATATTGCGCTCAACATCACTTAAGCCGACTTCGCTGCACTCGTCCCACTTGGGACCACTTCACTTCGATCAAACCCACTTGAGCCCACTTCAATTCACTCGACCCCACTTGAGCCAGCTTCGCAGCAGCCGATCCCACATGAGCTCCCATCGCTCGACTCGACCGCACTTGAGCCCATTTTGCTGCACTCAAACCCTCTTGAGCCCATTTTGCTGCACTTGAACCCACTTGAGCCCAATTTGCTGCACTCGACACTACCTGAGCCCATTTCGCTGCACGCGAGCCCACTTATGCCCACTTTGCTACACTCGACCCTACTTGCACCCACTTCGCTACACTCGAACCCACTTGAGCCCACTTCACTGCATTGGACCCCACATGAGCCCACTTCACGGCACTCGACCCCACTTGGGCCCATTTCGCTGCCCTCGATCGCACGTGAGCCCACTTCGCTACAAACGACCCCACTTCGGACCACTTCGCTCCAATCTAACCCATTTGAGCCCACTTGGCTGCACTCGACCCCACTTGATCCAACTTCGCTGTACTCTACACCACTTGAGACCACTTCGCTGCACTCGAACCCACTTGGGACAATTTCGCTCCAATCTTACCCACTTGAGCTCACTTCGCTGCACTCGACCTTACTTGAGCCCACTTCGCTGCACTCGAGCCCACTTCAACCCAATTCACTGCACTCGATACCAATTGATGCCATTTCACTGCATTCGACCCCACTTGAGCCAACTTCGCTGCACGGGACCCCACATGAGCCCCCATCGCTCTATGTGACCCCACTTGAGCCCATTTTGTTGCTCTCGAACCCACATGAGCCCATTTTGCTGCACTCGAACCCACGTGAGCGCAATTCGCTGCACTCGATCCCTCTTGATCCCATTTTGCAGCACGTGAACCCATTTGAGCCCACTTCACTGCACTCGATTTGGGGACGGTGCCAGCCAGTGGAGACCAATTTGCGGCCGGCGCCAGTGAGTGGAGACCAATTTGGGTACGGCGCCGGCGAGTGGTGACCAATTTGCGAACGGCGCCGGGGAGTGGAGATGAATTTGGTGATGGCGCCAGCGAGAGCAGAACAATTTGGGGAAGGCACCAGCGAGTGGAGACCAATTTGTGGATGGAGCCAGCGAGTGGAGACCAATTTGGGGACGGCGTCAGCGAGTGGAGTCCAATTTGGGTATGGCGACAGCGAGTGAAGACCAATTTGTGGATGACGCCAGGGAGTGGAGACCAATTTGGGAACGGCGCCGGCGAGTGGTGACCAATTTGCGAACGGCGCCGGGGAGTGGAGATGAATTTGGTGATGGCGCCAGCGAGAGGAGAACAATTTGGGGAAGGCACCAGCGAGTGGAGACCAATTTGTGGATGGAGCCAGCGAGTGGAGACCAATTTGGGGACGGCGCCAGCGAGTGGAGTCCAATTTGGGGATGGCGCCAGCGAGTGGAGACCAATTTGGGGATGGCGCCAACAAGTTGAGGCAGCGACAGCAAATTTGGACCAATTTAGGGATGGCGCCAGCGGGTGCAGACCAATTTAGGACGACCCAGCGAGTGGAGTCCAATTTGGGAACGGCGCCAGTGAGTGGAGACCAATTTGGGGATTCCGCGAGATTGGTCAGACCAATTTGGGACAGCGCCAGTGAGTGGAAACCAATTTGGGGACGACCCCAGCGAGTGGAGCCGAATTTGGGGATGGCGCCAGCAAGTGTAGACAAATTTGTGGATGGCGCCAGGGAGTGGAGATCAATTTGGGGTTGGCGCCAGTGAGTGGAGACCAATTTGGGGATGGCGCCAGTGAATGGAGAAATGTGAGGGGACCGCGCCAGCGAGTGGAGTCCAATTTGCGGATGGCGCCAGTGAATGGAGAACTGTGAGGGGACCGCGCCAGCGAGTGGAGTCCAATTTGGGGATGGCGCCAGTGAATGGAGAACTGTGTGGGGACTGTTCCAGCGAGTGGAGACCAATTTGGGGACGGCGCCACCGAGTGAAGTCCAATTTGGGGACGGCGCCAGCGAGTGGAGACCAATTTGGAGATGGCGCCAACAAGTTGAGGCAGCGACAGCAAATATGGACCAATTTATGGATGGTGCCAGGGAGTGGAGACCAATTTCGGGATTGCACGAGAGAGTGAAGACCAATTTGGGACGACCCACCGAGTGAAGAACAATTTGGGGATGGCGCAAGCGTGTGGAGACCAATTTGTGGATGGCGCCAGCAAGTTGGGACGGCGACAGCAAATATGGACCAATTTAGGGACGGCGCCAGCGAGTGCAGTCCACTTTGGGGATGGAGCCAGCGAGTGGAGACCAATTTGGGGATGGCTCCAACAAGTTGAGGCAGCGACAGCAAATTTGGACCAATTTAGGGATGGTGCCAGCGGGTGCAAACCAAATTAGGACGACCCAGCGAGTGGAGTCCAATTTGGGGATGGCGCCAGCGAGTGGAGACCAATTTGGGGATTCCGCGCGATTGGTCAGACCAATTTGGGACAGCGCCAGTGAGTGGAAACCAATTTGGGGATGGCTCCAACAAGTTGAGGCAGCGACAGCAAATATGGACCAATTTAGGGATGGTGCCAGGGAGTGGAGACCAATTTCGGGATTGCACGAGAGAGTGAAGACCAATTTGGGACGACCCACCGAGTGGAGACCAATTTAGGGATGACAATTGTAAACAATTTTACAACACCAAGTTATAGTCCAGCAATTTTATTTTAAATTCACAAGCTTTCGGAGACTTCCTCCTTCCTCAGGTAAATTTAGGGATGGTGGCAGTGAGTGGAATCCAATTTGGGGACGGCGCCAGTGAGTGGAGAACAATTTGGGGATGGCGCCACCGAGTGAAGACCAATTTGGGGACGGCGCCAGCGAGTGCAATTTGGGGATGGCTCCAACAAGTTGAGGCAGCGATAGCAAATTTGGACCAATTTAGGGATGGCACCAGCGGGTGCAGACCAATTTAGGACGACCCAGCGAGTGGAGTCCAATTTGGGGACGGCGACAGCGAGTGGAGACCAATTTGGGGATTCCGCGCGATTGGTCAGACCAATTTGGGACAGCGCCAGTGAGTGGAAACCAATTTGGGGACGACCCCAGCGAGTGGAGCCGAATTTGGGGATGGCGCCAGCAAGTGTAGACAAATTTGTGGATGGCGCCAGGGAGTGGAGATCAATTTGGGGATGGCGCCAGTGAGTGGAGATCAATTTGGGGATGGCGCCAGTGAATGGAGAACTGTGAGGGGACCGCGCCAGCGAGTGGAGTCCAATTTGGGGATGGCGCCAGTGAATGGAGAACTGTGTGGGGACGGCGCCAGCGAGTCGATACCAATTTGTGGACTGCGCCCATAGCGCTGCACTCGTCCCCACTTGAGCCCATTTCTCTGCACTTGACCCCACTTGAACTCATTTCGCTAAACTCGACAACACTTGAGCCCACTTACCTGCACTCGACCATGCTTGAGCCCACTTCGCTGCATTCGAACCCACTTCGCTGCACACAATACTAATTGCACCCACTTCGCTGCACTGGATCCCACTTGCTCCCACTTTGCTGCACTCGAAGACACTTACGCCCACTTCGCTGCACACGACCACACTTGAGACCACTTCACTGCTCTCGAACCCTCGAGTCCACTTCACTGCACTCGACCCCACTTGATCCTATTTCGCTGCACTCGACCCCACTTGAGCCCATTTCGTTAAACTCAACAACACTTGAGCCCACTTCGCTGCACTCGAGCCAACTTCGCTGCACTCGCCCCTATTGCACCCACTTCGCTTCAGTGGATCCCACTTGCTCCCACTTCACTCCACTCACCCAACCTGTGCCCATTTTGCTGCACTCGAACCCACTTGAGCCGATTTGGCTGCACTCGAACCCACTTGGGACCACTTCGCTCCAATCTAAACCACTTGAGCCCACTTCGCTGCACTCGACCCCACTTTAGCCGGTTTTGCTGCAGTCGAACCCACTTGTGCCCACTTCGCTTCACTCGACCCCATTGAGCCCATTTCACTGCACTCGACCTCACTTGCGCCCAATTTGCTTCACTCGACACCACTTGAGCCAAATTCACTGCACTCGATCCCTCATGAGCCGACTTCGCTGCACTCGACCCCACTTCGGACCACTTCGCTGCACTCGACACCACTTGAGCCCATTTTGCTGCATTCCAACACACTTGAGCCGAATTCGCTTCACTCGACACCACTTGAGCCCAATTCACTGCACTCGATCCCACTTGAGCCGAATTCGCTGCATTCGACCCCACTTGATCCCACTTCGCTACACTCGACCCCAATTGAGCCCAATCGCTGCACGCTACCGAACTTGAGCGCACTTCGCTGCACTCGTAAGCATTTGAGCCCATTTTGCTGCACTCGAAGACACTTACGTTCACTTCGCTTCACTCGACCCCATTTGAACCCAATTCGCTAAACGCGACAACACTTGAGCCCACTAACCTGCACTCGACCCCACTTGAGCCCACATTGTTGCACTCGACACCACTTTAGCCCGTTTTGCTGCACTCGAACACATTTGAGCCGAATTCGCTTCACTCGACCCCACTTCAGCCCATTTCGCTGCACTCTAACACACTTGAGACAAATTCACTGCACTCGATCCCATTTGAGCCGAATTCGCTGCATTCGACCACACTTGAGACCACTTCGCTCCAATCTAACCCACTTGAGCCCACGTCACTGCACTCGACCACAATTGAGCCCAATCGCTGCACGCTACCCAACTTGAGCGCACTTCGCTGCATTCGTAACCATTTGAGCCCATTTTGCTGCACTCGACACCACTTGTGCCCATTTTGCTGCACTCGAAACCTATTGAGCCCATTTTGCTGCACTCGACCACACTTGAGCCCACTTCGTTGTACTCGACCCCACTTGCGCCCATATCGCTACACTCAACCCAATTCGCTAAACTCGACAACACTTGAGCCAACTTACCTGCACTCGACCACGCTTGAGCCCACTTCGCTCCACTCGAACCCACCTGAGCCCATTTTGCTGCATTCCAACCCACTTGAGCTCAATTCGCTGCACTTGACACCACTTGAGCCCATCTTGCTGCACTCGAAACATGTTGAGCCCACTGCGCTGCACTCGACCCCACATGAGGCCACTTCACTGCACGCGACCCCACTTGCACCCATTTCACTGCACTCGAGCCAACGTATGCCCACTTTGCTGCACTCGACCCCAGTTGAGCCCATTTCGCTGCACTTGATCCCACTTGAGCCCAATTCGCTGCACTCGACCCCACTTGAGCCCACTTCGCTGCACTCGACCGCACTTGAACCCACTTGCTCCATATCGCTGCACTCAACACAAATTGTGCAAATTTCGATGCACTCGACCCCACTTGACCCCACTTCGCTGCACTCAACCCCACGTGCCCACACTTCGCTCCACTTGGCCCCACTTGACCCCACTTCGCTGCACTCGACCCCACTTGCCCTCATTTCGCTGCACTCAACTCCACGTGTTCTCATTTCGCTGCACTCACACCCACTTGAGCATAGTTCGCTGCACTCGACATCACTTCAGCCTATTTCGCTGCAGGCGACACGACTTGAGCCCATTTTGCTGCACTCGAACAAACATGAGCCTACTTCGCTGCACGCGACCACACTTGAGCCCATTTTGCGGCACTCAACCCCATTTGAGCCCAGTTTGCTGAACTTGACACCACTTCAGCTCATTTCGCTGCACTTGATCCCACTTTAGCCCAATTCGCTGCACTCGACACCATTGGAGCCCATTTTGCTGCACTCGACCTCTCTTAAGCCCACTTCACTGCACTCGACTACACTTGAGCCCACTTCGCTGCACGCGCCATCCCTTCAGCACATTTCGCTGCACTCGACCACACTTGCACCCATTTTGCTGCACTGGACCCAACTTCAGCCGACTACGTTGCTCTCAATACCACTTAAGCCGACTTCACTGCTCTCGTCCCCACTTAGGACAACTTCGCTCCAATCAAACGCTATTGAGCCCACGTCGCTTCACTCGACACCACTCGACACCACTTCGCTGCACTCGACTCCACTTCAGCCCACTTCGCTGCACTCGACCCCACTTGAGCCCATTTTGCTGCCCTCGAACCCACTTGAGCTCAATTCGTTGCACTGGAACCCACTTGAGTCCATTTTGCTGCATTCGACCCCACTTGAGCCCATTTTGCTGCATTCGACCCCACTTGAGCCCATTTTGCTGCACTCGACCACACTTGAGCCGACAATATTGCGCTCAACATCACTTAAGCCGACTTCGCTGCACTCGTCCCACTTGGGACCACTTCACTCCGATCAAACCCACTTGAGCCCACTTCAATTCACTCGACCCCACTTGAGCCAGCTTCGCAGCAGCCGATCCCACATGAGCTCCCATCGCTCGACTCGACCGCACTTGAGCCCATTTTGCTGCACTCAAACCCTCTTGAGCCCATTTTGCTGCACTTGAACCCACTTGAGCCCAATTTGCTGCACTCGACACTACCTGAGCCCATTTCGCTGCACGCGAGCCCACTTATGCCCACTTTGCTACACTCGACCCTACTTGCACCCACTTCGCTACACTCGAACCCACTTGAGCCCACTTCACTGCATTGGACCCCACATGAGCCCACTTCACGGCACTCGACCCCACTTGGGCCCATTTCGCTGCCCTCGATCGCACGTGAGCCCACTTCGCTACAAACGACCCCACTTCGGACCACTTCGCTCCAATCTAACCCATTTGAGCCCACTTGGCTGCACTCGACCCCACTTGATCCAACTTCGCTGTACTCTACACCACTTGAGACCACTTCGCTGCACTCGAACCCACTTGGGACAATTTCGCTCCAATCTTACCCACTTGAGCTCACTTCGCTGCACTCGACCTTACTTGAGCCCACTTCGCTGCACTCGAGCCCACTTCAACCCAATTCACTGCACTCGATACCAATTGATGCCATTTCACTGCATTCGACCCCACTTGAGCCAACTTCGCTGCACGGGACCCCACATGAGCCCCCATCGCTCTATGTGACCCCACTTGAGCCCATTTTGTTGCTCTCGAACCCACATGAGCCCATTTTGCTGCACTCGAACCCACGTGAGCGCAATTCGCTGCACTCGATCCCTCTTGATCCCATTTTGCAGCACGTGAACCCATTTGAGCCCACTTCACTGCACTCGATTTGGGGACGGTGCCAGCCAGTGGAGACCAATTTGCGGCCGGCGCCAGTGAGTGGAGACCAATTTGGGTACGGCGCCGGCGAGTGGTGACCAATTTGCGAACGGCGCCGTGGAGTGGAGATGAATTTGGTGATGGCGCCAGCGAGAGCAGAACAATTTGGGGAAGGCACCAGCGAGTGGAGACCAATTTGTGGATGGAGCCAGCGAGTGGAGACCAATTTGGGGACGGCGTCAGCGAGTGGAGTCCAATTTGGGTATGGCGACAGCGAGTGAAGACCAATTTGTGGATGGCGCCAGGGAGTGGAGACCAATTTGGGAACGGCGCCGGCGAGTGGTGACCAATTTGCGAACGGCGCCGGGGAGTGGAGATGAATTTGGTGATGGCGCCAGCGAGAGGAGAACAATTTGGGGAAGGCACCAGCGAGTGGAGACCAATTTGTGGATGGAGCCAGCGAGTGGAGACCAATTTGGGGACGGCGCCAGCGAGTGGAGTCCAATTTGGGGATGGCGCCAGCGAGTGGAGACCAATTTGGGGATGGCGCCAACAAGTTGAGGCAGCGACAGCAAATTTGGACCAATTTAGGGATGGCGCCAGCGGGTGCAGACCAATTTAGGACGACCCAGCAAGTGGAGTCCAATTTGGGGACGGCGACAGCGAGTGGAGACCAATTTGGGGATTCCGCGCGATTGGTCAGACCAATTTGGGACAGCGCCAGTGAGTGGAAACCAATTTGGGGACGACCCCAGCGAGTGGAGCCGAATTTGGGGATGGCGCCAGCAAGTGTAGACAAATTTGTGGATGGCGCCAGGGAGTGGAGATCAATTTGGGGATGGCGCCAGTGAGTGGAGACCAATTTGGGGATGGCGCCAGTGAATGGAGAACTGTGAGGGGACCGCCCATATCGCTACACTCAACCCAATTCGCTAAACTCGACAACACTTGAGCCCACTTACCTGCACTCGACCACGCTTGAGCCCACTTCGCTCCACTCGAACCCACCTGAGCCCATTTTGCTGCATTCCAACCCACTTGAGCTCAATTCGCTGCACTTGACACCACTTGAGCCCATCTTGCTGCACTCGAAACATGTTGAGCCCACTGTGCTGCACTCGACCCCACATGAGGCCACTTCACTGCACGCGACCCCACTTGCACCCATTTCACTGCACTCGAGCCAACGTATGCCCACTTTGCTGCACTCGACCCCAGTTGAGCCCATTTCGCTGCACTTGATCCCACTTGAGCCCACTTCGCTGCACTCGCACCCAATTGTTCCCATTTCGCTGCACTAGACCCCACTTGAGCCCAATTCGCTGCACTCGACCCCACTTGAGCCCACTTCGCTGCACTCGACCGCACTTGAACCCACTTGCTCCATATCGCTGCACTCAACACAAATTGTGCAAATTTCGATGCACTCGACCCCACTTGACCCCACTTCGCTGCACTCAACCCCACGTGCCCACACTTCGCTCCACTTGGCCCCACTTGACCCCACTTCGCTGCACTCGACCCCACTTGCCCTCATTTCGCTGCACTCAACTCCACGTGTTCTCATTTCGCTGCACTCACACCCACTTGAGCATAGTTCGCTGCACTCGACATCACTTCAGCCTATTTCGCTGCAGGCGACACGACTTGAGCCCATTTTGCTGCACTCGAACAAACACGAGCCTACTTCGCTGCACGCGACCACACTTGAGCCCATTTTGCGGCACTCAACCCCATTTGAGCCCAGTTTGCTGAACTTGACACCACTTCAGCTCATTTCGCTGCACTTGATCCCACTTTAGCCCAATTCGCTGCACTCGACACCATTGGAGCCCATTTTGCTGCACTCGACCTCTCTTAAGCCCACTTCGCTGCACTCGACTACACTTGAGCCCACTTCGCTGCACGCGCCATCCCTTCAGCCCATTTCGCTGCACTCGACCCCACTTGCACCCATTTTGCTGCACTGGACCCAACTTCAGCCGACTACGTTGCTCTCAATACCACTTAAGCCGACTTCACTGCTCTCGTCCCCACTTAGGACAACTTCGCTCCAATCAAACGCTATTGAGCCCACGTCGCTTCACTCGACACCACTCGACACCACTTCGCTGCACTCGACTCCACTTCAGCCCATTTTGCTGCACTCGACCCCACTTGAGCCCATTTTGCTGCCCTCGAACCCACTTGAGCTCAATTCGTTGCACTGGAACCCACTTGAGTCCATTTTGCTGCATTCGACCCCACTTGAGCCCATTTTGCTGCATTCGACCCCACTTGAGCCCATTTTGCTGCACTCGACCACACTTGAGCCGACAATATTGCGCTCAACATCACTTAAGCCGACTTCGCTGCACTCGTCCCACTTGGGACCACTTCACTTCGATCAAACCCACTTGAGCCCACTTCAATTCACTCGACCCCACTTGAGCCAGCTTCGCAGCAGCCGATCCCACATGAGCTCCCATCGCTCGACTCGACCGCACTTGAGCCCATTTTGCTGCACTCAAACCCTCTTGAGCCCATTTTGCTGCACTTGAACCCACTTGAGCCCAATTTGCTGCACTCGACACTACCTGAGCCCATTTCGCTGCACGCGAGCCCACTTATGCCCACTTTGCTACACTCGACCCTACTTGCACCCACTTCGCTACACTCGAACCCACTTGAGCCCACTTCACTGCATTGGACCCCACATGAGCCCACTTCACGGCACTCGACCCCACTTGGGCCCATTTCGCTGCCCTCGATCGCACGTGAGCCCACTTCGCTACAAACGACCCCACTTCGGACCACTTCGCTCCAATCTAACCCATTTGAGCCCACTTGGCTGCACTCGACCCCACTTGATCCAACTTCGCTGTACTCTACACCACTTGAGACCACTTCGCTGCACTCGAACCCACTTGGGACAATTTCGCTCCAATCTTACCCACTTGAGCTCACTTCGCTGCACTCGACCTTACTTGAGCCCACTTCGCTGCACTCGAGCCCACTTCAACCCAATTCACTGCACTCGATACCAATTGATGCCATTTCACTGCATTCGACCCCACTTGAGCCAACTTCGCTGCACGGGACCCCACATGAGCCCCCATCGCTCTATGTGACCCCACTTGAGCCCATTTTGTTGCTCTCGAACCCACATGAGCCCATTTTGCTGCACTCGAACCCACGTGAGCGCAATTCGCTGCACTCGATCCCTCTTGATCCCATTTTGCAGCACGTGAACCCATTTGAGCCCACTTCACTGCACTCGATTTGGGGACGGTGCCAGCCAGTGGAGACCAATTTGCGGCCGGCGCCAGTGAGTGGAGACCAATTTGGGTACGGCGCCGGCGAGTGGTGACCAATTTGCGAACGGCGCCGGGGAGTGGAGATGAATTTGGTGATGGCGCCAGCGAGAGCAGAACAATTTGGGGAAGGCACCAGCGAGTGGAGACCAATTTGTGGATGGAGCCAGCGAGTGGAGACCAATTTGGGGACGGCGTCAGCGAGTGGAGTCCAATTTGGGTATGGCGACAGCGAGTGAAGACCAATTTGTGGATGACGCCAGGGAGTGGAGACCAATTTGGGAACGGCGCTGGCGAGTGGTGACCAATTTGCGAACGGCGCCGGGGAGTGGAGATGAATTTGGTGATGGCGCCAGCGAGAGGAGAACAATTTGGGGAAGGCACCAGCGAGTGGAGACCAATTTGTGGATGGAGCCAGCGAGTGGAGACCAATTTGGGGACGGCGCCAGCGAGTGGAGTCCAATTTGGGGATGGCGCCAGCGAGTGGAGACCAATTTGGGGATGGCGCCAACAAGTTGAGGCAGCGACAGCAAATTTGGACCAATTTAGGGATGGCGCCAGCGGGTGCAGACCAATTTAGGACGACCCAGCGAGTGGAGTCCAATTTGGGAACGGCGCCAGTGAGTGGAGACCAATTTGGGGATTCCGCGAGATTGGTCAGACCAATTTGGGACAGCGCCAGTGAGTGGAAACCAATTTGGGGACGACCCCAGCGAGTGGAGCCGAATTTGGGGATGGCGCCAGCAAGTGTAGACAAATTTGTGGATGGCGCCAGGGAGTGGAGATCAATTTGGGGTTGGCGCCAGTGAGTGGAGACCAATTTGGGGATGGCGCCAGTGAATGGAGAAATGTGAGGGGACCGCGCCAGCGAGTGGAGTCCAATTTGCGGATGGCGCCAGTGAATGGAGAACTGTGAGGGGACCGCGCCAGCGAGTGGAGTCCAATTTGGGGATGGCGCCAGTGAATGGAGAACTGTGTGGGGACTGTTCCAGCGAGTGGAGACCAATTTGGGGACGGCGCCACCGAGTGAAGTCCAATTTGGGGACGGCGCCAGCGAGTGGAGACCAATTTGGAGATGGCGCCAACAAGTTGAGGCAGCGACAGCAAATATGGACCAATTTATGGATGGTGCCAGGGAGTGGAGACCAATTTCGGGATTGCACGAGAGAGTGAAGACCAATTTGGGACGACCCACCGAGTGAAGAACAATTTGGGGATGGCGCAAGCGTGTGGAGACCAATTTGTGGATGGCGCCAGCAAGTTGGGACGGCGACAGCAAATATGGACCAATTTAGGGACGGCGCCAGCGAGTGCAGTCCACTTTGGGGATGGAGCCAGCGAGTGGAGACCAATTTGGGGATGGCTCCAACAAGTTGAGGCAGCGACAGCAAATTTGGACCAATTTAGGGATGGTGCCAGCGGGTGCAAACCAAATTAGGACGACCCAGCGAGTGGAGTCCAATTTGGGGATGGCGCCAGCGAGTGGAGACCAATTTGGGGATTCCGCGCGATTGGTCAGACCAATTTGGGACAGCGCCAGTGAGTGGAAACCAATTTGGGGATGGCTCCAACAAGTTGAGGCAGCGACAGCAAATATGGACCAATTTAGGGATGGTGCCAGGGAGTGGAGACCAATTTCGGGATTGCACGAGAGAGTGAAGACCAATTTGGGACGACCCACCGAGTGGAGACCAATTTAGGGATGACAATTGTAAACAATTTTACAACACCAAGTTATAGTCCAGCAATTTTATTTTAAATTCACAAGCTTTCGGAGACTTCCTCCTTCCTCAGGTAAATTTAGGGATGGTGGCAGTGAGTGGAATCCAATTTGGGGACGGCGCCAGTGAGTGGAGAACAATTTGGGGATGGCGCCACCGAGTGAAGACCAATTTGGGGACGGCGCCAGCGAGTGCAATTTGGGGATGGCTCCAACAAGTTGAGGCAGCGATAGCAAATTTGGACCAATTTAGGGATGGCACCAGCGGGTGCAGACCAATTTAGGACGACCCAGCGAGTGGAGTCCAATTTGGGGACGGCGACAGCGAGTGGAGACCAATTTGGGGATTCCGCGCGATTGGTCAGACCAATTTGGGACAGCGCCAGTGAGTGGAAACCAATTTGGGGACGACCCCAGCGAGTGGAGCCGAATTTGGGGATGGCGCCAGCAAGTGTAGACAAATTTGTGGATGGCGCCAGGGAGTGGAGATCAATTTGGGGATGGCGCCAGTGAGTGGAGATCAATTTGGGGATGGCGCCAGTGAATGGAGAACTGTGAGGGGACCGCGCCAGCGAGTGGAGTCCAATTTGGGGATGGCGCCAGTGAATGGAGAACTGTGTGGGGACGGCGCCAGCGAGTCGATACCAATTTGTGGACTGCGCCCATAGCGCTGCACTCGTCCCCACTTGAGCCCATTTCTCTGCACTTGACCCCACTTGAACTCATTTCGCTAAACTCGACAACACTTGAGCCCACTTACCTGCACTCGACCATGCTTGAGCCCACTTCGCTGCATTCGAACCCACTTCGCTGCACACAATACTAATTGCACCCACTTCGCTGCACTGGATCCCACTTGCTCCCACTTTGCTGCACTCGAAGACACTTACGCCCACTTCGCTGCACACGACCACACTTGAGACCACTTCACTGCTCTCGAACCCTCGAGTCCACTTCACTGCACTCGACCCCACTTGATCCTATTTCGCTGCACTCGACCCCACTTGAGCCCATTTCGTTAAACTCAACAACACTTGAGCCCACTTCGCTGCACTCGAGCCAACTTCGCTGCACTCGCCCCTATTGCACCCACTTCGCTTCAGTGGATCCCACTTGCTCCCACTTCACTCCACTCACCCAACCTGTGCCCATTTTGCTGCACTCGAACCCACTTGAGCCGATTTGGCTGCACTCGAACCCACTTGGGACCACTTCGCTCCAATCTAAACCACTTGAGCCCACTTCGCTGCACTCGACCCCACTTTAGCCGGTTTTGCTGCAGTCGAACCCACTTGTGCCCACTTCGCTTCACTCGACCCCATTGAGCCCATTTCACTGCACTCGACCTCACTTGCGCCCAATTTGCTTCACTCGACACCACTTGAGCCAAATTCACTGCACTCGATCCCTCATGAGCCGACTTCGCTGCACTCGACCCCACTTCGGACCACTTCGCTGCACTCGACACCACTTGAGCCCATTTTGCTGCATTCCAACACACTTGAGCCGAATTCGCTTCACTCGACACCACTTGAGCCCAATTCACTGCACTCGATCCCACTTGAGCCGAATTCGCTGCATTCGACCCCACTTGATCCCACTTCGCTACACTCGACCCCAATTGAGCCCAATCGCTGCACGCTACCGAACTTGAGCGCACTTCGCTGCACTCGTAAGCATTTGAGCCCATTTTGCTGCACTCGAAGACACTTACGTTCACTTCGCTTCACTCGACCCCATTTGAACCCAATTCGCTAAACGCGACAACACTTGAGCCCACTAACCTGCACTCGACCCCACTTGAGCCCACATTGTTGCACTCGACACCACTTTAGCCCGTTTTGCTGCACTCGAACACATTTGAGCCGAATTCGCTTCACTCGACCCCACTTCAGCCCATTTCGCTGCACTCTAACACACTTGAGACAAATTCACTGCACTCGATCCCATTTGAGCCGAATTCGCTGCATTCGACCACACTTGAGACCACTTCGCTCCAATCTAACCCACTTGAGCCCACGTCACTGCACTCGACCACAATTGAGCCCAATCGCTGCACGCTACCCAACTTGAGCGCA
Source organism: Heptranchias perlo (assembly GCF_035084215.1). NCBI lineage: Eukaryota > Metazoa > Chordata > Chondrichthyes > Hexanchiformes > Hexanchidae > Heptranchias > Heptranchias perlo. Next base: position 16,623,625 of record NC_090365.1, on the reverse strand, counting down.
CTTCGCTGCATTCGTAACCATTTGAGCCCATTTTGCTGCACTCGACACCACTTGTGCCCATTTTGCTGCACTCGAAACCTATTGAGCCCATTTTGCTGCACTCGACCACACTTGAGCCCACTTCGTTGTACTCGACCCCACTTGCGCCCATATCGCTACACTCAACCCAATTCGCTAAACTCGACAACACTTGAGCCAACTTACCTGCACTCGACCACGCTTGAGCCCACTTCGCTCCACTCGAACCCACCTGAGCCCATTTTGCTGCATTCCAACCCACTTGAGCTCAATTCGCTGCACTTGACACCACTTGAGCCCATCTTGCTGCACTCGAAACATGTTGAGCCCACTGCGCTGCACTCGACCCCACATGAGGCCACTTCACTGCACGCGACCCCACTTGCACCCATTTCACTGCACTCGAGCCAACGTATGCCCACTTTGCTGCACTCGACCCCAGTTGAGCCCATTTCGCTGCACTTGATCCCACTTGAGCCCAATTCGCTGCACTCGACCCCACTTGAGCCCACTTCGCTGCACTCGACCGCACTTGAACCCACTTGCTCCATATCGCTGCACTCAACACAAATTGTGCAAATTTCGATGCACTCGACCCCACTTGACCCCACTTCGCTGCACTCAACCCCACGTGCCCACACTTCGCTCCACTTGGCCCCACTTGACCCCACTTCGCTGCACTCGACCCCACTTGCCCTCATTTCGCTGCACTCAACTCCACGTGTTCTCATTTCGCTGCACTCACACCCACTTGAGCATAGTTCGCTGCACTCGACATCACTTCAGCCTATTTCGCTGCAGGCGACACGACTTGAGCCCATTTTGCTGCACTCGAACAAACATGAGCCTACTTCGCTGCACGCGACCACACTTGAGCCCATTTTGCGGCACTCAACCCCATTTGAGCCCAGTTTGCTGAACTTGACACCACTTCAGCTCATTTCGCTGCACTTGATCCCACTTTAGCCCAATTCGCTGCACTCGACACCATTGGAGCCCATTTTGCTGCACTCGACCTCTCTTAAGCCCACTTCACTGCACTCGACTACACTTGAGCCCACTTCGCTGCACGCGCCATCCCTTCAGCACATTTCGCTGCACTCGACCACACTTGCACCCATTTTGCTGCACTGGACCCAACTTCAGCCGACTACGTTGCTCTCAATACCACTTAAGCCGACTTCACTGCTCTCGTCCCCACTTAGGACAACTTCGCTCCAATCAAACGCTATTGAGCCCACGTCGCTTCACTCGACACCACTCGACACCACTTCGCTGCACTCGACTCCACTTCAGCCCACTTCGCTGCACTCGACCCCACTTGAGCCCATTTTGCTGCCCTCGAACCCACTTGAGCTCAATTCGTTGCACTGGAACCCACTTGAGTCCATTTTGCTGCATTCGACCCCACTTGAGCCCATTTTGCTGCATTCGACCCCACTTGAGCCCATTTTGCTGCACTCGACCACACTTGAGCCGACAATATTGCGCTCAACATCACTTAAGCCGACTTCGCTGCACTCGTCCCACTTGGGACCACTTCACTCCGATCAAACCCACTTGAGCCCACTTCAATTCACTCGACCCCACTTGAGCCAGCTTCGCAGCAGCCGATCCCACATGAGCTCCCATCGCTCGACTCGACCGCACTTGAGCCCATTTTGCTGCACTCAAACCCTCTTGAGCCCATTTTGCTGCACTTGAACCCACTTGAGCCCAATTTGCTGCACTCGACACTACCTGAGCCCATTTCGCTGCACGCGAGCCCACTTATGCCCACTTTGCTACACTCGACCCTACTTGCACCCACTTCGCTACACTCGAACCCACTTGAGCCCACTTCACTGCATTGGACCCCACATGAGCCCACTTCACGGCACTCGACCCCACTTGGGCCCATTTCGCTGCCCTCGATCGCACGTGAGCCCACTTCGCTACAAACGACCCCACTTCGGACCACTTCGCTCCAATCTAACCCATTTGAGCCCACTTGGCTGCACTCGACCCCACTTGATCCAACTTCGCTGTACTCTACACCACTTGAGACCACTTCGCTGCACTCGAACCCACTTGGGACAATTTCGCTCCAATCTTACCCACTTGAGCTCACTTCGCTGCACTCGACCTTACTTGAGCCCACTTCGCTGCACTCGAGCCCACTTCAACCCAATTCACTGCACTCGATACCAATTGATGCCATTTCACTGCATTCGACCCCACTTGAGCCAACTTCGCTGCACGGGACCCCACATGAGCCCCCATCGCTCTATGTGACCCCACTTGAGCCCATTTTGTTGCTCTCGAACCCACATGAGCCCATTTTGCTGCACTCGAACCCACGTGAGCGCAATTCGCTGCACTCGATCCCTCTTGATCCCATTTTGCAGCACGTGAACCCATTTGAGCCCACTTCACTGCACTCGATTTGGGGACGGTGCCAGCCAGTGGAGACCAATTTGCGGCCGGCGCCAGTGAGTGGAGACCAATTTGGGTACGGCGCCGGCGAGTGGTGACCAATTTGCGAACGGCGCCGGGGAGTGGAGATGAATTTGGTGATGGCGCCAGCGAGAGCAGAACAATTTGGGGAAGGCACCAGCGAGTGGAGACCAATTTGTGGATGGAGCCAGCGAGTGGAGACCAATTTGGGGACGGCGTCAGCGAGTGGAGTCCAATTTGGGTATGGCGACAGCGAGTGAAGACCAATTTGTGGATGGCGCCAGGGAGTGGAGACCAATTTGGGAACGGCGCCGGCGAGTGGTGACCAATTTGCGAACGGCGCCGGGGAGTGGAGATGAATTTGGTGATGGCGCCAGCGAGAGGAGAACAATTTGGGGAAGGCACCAGCGAGTGGAGACCAATTTGTGGATGGAGCCAGCGAGTGGAGACCAATTTGGGGACGGCGCCAGCGAGTGGAGTCCAATTTGGGGATGGCGCCAGCGAGTGGAGACCAATTTGGGGATGGCGCCAACAAGTTGAGGCAGCGACAGCAAATTTGGACCAATTTAGGGATGGCGCCAGCGGGTGCAGACCAATTTAGGACGACCCAGCAAGTGGAGTCCAATTTGGGGACGGCGACAGCGAGTGGAGACCAATTTGGGGATTCCGCGCGATTGGTCAGACCAATTTGGGACAGCGCCAGTGAGTGGAAACCAATTTGGGGACGACCCCAGCGAGTGGAGCCGAATTTGGGGATGGCGCCAGCAAGTGTAGACAAATTTGTGGATGGCGCCAGGGAGTGGAGATCAATTTGGGGATGGCGCCAGTGAGTGGAGACCAATTTGGGGATGGCGCCAGTGAATGGAGAACTGTGAGGGGACCGCCCATATCGCTACACTCAACCCAATTCGCTAAACTCGACAACACTTGAGCCCACTTACCTGCACTCGACCACGCTTGAGCCCACTTCGCTCCACTCGAACCCACCTGAGCCCATTTTGCTGCATTCCAACCCACTTGAGCTCAATTCGCTGCACTTGACACCACTTGAGCCCATCTTGCTGCACTCGAAACATGTTGAGCCCACTGTGCTGCACTCGACCCCACATGAGGCCACTTCACTGCACGCGACCCCACTTGCACCCATTTCACTGCACTCGAGCCAACGTATGCCCACTTTGCTGCACTCGACCCCAGTTGAGCCCATTTCGCTGCACTTGATCCCACTTGAGCCCACTTCGCTGCACTCGCACCCAATTGTTCCCATTTCGCTGCACTAGACCCCACTTGAGCCCAATTCGCTGCACTCGACCCCACTTGAGCCCACTTCGCTGCACTCGACCGCACTTGAACCCACTTGCTCCATATCGCTGCACTCAACACAAATTGTGCAAATTTCGATGCACTCGACCCCACTTGACCCCACTTCGCTGCACTCAACCCCACGTGCCCACACTTCGCTCCACTTGGCCCCACTTGACCCCACTTCGCTGCACTCGACCCCACTTGCCCTCATTTCGCTGCACTCAACTCCACGTGTTCTCATTTCGCTGCACTCACACCCACTTGAGCATAGTTCGCTGCACTCGACATCACTTCAGCCTATTTCGCTGCAGGCGACACGACTTGAGCCCATTTTGCTGCACTCGAACAAACACGAGCCTACTTCGCTGCACGCGACCACACTTGAGCCCATTTTGCGGCACTCAACCCCATTTGAGCCCAGTTTGCTGAACTTGACACCACTTCAGCTCATTTCGCTGCACTTGATCCCACTTTAGCCCAATTCGCTGCACTCGACACCATTGGAGCCCATTTTGCTGCACTCGACCTCTCTTAAGCCCACTTCGCTGCACTCGACTACACTTGAGCCCACTTCGCTGCACGCGCCATCCCTTCAGCCCATTTCGCTGCACTCGACCCCACTTGCACCCATTTTGCTGCACTGGACCCAACTTCAGCCGACTACGTTGCTCTCAATACCACTTAAGCCGACTTCACTGCTCTCGTCCCCACTTAGGACAACTTCGCTCCAATCAAACGCTATTGAGCCCACGTCGCTTCACTCGACACCACTCGACACCACTTCGCTGCACTCGACTCCACTTCAGCCCATTTTGCTGCACTCGACCCCACTTGAGCCCATTTTGCTGCCCTCGAACCCACTTGAGCTCAATTCGTTGCACTGGAACCCACTTGAGTCCATTTTGCTGCATTCGACCCCACTTGAGCCCATTTTGCTGCATTCGACCCCACTTGAGCCCATTTTGCTGCACTCGACCACACTTGAGCCGACAATATTGCGCTCAACATCACTTAAGCCGACTTCGCTGCACTCGTCCCACTTGGGACCACTTCACTTCGATCAAACCCACTTGAGCCCACTTCAATTCACTCGACCCCACTTGAGCCAGCTTCGCAGCAGCCGATCCCACATGAGCTCCCATCGCTCGACTCGACCGCACTTGAGCCCATTTTGCTGCACTCAAACCCTCTTGAGCCCATTTTGCTGCACTTGAACCCACTTGAGCCCAATTTGCTGCACTCGACACTACCTGAGCCCATTTCGCTGCACGCGAGCCCACTTATGCCCACTTTGCTACACTCGACCCTACTTGCACCCACTTCGCTACACTCGAACCCACTTGAGCCCACTTCACTGCATTGGACCCCACATGAGCCCACTTCACGGCACTCGACCCCACTTGGGCCCATTTCGCTGCCCTCGATCGCACGTGAGCCCACTTCGCTACAAACGACCCCACTTCGGACCACTTCGCTCCAATCTAACCCATTTGAGCCCACTTGGCTGCACTCGACCCCACTTGATCCAACTTCGCTGTACTCTACACCACTTGAGACCACTTCGCTGCACTCGAACCCACTTGGGACAATTTCGCTCCAATCTTACCCACTTGAGCTCACTTCGCTGCACTCGACCTTACTTGAGCCCACTTCGCTGCACTCGAGCCCACTTCAACCCAATTCACTGCACTCGATACCAATTGATGCCATTTCACTGCATTCGACCCCACTTGAGCCAACTTCGCTGCACGGGACCCCACATGAGCCCCCATCGCTCTATGTGACCCCACTTGAGCCCATTTTGTTGCTCTCGAACCCACATGAGCCCATTTTGCTGCACTCGAACCCACGTGAGCGCAATTCGCTGCACTCGATCCCTCTTGATCCCATTTTGCAGCACGTGAACCCATTTGAGCCCACTTCACTGCACTCGATTTGGGGACGGTGCCAGCCAGTGGAGACCAATTTGCGGCCGGCGCCAGTGAGTGGAGACCAATTTGGGTACGGCGCCGGCGAGTGGTGACCAATTTGCGAACGGCGCCGGGGAGTGGAGATGAATTTGGTGATGGCGCCAGCGAGAGCAGAACAATTTGGGGAAGGCACCAGCGAGTGGAGACCAATTTGTGGATGGAGCCAGCGAGTGGAGACCAATTTGGGGACGGCGTCAGCGAGTGGAGTCCAATTTGGGTATGGCGACAGCGAGTGAAGACCAATTTGTGGATGACGCCAGGGAGTGGAGACCAATTTGGGAACGGCGCCGGCGAGTGGTGACCAATTTGCGAACGGCGCCGGGGAGTGGAGATGAATTTGGTGATGGCGCCAGCGAGAGGAGAACAATTTGGGGAAGGCACCAGCGAGTGGAGACCAATTTGTGGATGGAGCCAGCGAGTGGAGACCAATTTGGGGACGGCGCCAGCGAGTGGAGTCCAATTTGGGGATGGCGCCAGCGAGTGGAGACCAATTTGGGGATGGCGCCAACAAGTTGAGGCAGCGACAGCAAATTTGGACCAATTTAGGGATGGCGCCAGCGGGTGCAGACCAATTTAGGACGACCCAGCGAGTGGAGTCCAATTTGGGAACGGCGCCAGTGAGTGGAGACCAATTTGGGGATTCCGCGAGATTGGTCAGACCAATTTGGGACAGCGCCAGTGAGTGGAAACCAATTTGGGGACGACCCCAGCGAGTGGAGCCGAATTTGGGGATGGCGCCAGCAAGTGTAGACAAATTTGTGGATGGCGCCAGGGAGTGGAGATCAATTTGGGGTTGGCGCCAGTGAGTGGAGACCAATTTGGGGATGGCGCCAGTGAATGGAGAAATGTGAGGGGACCGCGCCAGCGAGTGGAGTCCAATTTGCGGATGGCGCCAGTGAATGGAGAACTGTGAGGGGACCGCGCCAGCGAGTGGAGTCCAATTTGGGGATGGCGCCAGTGAATGGAGAACTGTGTGGGGACTGTTCCAGCGAGTGGAGACCAATTTGGGGACGGCGCCACCGAGTGAAGTCCAATTTGGGGACGGCGCCAGCGAGTGGAGACCAATTTGGAGATGGCGCCAACAAGTTGAGGCAGCGACAGCAAATATGGACCAATTTATGGATGGTGCCAGGGAGTGGAGACCAATTTCGGGATTGCACGAGAGAGTGAAGACCAATTTGGGACGACCCACCGAGTGAAGAACAATTTGGGGATGGCGCAAGCGTGTGGAGACCAATTTGTGGATGGCGCCAGCAAGTTGGGACGGCGACAGCAAATATGGACCAATTTAGGGACGGCGCCAGCGAGTGCAGTCCACTTTGGGGATGGAGCCAGCGAGTGGAGACCAATTTGGGGATGGCTCCAACAAGTTGAGGCAGCGACAGCAAATTTGGACCAATTTAGGGATGGTGCCAGCGGGTGCAAACCAAATTAGGACGACCCAGCGAGTGGAGTCCAATTTGGGGATGGCGCCAGCGAGTGGAGACCAATTTGGGGATTCCGCGCGATTGGTCAGACCAATTTGGGACAGCGCCAGTGAGTGGAAACCAATTTGGGGATGGCTCCAACAAGTTGAGGCAGCGACAGCAAATATGGACCAATTTAGGGATGGTGCCAGGGAGTGGAGACCAATTTCGGGATTGCACGAGAGAGTGAAGACCAATTTGGGACGACCCACCGAGTGGAGACCAATTTAGGGATGACAATTGTAAACAATTTTACAACACCAAGTTATAGTCCAGCAATTTTATTTTAAATTCACAAGCTTTCGGAGACTTCCTCCTTCCTCAGGTAAATTTAGGGATGGTGGCAGTGAGTGGAATCCAATTTGGGGACGGCGCCAGTGAGTGGAGAACAATTTGAGGATGGCGCCACCGAGTGAAGACCAATTTGGGGACGGCGCCAGCGAGTGCAATTTGGGGATGGCTCCAACAAGTTGAGGCAGCGATAGCAAATTTGGACCAATTTAGGGATGGCACCAGCGGGTGCAGACCAATTTAGGACGACCCAGCGAGTGGAGTCCAATTTGGGGACGGCGACAGCGAGTGGAGACCAATTTGGGGATTCCGCGCGATTGGTCAGACCAATTTGGGACAGCGCCAGTGAGTGGAAACCAATTTGGGGACGACCCCAGCGAGTGGAGCCGAATTTGGGGATGGCGCCAGCAAGTGTAGACAAATTTGTGGATGGCGCCAGGGAGTGGAGATCAATTTGGGGATGGCGCCAGTGAGTGGAGATCAATTTGGGGATGGCGCCAGTGAATGGAGAACTGTGAGGGGACCGCGCCAGCGAGTGGAGTCCAATTTGGGGATGGCGCCAGTGAATGGAGAACTGTGTGGGGACGGCGCCAGCGAGTGGATACCAATTTGTGGACTGCGCCCATAGCGCTGCACTCGTCCCCACTTGAGCCCATTTCTCTGCACTTGACCCCACTTGAACTCATTTCGCTAAACTCGACAACACTTGAGCCCACTTACCTGCACTCGACCATGCTTGAGCCCACTTCGCTGCATTCGAACCCACTTCGCTGCACACAATACTAATTGCACCCACTTCGCTGCACTGGATCCCACTTGCTCCCACTTTGCTGCACTCGAAGACACTTACGCCCACTTCGCTGCACACGACCACACTTGAGACCACTTCACTGCTCTCGAACCCTCGAGTCCACTTCACTGCACTCGACCCCACTTGATCCTATTTCGCTGCACTCGACCCCACTTGAGCCCATTTCGTTAAACTCAACAACACTTGAGCCCACTTCGCCGCACTCGAGCCAACTTCGCTGCACTCGCCCCTATTGCACCCACTTCGCTTCAGTGGATCCCACTTGCTCCCACTTCACTCCACTCACCCAACCTGTGCCCATTTTGCTGCACTCGAACCCACTTGAGCCGATTTGGCTGCACTCGAACCCACTTGGGACCACTTCGCTCCAATCTAAACCACTTGAGCCCACTTCGCTGCACTCGACCCCACTTTAGCCGGTTTTGCTGCAGTCGAACCCACTTGTGCCCACTTCGCTTCACTCGACCCCATTGAGCCCATTTCACTGCACTCGACCTCACTTGCGCCCAATTTGCTTCACTCGACACCACTTGAGCCAAATTCACTGCACTCGATCCCTCATGAGCCGACTTCGCTGCACTCGACCCCACTTCGGACCACTTCGCTGCACTCGACACCACTTGAGCCCATTTTGCTGCATTCCAACACACTTGAGCCGAATTCGCTTCACTCGACACCACTTGAGCCCAATTCACTGCACTCGATCCCACTTGAGCCGAATTCGCTGCATTCGACCCCACTTGATCCCACTTCGCTACACTCGACCCCAATTGAGCCCAATCGCTGCACGCTACCGAACTTGAGCGCACTTCGCTGCACTCGTAAGCATTTGAGCCCATTTTGCTGCACTCGAAGACACTTACGTTCACTTCGCTTCACTCGACCCCATTTGAACCCAATTCGCTAAACGCGACAACACTTGAGCCCACTAACCTGCACTCGACCCCACTTGAGCCCACATTGTTGCACTCGACACCACTTTAGCCCGTTTTGCTGCACTCGAACACATTTGAGCCGAATTCGCTTCACTCGACCCCACTTCAGCCCATTTCGCTGCACTCTAACACACTTGAGACAAATTCACTGCACTCGATCCCATTTGAGCCGAATTCGCTGCATTCGACCACACTTGAGACCACTTCGCTCCAATCTAACCCACTTGAGCCCACGTCACTGCACTCGACCACAATTGAGCCCAATCGCTGCACGCTACCCAACTTGAGCGCACTTCGCTGCATTCGTAACCATTTGAGCCCATTTTGCTGCACTCGACACCACTTGTGCCCATTTTGCTGCACTCGAAACCTATTGAGCCCATTTTGCTGCACTCGACCACACTTGAGCCCACTTCGTTGTACTCGACCCCACTTGCGCCCATATCGCTACACTCAACCCAATTCGCTAAACTCGACAACACTTGAGCCAACTTACCTGCACTCGACCACGCTTGAGCCCACTTCGCTCCACTCGAACCCACCTGAGCCCATTTTGCTGCATTCCAACCCACTTGAGCTCAATTCGCTGCACTTGACACCACTTGAGCCCATCTTGCTGCACTCGAAACATGTTGAGCCCACTGCGCTGCACTCGACCCCACATGAGGCCACTTCACTGCACGCGACCCCACTTGCACCCATTTCACTGCACTCGAGCCAACGTATGCCCACTTTGCTGCACTCGACCCCAGTTGAGCCCATTTCGCTGCACTTGATCCCACTTGAGCCCACTTCGCTGCACTCGACCCCACTTGAGCCCAATTCGCTGCACTCGACCCCACTTGAGCCCACTTCGCTGCACTCGACCGCACTTGAACCCACTTGCTCCATATCGCTGCACTCAACACAAATTGTGCAAATTTCGATGCACTCGACCCCACTTGACCCCACTTCGCTGCACTCAACCCCACGTGCCCACACTTCGCTCCACTTGGCCCCACTTGACCCCACTTCGCTGCACTCGACCCCACTTGCCCTCATTTCGCTGCACTCAACTCCACGTGTTCTCATTTCGCTGCACTCACACCCACTTGAGCATAGTTCGCTGCACTCGACATCACTTCAGCCTATTTCGCTGCAGGCGACACGACTTGAGCCCATTTTGCTGCACTCGAACAAACATGAGCCTACTTCGCTGCACGCGACCACACTTGAGCCCATTTTGCGGCACTCAACCCCATTTGAGCCCAGTTTGCTGAACTTGACACCACTTCAGCTCATTTCGCTGCACTTGATCCCACTTTAGCCCAATTCGCTGCACTCGACACCATTGGAGCCCATTTTGCTGCACTCGACCTCTCTTAAGCCCACTTCACTGCACTCGACTACACTTGAGCCCACTTCGCTGCACGCGCCATCCCTTCAGCACATTTCGCTGCACTCGACCACACTTGCACCCATTTTGCTGCACTGGACCCAACTTCAGCCGACTACGTTGCTCTCAATACCACTTAAGCCGACTTCACTGCTCTCGTCCCCACTTAGGACAACTTCGCTCCAATCAAACGCTATTGAGCCCACGTCGCTTCACTCGACACCACTCGACACCACTTCGCTGCACTCGACTCCACTTCAGCCCACTTCGCTGCACTCGACCCCACTTGAGCCCATTTTGCTGCCCTCGAACCCACTTGAGCTCAATTCGTTGCACTGGAACCCACTTGAGTCCATTTTGCTGCATTCGACCCCACTTGAGCCCATTTTGCTGCATTCGACCCCACTTGAGCCCATTTTGCTGCACTCGACCACACTTGAGCCGACAATATTGCGCTCAACATCACTTAAGCCGACTTCGCTGCACTCGTCCCACTTGGGACCACTTCACTCCGATCAAACCCACTTGAGCCCACTTCAATTCACTCGACCCCACTTGAGCCAGCTTCGCAGCAGCCGATCCCACATGAGCTCCCATCGCTCGACTCGACCGCACTTGAGCCCATTTTGCTGCACTCAAACCCTCTTGAGCCCATTTTGCTGCACTTGAACCCACTTGAGCCCAATTTGCTGCACTCGACACTACCTGAGCCCATTTCGCTGCACGCGAGCCCACTTATGCCCACTTTGCTACACTCGACCCTACTTGCACCCACTTCGCTACACTCGAACCCACTTGAGCCCACTTCACTGCATTGGACCCCACATGAGCCCACTTCACGGCACTCGACCCCACTTGGGCCCATTTCGCTGCCCTCGATCGCACGTGAGCCCACTTCGCTACAAACGACCCCACTTCGGACCACTTCGCTCCAATCTAACCCATTTGAGCCCACTTGGCTGCACTCGACCCCACTTGATCCAACTTCGCTGTACTCTACACCACTTGAGACCACTTCGCTGCACTCGAACCCACTTGGGACAATTTCGCTCCAATCTTACCCACTTGAGCTCACTTCGCTGCACTCGACCTTACTTGAGCCCACTTCGCTGCACTCGAGCCCACTTCAACCCAATTCACTGCACTCGATACCAATTGATGCCATTTCACTGCATTCGACCCCACTTGAGCCAACTTCGCTGCACGGGACCCCACATGAGCCCCCATCGCTCTATGTGACCCCACTTGAGCCCATTTTGTTGCTCTCGAACCCACATGAGCCCATTTTGCTGCACTCGAACCCACGTGAGCGCAATTCGCTGCACTCGATCCCTCTTGATCCCATTTTGCAGCACGTGAACCCATTTGAGCCCACTTCACTGCACTCGATTTGGGGACGGTGCCAGCCAGTGGAGACCAATTTGCGGCCGGCGCCAGTGAGTGGAGACCAATTTGGGTACGGCGCCGGCGAGTGGTGACCAATTTGCGAACGGCGCCGTGGAGTGGAGATGAATTTGGTGATGGCGCCAGCGAGAGCAGAACAATTTGGGGAAGGCACCAGCGAGTGGAGACCAATTTGTGGATGGAGCCAGCGAGTGGAGACCAATTTGGGGACGGCGTCAGCGAGTGGAGTCCAATTTGGGTATGGCGACAGCGAGTGAAGACCAATTTGTGGATGGCGCCAGGGAGTGGAGACCAATTTGGGAACGGCGCCGGCGAGTGGTGACCAATTTGCGAACGGCGCCGGGGAGTGGAGATGAATTTGGTGATGGCGCCAGCGAGAGGAGAACAATTTGGGGAAGGCACCAGCGAGTGGAGACCAATTTGTGGATGGAGCCAGCGAGTGGAGACCAATTTGGGGACGGCGCCAGCGAGTGGAGTCCAATTTGGGGATGGCGCCAGCGAGTGGAGACCAATTTGGGGATGGCGCCAACAAGTTGAGGCAGCGACAGCAAATTTGGACCAATTTAGGGATGGCGCCAGCGGGTGCAGACCAATTTAGGACGACCCAGCAAGTGGAGTCCAATTTGGGGACGGCGACAGCGAGTGGAGACCAATTTGGGGATTCCGCGCGATTGGTCAGACCAATTTGGGACAGCGCCAGTGAGTGGAAACCAATTTGGGGACGACCCCAGCGAGTGGAGCCGAATTTGGGGATGGCGCCAGCAAGTGTAGACAAATTTGTGGATGGCGCCAGGGAGTGGAGATCAATTTGGGGATGGCGCCAGTGAGTGGAGACCAATTTGGGGATGGCGCCAGGGAGTGGAGACCAATTTCGGGATTGCACGAGAGAGTGAAGACCAATTTGGGACGACCCACCGAGTGGAGAACAATTTAGGGATGGCGCTAGCGAGTGGAGACCAATTTGGGGATGGCGCCAGTGAGTGGAGACCAATTTGGGGATGGCGCCAGTGAATGGAGAACTGTGAGGGGACCGCCCATATCGCTACACTCAACCCAATTCGCTAAACTCGACAACACTTGAGCCCACTTACCTGCACTCGACCACGCTTGAGCCCACTTCGCTCCACTCGAACCCACCTGAGCCCATTTTGCTGCATTCCAACCCACTTGAGCTCAATTCGCTGCACTTGACACCACTTGAGCCCATCTTGCTGCACTCGAAACATGTTGAGCCCACTGTGCTGCACTCGACCCCACATGAGGCCACTTCACTGCACGCGACCCCACTTGCACCCATTTCACTGCACTCGAGCCAACGTATGCCCACTTTGCTGCACTCGACCCCAGTTGAGCCCATTTCGCTGCACTTGATCCCACTTGAGCCCACTTCGCTGCACTCGCACCCAATTGTTCCCATTTCGCTGCACTAGACCCCACTTGAGCCCAATTCGCTGCACTCGACCCCACTTGAGCCCACTTCGCTGCACTCGACCGCACTTGAACCCACTTGCTCCATATCGCTGCACTCAACACAAATTGTGCAAATTTCGATGCACTCGACCCCACTTGACCCCACTTCGCTGCACTCAACCCCACGTGCCCACACTTCGCTCCACTTGGCCCCACTTGACCCCACTTCGCTGCACTCGACCCCACTTGCCCTCATTTCGCTGCACTCAACTCCACGTGTTCTCATTTCGCTGCACTCACACCCACTTGAGCATAGTTCGCTGCACTCGACATCACTTCAGCCTATTTCGCTGCAGGCGACACGACTTGAGCCCATTTTGCTGCACTCGAACAAACACGAGCCTACTTCGCTGCACGCGACCACACTTGAGCCCATTTTGCGGCACTCAACCCCATTTGAGCCCAGTTTGCTGAACTTGACACCACTTCAGCTCATTTCGCTGCACTTGATCCCACTTTAGCCCAATTCGCTGCACTCGACACCATTGGAGCCCATTTTGCTGCACTCGACCTCTCTTAAGCCCACTTCGCTGCACTCGACTACACTTGAGCCCACTTCGCTGCACGCGCCATCCCTTCAGCCCATTTCGCTGCACTCGACCCCACTTGCACCCATTTTGCTGCACTGGACCCAACTTCAGCCGACTACGTTGCTCTCAATACCACTTAAGCCGACTTCACTGCTCTCGTCCCCACTTAGGACAACTTCGCTCCAATCAAACGCTATTGAGCCCACGTCGCTTCACTCGACACCACTCGACACCACTTCGCTGCACTCGACTCCACTTCAGCCCATTTTGCTGCACTCGACCCCACTTGAGCCCATTTTGCTGCCCTCGAACCCACTTGAGCTCAATTCGTTGCACTGGAACCCACTTGAGTCCATTTTGCTGCATTCGACCCCACTTGAGCCCATTTTGCTGCATTCGACCCCACTTGAGCCCATTTTGCTGCACTCGACCACACTTGAGCCGACAATATTGCGCTCAACATCACTTAAGCCGACTTCGCTGCACTCGTCCCACTTGGGACCACTTCACTCCGATCAAACCCACTTGAGCCCACTTCAATTCACTCGACCCCACTTGAGCCAGCTTCGCAGCAGCCGATCCCACATGAGCTCCCATCGCTCGACTCGACCGCACTTGAGCCCATTTTGCTGCACTCAAACCCTCTTGAGCCCATTTTGCTGCACTTGAACCCACTTGAGCCCAATTTGCTGCACTCGACACTACCTGAGCCCATTTCGCTGCACGCGAGCCCACTTATGCCCACTTTGCTACACTCGACCCTACTTGCACCCACTTCGCTACACTCGAACCCACTTGAGCCCACTTCACTGCATTGGACCCCACATGAGCCCACTTCACGGCACTCGACCCCACTTGGGCCCATTTCGCTGCCCTCGATCGCACGTGAGCCCACTTCGCTACAAACGACCCCACTTCGGACCACTTCGCTCCAATCTAACCCATTTGAGCCCACTTGGCTGCACTCGACCCCACTTGATCCAACTTCGCTGTACTCTACACCACTTGAGACCACTTCGCTGCACTCGAACCCACTTGGGACAATTTCGCTCCAATCTTACCCACTTGAGCTCACTTCGCTGCACTCGACCTTACTTGAGCCCACTTCGCTGCACTCGAGCCCACTTCAACCCAATTCACTGCACTCGATCCCAATTGATGCCATTTCACTGCATTCGACCCCACTTGAGCCAACTTCGCTGCACGGGACCCCACATGAGCCCCCATCGCTCTATGTGACCCCACTTGAGCCCATTTTGTTGCTCTCGAACCCACATGAGCCCATTTTGCTGCACTCGAACCCACGTGAGCGCAATTCGCTGCACTCGAACCCTCTTGATCCCATTTTGCAGCACGTGAACCCATTTGAGCCCACTTCACTGCACTCGATTTGGGGACGGTGCCAGCCAGTGGAGACCAATTTGCGGCCGGCGCCAGTGAGTGGAGACCAATTTGGGTACGGCGCCGGCGAGTGGTGACCAATTTGCGAACGGCGCCGGGGAGTGGAGATGAATTTGGTGATGGCGCCAGCGAGAGCAGAACAATTTGGGGAAGGCACCAGCGAGTGGAGACCAATTTGTGGATGGAGCCAGCGAGTGGAGACCAATTTGGGGACGGCGTCAGCGAGTGAAGACCAATTTGTGGATGGCGCCAGGGAGTGGAGACCAATTTGGGAACGGCGCCGGCGAGTGGTGACCAATTTGGGGACGGCGCCAGCGAGTGGAGTCCAATTTGGGGATGGCGCCAGCGAGTGGAGACCAATTTGGGGATGGCGCCAACAAGTTGAGGCAGCGACAGCAAATTTGGACCAATTTAGGGATGGCGCCAGCGGGTGCAGACCAATTTAGGACGACCCAGCGAGTGGAGTCCAATTTGGGAACGGCGCCAGTGAGTGGAGACCAATTTGGGGATTCCGCGAGATTGGTCAGACCAATTTGGGACAGCGCCAGTGAGTGGAAACCAATTTGGGGACGACCCCAGCGAGTGGAGCCGAATTTGGGGATGGCGCCAGCAAGTGTACACAAATTTGTGGATGGCGCCAGGGAGTGGAGATCAATTTGGGGTTGGCGCCAGTGAGTGGAGACCAATTTGGGGATGGCGCCAACAAGTTGAGGCAGCGACAGCAAATATGGACCAATTTAGGGATGGTGCCAGGGAGTGGAGACCAATTTCGGGATTGCACGAGAGAGTGAAGACCAATTTGGGACGACCCACCGAGTGGAGACCAATTTAGGGATGGCGCCAGTGAGTGGAGACCAAATTGTGGATGGCACCACCGTGTGAAGACCAATTTGGGGACGGCGCCAGCGAGTGGAGACCAATTTGGGGATTCCGCAAGATTGGTCAGACCAATTTGGGACAGCGCCAGTGAGTGGAAACCAACTTGGGGATGGCGCCAGGGAGTGGAGACCAATTTCGGGATTGCACGAGAGAGTGAAGACCAATTTGGGACGACCCACCGAGTGGAGAACAATTTAGGGATGGCGCTAGCGAGTGGAGACCAATTTGGGGACGGTGGCAGTGAGTGGAGAACAATTTGGGGATGGCGCCAGCGTGTGGAGACCAATTTGTGGATGGCGCCAGCAAATTGGGACGGCGACAGCAAATATGGACCAATTTAGGGACGGCGCCAGCGAGTGCAGTCCACTTTGGGGATGGAGCCAGTGAGTGCAGACCAATTTGGGGATGGCGCCACCGAGTGAAGACCAATTTGGGGATGGCGCCAGCGAGTGCAGACCAATTTGGGGATGGCACCAACAAGTTGAGGCAGCGACAGCAAATTTGGACCAATTTAGGGATGGCGCCAGCGGGTGCAGACCAAATTAGGACGACCCAGCGAGTGGAGTCCAATTTGGGGACGGCGCCAGCGAGTGGAGACCAATTTGGGGATTCTGCGAGATTGGTCAGACCAATTTGGGACTGCTACAGCGAGTGGAGACCAATTTGGGGATGGCGCCACCGAGTGAAGTCCAATTTGGGGACGGCGCCAGCGAGTGGAGATCAATTTCGGGATTGCACGAGAGAGTGAAGACCAATTTGGGACGACCCACCGAGTGAAGAACAATTTGGGGATGGCGCAAGCGTGTGGAGACCAATTTGTGGATGGCGCCAGCAAGTTGGGACGGCGACAGCAAATATGGACCAATTTAGGGACGGCGCCAGCGAGTGCAGTCCACTTTGGGGATGGAGCCAGCGAGTGGAGACCAATTTGGGGACGGCTCCAACAAGTTGAGGCAGCGACAGCAAATTTGGACCAATTTAGGGATGGCGCCAGCGGGTGCAGACCAATTGGGGGACGGCGCCAGCGAGTGCAATTTGGGGATGGCTCCAACAAGTTGAGGCAGCGACAGCAAATTTGGACCAATTTAGGGATGGCACCAGCGGGTGCAGACCAATTTAGGACGACCCAGCGAGTGGAGTCCAATTTGGGGACGGCGCCAGCGAGTGGAGACCAATTTGGGGATTCCGCGCGATTGGTCAGACCAATTTGGGACAGCGCCAGTGAGTGGAAACCAATTTGGGGACAACCCCAGCGAGTGGAGCCGAATTTGGGGATGGCGCCAGCAAGTGTAGACAAATTTGTGGATGGCGCCAGGGAGTGGAGATCAATTTGGGGATGGCGCCAGTGAGTGGAGACCAATTTGGGGATGGCGCCAGTGAATGGAGAACTGTAAGGGGACCGCGCCAGCGAGTGGATACCAATTTGTGGACTGCTCCAGCGAGTGGAGACTAATTTGGGGACGGCGCCACCGAGTGAAGTCCAATTTGGGGACGGCGCCAGCGAGTGGAGACCAATTTGGGGATGGCTCCAACAAGTTGAGGCAGCGACAGCAAATTTGGACCAATTTAGGGATGGCGCCAGCGGGTGCAGACCAATTTAGGACGACCCAGCGAGTGGAGTCCAATTTGGGAACGGCGCCAGCGAGTGGAGACCAATTTGGGGATTCCGCGAGATTGGTCAGACACTGTGTTTTATCTGAATTTCGTCGTGTTACCACTGTGTTTTATCTGAAGTTGGTAGTGTCAGCACAGTTTGTTATTTGTAGTTGGTTGTGTTAGCACTGTGTTTTATCTGAATTTCGTCGTGTTCGCACTGTGTTTTATCTGATGTTGGTAATGTTAGCACTGTGTTTTATCTGAAGTTGGTCGTGTTAGCACTGTGTTTTATCTGAAGTTGTTCATGTTTGCTCTGTGTTTTATCTGACATTGGTATTGTTCGCACTGTGTTTCATCTGAGGTTGTTCATGTTTGCTCTGTGTTTTATCTGACGTTGGTAGTGTTAGCACTGTGTTTTATCTGAAGTTGGAAGTGTTAGCACTGTGTTTTATCTGAAGTTGGAAGTGTTAGCAGTGTGTTTTATCTGAGGTTGTTCATGTTTGCTCTGTGTTTTATCTGACGTTGGTAGTGTTAGCAATGTGTTTTGTCTGAAGTTGGTAGTGTTAGCACTGTGTTTTATCTGAAGTTGGTAGTGTTCGCACTGTGTTTTATCTGAAGTTGGCAGTGTTAGCACTGTGTTTTATCTGAAGTTGGTAGTGTTAGCAGTGTGTTTTATTTGAAGTTGGTCATGTTCGCATTGTGTTTTATCTGAAGTTAGTATTGTTAGCACTGTGTTTCATCTCAATTGGTAGTGTCAGCACTGTGTTTTATCTGAAGTTGGTATTGTTACCACTGTGTTATCTGAAGTTGGTCGTGTTTGCACTGTTTTTTATCTGAAGTTGGTCGTATTAGCAATGTTTTTTATCTGAAGTTGGTAGTTTTAGCACTGTGTTTTATCTGACGTTGGAAGTGTTAGCCCTGTGTTTTATCTGAAGTTGTTAATGTTACCACTGTGTTTTATTTGAGGTCGGTCGTGTTAGCACTGTGTGTTATATGAAGTTGGTAGTGTCAGCACAGTTTGTTATTTGTAGTTGGTTGTGTTAGCACTGTGTTTTATCTGAATTTCGTCGTGTTAGCACTGTGTTTTATCTGATGTTGGTAATGTTAGCACTGCGTTTTATCTGAAGTTGGTCATGTTAGCACTGTGTTTTATCTGAGGTTGTTCATGTTTGCTCTGTGTTTTATCTGACGTTGGTAGTGTTAGCACTGTGTTTTATCTGAAGTTGGTAGCGTCCGCACTGTGTTTTATCTGAAGTTGGAAGTGTTCGCACTGTGTTTTATCTGAAGTTGGTCGCGTCCGCACTGTGTTTTATCTGAAGACGGTAGTATTAGCATTGTGTTTTATCTGAAGTTGGTCGTGTTAGCACTGTGTGTTATCTAAACTTGGTGCTATTAGCACTTTGTTTTATCTGAAGTTGGAAGAGTTAGCACTGTGTTTTATCTGAAGTTGATATTGTTACCACTGTGTCAGCTGAAGTTGGCAGTGTTAGCACTGTATTTTATCTGAAGTTTGTGGTGTTCGCACTGTGTTTTATTTGAATTTGGTCGTGTTAGCACTGAATTTTATCTGAAGTTGGTATTGTTAGCACTGTGTGTTATCTGAACTTGGTGGAGTTAGCATTGTGTTTTATCTGAAGTTAGTAATGTTAGCACTGTGTTTTATCTAACGTTGGTAGTATTCGCATTGTGTTTTATCTGAAGTTGGTAGTGTTAGCACTGTTTTTTATCTGAAGTTGGTGGTGTTAGCACTGTGTTTTATCTGAAGTTGGTAGTGTTCGCACTGTATTTTATCTGAAGTTGGTCGTGTCCGCACTGTGTTTTATCTGAAGCTGGTGGTGTTAGCACTGTGTTTTATCTGAAGTTGGTCGTGTGAGCACTGTGTTTTATCTGAAGTTGGCAGTGTCAGCACTGTGTTTTATCTGAAGGTGGTAGTGTTAGCACTGTGTTTTAACTGAAGTTGCTAATGTTAGCACTGTGTTTTATCTGAAGTTGGAAGTGTTAGCACTGTGTTTCATCTGAAGTTGGTCGTGTTCGCTCTGTGTTTTATCTGAATTTGGTCGTGTTAGCACTGTGTGTTATCTAAACTTGGTGCTATTAGCATTGTGTTTTATCTAAAGTTGGTAGTGTGAACACTGTGTTTTATCTGAAGTTGGTAGTGTTAGCACTGTGTTTTATCTGAAGTTGGTAGTGTTAGCACTGTGTTTTATCTGAAGTTGGTAGTGTTCGCAGTGTGTTTTATTTGAAGTTGGTATTGTTACCACTGTGTTATCTGAAGTTGGTCGTGTTAGCAATGTTTTTTATCTGAAGTTGGTCGTGTCAGCACTGTGTTTTATCTGAAGTTGGAAGAGTTAGCACTGTGTTTTATCTGAAGTTGATATTGTTACCACTGTGTCAGCTGAAGTTGGCAGTGTTAGCACTGTATTTTATCTGAAGTTTGTGGTGTTCGCACTGTGTTTTATTTGAATTTGGTCGTGTTAGCACTGAATTTTATCTGAAGTTGGTATTGTTAGCACTGTGTGTTATCTGAACTTGGTGGAGTTAGCATTGTGTTTTATCTGAAGTTAGTAATGTTAGCACTGTGTTTTATCTAACGTTGGTAGTATTCGCATTGTGTTTTATCTGAAGTTGGTAGTGTTAGCACTGTTTTTTATCTGAAGTTGGTGGTGTTAGCACTGTGTTTTATCTGAAGTTGGTGGTGTTAGCACTGTGTTTTATCTGAAGTTGGTCGTGTCCGCACTGTGTTTTATCTGAAGCTGGTGGTGTTAGCACTGTGTTTTATCTGAAGTTGGTAGTGTGAGCACTGTGTTTTATCTGAAGTTGGTCGTGTCAGCACTGTGTTTTATCTCAAGTTGGTTTTGTTATCACTGTGTTATCTGAAGTTGGCAGTGTCAGCACTGTGTTTTATCTGAAGGTGGTAGTGTTAGCACTGTTTTTTATCTGAAGTTGGTAGTTTTAGCACTGTGTTTTAACTGAAGTTGCTAATGTTAGCACTGTGTTTTATCTGAAGTTGGAAGTGTTAGCACTGTGTTTCATCTGAAGTTGGTCGTGTTCGCTCTGTGTTTTATCTGAATTTGGTCGTGTTAGCACTGTGTGTTATCTAAACTTGGTGCTATTAGCATTGTGTTTTATCTAAAGTTGGTAGTGTGAACACTGTGTTTTATCTGAAATTGGTAGTGTCACCACTGTGTTTTATCTGAAGTTGGTAGTGTTAGCACTGTGTTTTATCTGAAGTTGGTAGTGTTAGCACTGTGTTTTATCTGAAGTTGGTAGTGTTCGCACTGTGTTTTATCTGAACTTGGTCGTGTTCGCACTGAATTTTATCTGAAGTTGGTAGTGTTAGCAGTGTGTTTTATTTGAAGTTGGTATTGTTACCACTGTGTTATCTGAAGTTGGTCGTGTTAGCAATGTTTTTTATCTGAAGTTGGTCGTGTCAGCACTGTGTTTTATCTGAAGTTGGTAGTGTTAGCACTATGTTTTTTCTGAAGTTGGAAGTGTCAGCACTGTGTTTTATCTGAAGTTGGTAATGTCCGCACTGTATTTTATCTGAAGTTGGTGGTGTTAGCACTGTGTTTTATCTGAAGTTGGAAGTGTTGGCACTGTGTTTTATCTGAAGTTGGTAGTTTTAGAACTGTGTTTTATCTGAAGTTGGAAGTGTTAGCACTGTGTTTTATCTGAAGTTGGTAATGTCCGCACTGTATTTTATCTGAAGTTGGTGGTGTTAGCACTGTATTTTATCTGAAGTTGGTGGTGTTAGCACTGTTTTTTATCTGAAGTTGGTGGTGTTAGCACTGTTTTTTATCTGAAGTTGGTGGTGTTAGCACTGTATTTTATCTGAAGTTGGTGGTGTTAGCACTGTTTTTTATCTGAAGTTGGTGGTGTTAGCACTGTTTTTTATCTGAAGTTGGTGGTGTTAGCACTGTGTTTTTTCTGAAGTTGGTAGTGTTCGCACTGTGTTTTATCTGAAGTTGGTGGTGTTAGCACTGTGTTTTTTCTGAAGTTGGTAGTGTTCGCACTGTGTTTTATCTGAAGTTGGTGGTGTTAGCAGTGTGTTTTTTCTGAAGTTGGTAGTGTTCGCACTGTGTTTTATCTGAAGTTGCTTATGTTAGCACTGTTTTTACCTGAAGTTGGTGGTGTTAGCACTGTGTTTTATCTGAATTTGGTCGTGTTAGCACTGTATTTTATCTGAAGTTGGTGGTGTTAGCACTGTTTTTTATCTGAAGTTGGTGGTGTTAGCACTGTGTTTTTTCTGAAGTTGGTAGTGTTCGCACTGTGTTTTATCTGAAGTTGGTGGTGTTAGCACTGTGTTTTTTCTGAAGTTGGTAGTGTTCGCACTGTGTTTTATCTGAAGTTGCTTATGTTAGCACTGTTTTTACCTGAAGTTGGTGGTGTTAGCACTGTGTTTTATCTGAATTTGGTCGTGTTAGCACTGTCTTTTATCTGAAGTTGGTGGTGTTACCACTGTGTTTTATTTGAGGTTGGTCGTGTTCGCACTGTGTGTTATTTGTAGTTGGTTGTGTTAGCACTGTGTTTTATCCTAAGTTGGTAGTGTCAGCACAGTTTGTTATTTGTAGTTGGTTGTGTTAGCACTATGTTTTATCTGAATTTCGTCGTGTTCGCTCTGTGTTTTATCTGATGTTGGTGATGTTAGCACTGTGTTTTATCTGAAGTTGGTCGTGTTAGCACTGTGTTTTATCTGAAGTTATTCATGTTTGCTCTGTGTTTTATCTGACATTGGTATTGTTAGCACTGTGTTTTATCTGAAGATGGAAGTGTTCGCACTGTGTTTCATCTGAGGTTGTTCATGTTTGCTCTGTGTTTTATCTGACGTTGGTAGTGTTAGCAATGTGTTTTATCTGAAGTTGGCAGTGTTCGCACTGTGTTTTATCTGAAGTTGGTAGTGTTCGCACTGTGTTTTATCTGAAGTTGGCAGTGTTAGCACTGTGTTTTATCTGAAGTTGGTAGTGTTAGCAGTGTGTTTTATTTGAAGTTGGTCATGTTAGCATTGTGTTTTATCTGAAGTTAGTATTGTTAGCACTGTGTTTCATCTCAATTGGTAGTGTCAGCACTGTGTTTTATCTGAAGTTGGTATTGTTACCACTGTGTTATCTGAAGTTGGTCGTGTTTGCACTGTTTTTTTATCTGAAGTTAGTATTGTTAGCACTCTGTTTTATCTCAAGTTGATAGTGTCAGCACTGTGTTTTATCTGAAGTTGGTGTTGTTAGCACTGTGTTTTCTGAAGTTGGCAGTGTTAGCACTGTTTTTTATCTGAAGTTGGTAGTTTTAGCACTGTGTTTTATCTGAAGTTGGAAGTGTTAGCCCTGTGTTTTATCTGAAGTTGTTAATGTGACCACTGTGTTTTATTTGAGGTCGGTCGTGTTAGCACTGTGTGTTATATGAAGTTGGTAGTGTCAGCACAGTTTGTTATTTGTAGTTGGTTGTGTTAGCACTGTGTTTTATCTGAATTTCGTCGTGTTAGCACTGTGTTTTATCTGAGGTTGTTCATGTTTGCTCTGTGTTTTATCTGACGTTGGTAGTGTTAGCACTGTGTTTTACCTGAAGTTGGTAGCGTCCGCACTGTGTTTTATCTGAAGTTGGAAGTGTTCGCACTGTGACACCTCTCTGTCTGAACACGGTGATTGCCTTGGCAACGGGCAGTTGCAGGGGCAGTCTGTAAACACCATGTATTGTTCTATATGTATAAATGCGTAGGCTTCAAGGAGCTCCTGAACATTTACCTGACGAAGGAGGAAGCCTCCGAAAGCTTGTGAATTTAAAATAAAATTGCTGGACTATAACTTGGTGTTGTAAAATTGTTTACAATTGTCAACCCCAGTCCATCACCGGCATCTCCACATCATGACTACCATCGACACCACAAACTGCCGGCTCACAGTGGAAAGGATATCCAAGAAGATCGCGCATTTAGACACAGACATCAAGTTTTTACAGAGCTGCAAGAAAGCAGACAAGATCCCGAAAGGACTCCAGATCACGAACCCACTCAGGTCCACATACAACTCGGATTACGCTGAGAGACTCTGCCGCCGTACCTCTCGCACACTCCGCAACCATCTCATACACCAACTCTACAGCAGACGCCACAACCTCGAAACCAAGATAGAGTCCATACTCTCAACCTGTACTCAGGACATAGCAGACCAGCTACGTTATACCGCCAAACAGACAAGGCAACGGAACTACGCTGCCTACATGAAAACCAAGAGCAGGAAGCTTGAGAAACTCGGCATCACCACCAGCAACGACCAAGCTTCCCCTGGTACCACGGTTGCAACCACAGGGAAGTCTATTGTCAATTTATCCGACCACACCCTTCAACCAGACGAAATCGAAGTTCTCAGCCGAGGGCTCAATTTCTGCCCCACCACCAAAATGGACCCCACTAGTCTCGCGGCGGACACAGAGGAATTCATCAGGAGAATGAGGCTCCGGGAATTCTACCACAAACCCCAAGATTTCAGCAGCGAACCCAATGAGACAATCGACGATCCGGAACAGCAGACAGAGGGATCCGCGGTACAGCAACCGAAGAGGAAAGAGTCAAACTGGACTCCTCCGGAGGGTCGCTGCCCTCAGCTGGACATGTATGCTCAAGCTGTCAGGAAATGCGTCAATGCCAGATTCATCAGCCGCACTCAGAAGACAGTCCAGAATGTCACCCGAGCACAACGCAACGCCATCAACGCTCTCAAGACCAACCGCAACATCGTCATCAAACCAGCGGACAAAGGAGGAGCCATAGTCATACAGAACAGAACAGACTATTGCAAAGAAGCATACCGACAACTGGACAACCAGGAACACTACAGACGGTTACCCGCAGATCCGACCAAAGAACACACCCACCAGCTCAACAAACTGATCAAGACCTTCGATCCAG
Organism: Heptranchias perlo; assembly: GCF_035084215.1. Classification (NCBI taxonomy): domain Eukaryota; kingdom Metazoa; phylum Chordata; class Chondrichthyes; order Hexanchiformes; family Hexanchidae; genus Heptranchias; species Heptranchias perlo. The sequence goes on along the minus strand of NC_090365.1, from coordinate 16,598,840 downwards.
ACCTTCAAAGCATCCTACGCACTCTCATCCCACGTAATCCCCGCATGGGAGACTTCTACTGCCTCCCAAAGATACACAAAGCCAACACACCCGGACGTCCCATCGTATCAGGCAACGGAACCCTGTGTGAGAACCTCTCTGGATACATCGAGGGCATCCTGAAACCCATCGTACAGGGAACCCCCAGCTTCTGTCGCGACACTACAGACTTCCTACAAAAACTCAGTACCCACGGACCAGTTGAACCAGGAACACTTCTCACCACGATGGACGTCTCGGCACTCTACACCAGTATCCCCCACGATGACGGCATCGCTGCGACAGCATCAATACTCAACACCAACAACAGCCAATCTCCGGAAGCCATCCTACAACTCATCCGCTTCATCCTGGATCACAATGTCTTCACCTTCGATAACCAGTTCTTTACCCAAACACACGGAACAGCCATGGGGACCAAATTCGCACCCCAATACGCCAACATTTTCATGCACAAGTTCGAGCAGGACTTCTTCACTGCACAAGACCTCCAACCAACACTATACACCAGATACATCGACGACATTTTCTTTCTATGGACCCACGGCAAGGAATCACTAAAGAGACTACACGATAACATCAACAAGTTCCATCCCACCATCAAGCTCACCATGGACTACTCCTCAGAATCAGTTTCTTTCTTGGACACACGAATCTCCATCAAAGACGGGCACCTCAGCACCTCACTCTACCGCAAGCCCACGGACAACCTCACGATGCTCCACTTTTCCAGCTTCCACCCTAACCACGTCAAAGAGGCCATCCCCTATGGACAGGCCCTGCGAATACACAGGGTCTGCTCAGACGAGGAGGAACGCGATGGACACCTACAGATGCTGAAAGACGCCCTAGTAAGAACGGGATATGACGCTCGACTCATCGATCGACAGTTCCGACGGGCCACAGCAAAAAATCGCATAGACCTCCTCAGGAGACCAACACGGGACGCAACCAACAGAGTACCCTTTGTCGTCCAGTACTTCCCCGGAGCGGAGAAACTACGCCATGTTCTCCGCAGCCTTCAACATGTCATCAATGAGGACAAACACCTCGCTATGGCCATCCCCACACCTCCACTACTCGCCTTTAAACAGCCACCCAACCTCAAACAGACCATCGTTCGCAGCAAGTTACCCAGCTTTCAAGAGAACAGCGTCCACGACACCACACAACCCTGCCACGGTAACCTCTGCAAGACATGCCAGATCATCGACACAGATTCCACCATCACACGAGAGGACACCACCCACCAGGTGCATGGTTCATACTCCTGTGACTCGGCCAACGTTGTCTACCTCATACGTTGCAGGAAAGGATGCCCCAGAGCATGGTACATTGGCGAGACCATGCAGACGCTGCGACAACGGATGAACGGACACCGCGCAACAATCGCCAAACAGGAGGGTTCCCTCCCAGTCGGGGAACACTTCAGCAGTCATGGACATTCATCCACCGACCTTCAGGTAAACATACTCCAAGGCGGCCTTCGAGACACACGACAACGCAAAATCGTCGAGCAGAAATTGATAGCCAAGTTCCGCACCCATGAGGACGGCCTAAACCGGGATCTTGGGTTCATGTCACGCTACACGTTACCCCACCAGCGAACAAATGTTATCTGTTTTTAATATAATGGGTCATTTGATGGCTTTCTCTGCCTTCCGGATGTTTCTGCCTCTCTCTGTTTTTTTTTCCTGTTTGTTTTTTTGTTGAATGTGTATTCGGGGGTTCTGCAGGTGACACCTCTCTGTCTGAACACGGTGATTGCCTTGGCAACGGGCAGTTGCAGGGGCAGTCTGTAAACACCATGTATTGTTCTATATGTATAAATGCGTAGGCTTCAAGGAGCTCCTGAACATTTACCTGACGAAGGAGGAAGCCTCCGAAAGCTTGTGAATTTAAAATAAAATTGCTGGACTATAACTTGGTGTTGTAAAATTGTTTACAATTATCTGAAGTTGGTAGTTTTAGCACTGTGTTTTATCTGAAGTTGGTAGTTTTAGCACTGTGTTTTATCTGAAGTTGGTGGTGTTAGCACTGTGTTTTATCTGAATTTGGTCGTGTTAGCACTGTGTGTTATCTAAACTTGGTGCTATTAGCACTATGTTTTATCTGAAGTTTGTAGTGTCAGCACTTTGTTTTATCTGAAGTTGGTAGTGACAGCACTGTTTTTCTCTGTAGTTGGTCGTTTTAGCACTGTGTTTTACCTGAAGTTGGTGGTGTTAGCACTGTGTTTTCTCTGAAGTTGGTCGTGTTCGCACTGTGTTTTATCTGAAGTTGCTAATGTTAGCACTGTGTTTTATCTGAAGTTGGTGGTGTTAGCACTGTTGTTTATCTGAAGTTGGTGGTGTTACCACTGTGTTTTATCTGAAGTTGGTCGTGTTAGCACTGTGTTTTATCTGAAGTTGCTAATGTTAGCACTGTGTTTTATCTGAAGTTGGTGGTGTTAGCAGTGTGTTTTATCTGAAGTTGGTCGTGTTCGCACTGTGTTTTATCTGAAGTTGCTAATGTTAGCACTGTCTTTTATCTGAAGTTGGTGGTGTTTCCTCTGTGTTTTATTTGAGATTGTTCGTGTTAGCACTGTGTGATATCTGAAGTTGGTTGTGTTAACACTGTGTTTTAGCTGAATTTCGTAGTGTTAACAGTGTGTTTTATCTGAAGTTGGTCGTGTTGGCACTGTGTGTTATCCGAACTTGGTGGAGTTAGCATTGTGTTTTATCTGAAGTTAGTATTGTTAGCACTGTGTTTTATCTGAAGTTGGTAGTGTCAGCACTGTGTTTTATCTGAAGTTGGTGTTGTTAGCACTGTGTTATCTGAAGTTGGCAGTGTTAGCACTGTTTTTTATCTGAAGTTGGTAGTTTTAGCACTTTGTTTCATCTGAAGTTAGTGGTGTTAGCACTGTGTTTTATCTGAATTTGGTCGTGTTCGCACTGTGTGTTATCTAAACTTGGTGCTATTAGCACTGTGTTTTATCTGAAGTTGATATTGTTACCACTGTGTTTTATTTGAGGTTGATCGTGTTAGCACTGTGTGTTATCTGCAGTTGGTAGTGTTAACACTGTGTTTTCTTTGAAGTTGGTAGTGTTTGCACTGTGTTTTATCTAAAGTTGTTCGTGTTAGCACTCGCTGGCGCCTTCCCCAAATTGGTCTCCACTCGCTGGGTCGTCCGAAATTGCTCTCCATTGTATCGCGCCTTCTTGAAAATGGTCTCCGCTCGCTGGCACCGTCCCCAAATTGGTCTCCACTCGCTAGGGCCATCCACAAATTGGACTCCACTCACTGACGCTGTCCCCAAATTGTTCTCCAGGTGGAGACGAATTTTGGGATGGCGCCAGTGAGTGGAAACCAATTTGAGGACAGCGCCAGTGAGTGGAGATTAATTTGGGGACGGCCCAAGAGAGTGGAGACGAATTTGGCGATGGCAACAACGAGCGGAGCCCAATTTCGGGATGGCGCCAGCGAGTGGAGACCAATTAGGGGACTGCGCCACAAGTGGAGACGTTTTGTGGATGGCCCTTTCGAGTGCAGACGATTTTGGGGATGGCGCCAGTGATTAGAGACCAATTTGGGGATGGCGCCAGCGAATGGAGACCAATTTGGGGATGGCGCCGGCGAGTTGAGACCAATTTGGGGATGGGGCCAGCAAGTGGTGACCAATTTGTGATCTGCGCCAGCGAGTGGAGACCAATTTGCGGAATGCGCCAGCAAGTGAAGGCGAATTTGGGGACGGCGAGAGCGAGTGGAGACGAATTTGGGGATGGCGCCAATGAGAAGAGACGAAATTGGGAACCGCGCCAGTGAGCGGAGACCAATTTGGGAATGGCGGCAGGGAGTGGAGACTAATTTGGGGATGGCCCTTGCGAGTGGAGACGAATTTGGGGACGGCGCCAGTGAGTGGAGACGAATTTGGGGATGGCACAAGCCAATGGAGACGAATTTGGGGACGGCCCTAGTGAGTGGAGACGAATTTGGGGATGGCGCCAATGAGAAGTGATGAAATTGGGAACCGCGCCAGCGAGCGGAGACCAATTTGGGAATGGCGCCAGCAAGTGGAGACCAATTTGGGAATGGCGCCAGCGAGTTGAGACCAAATTGGTTTCCACTCCCTTACGCCATCCCCAAATTGGTCTCCACTCGCTGGCGCTGTCCCCAAATTGGTCTACACTAGCAAGGGCCGTCCCCAAATTGGTCTCCACTCCCTTGCTCCATCCCCAAATTGGTCTCCACTCGCTGGCGCAGACCACAAATTGGTTTCCACTCGCTGGCACCATACCCAAATTGGTCTCCTCCTGGTTGAGCCACTCCCAAATTCATCTCTACTCCCCGGCGCCTTCCCCAAATTGGTCCCAACTCGCTGGCACCGTCCCCATATTCATCTCCACTCCCTGCCACCGTCCCCAAATTGGTCCCCACTCGCCGGTGCCGGCCCCAAATTGGTCCATATTCACCAGCACCGTCTCTCCTTGCTGGCGCCATCCTCAAATTGGTCTCCACTCTCACACCGTCCCCAAATTGGTTTCCACTCGCTGGCGCCATCACCAGCATGGTCGCCACAATCTGGTTCCAATCTCTCGTGCTGTCCCCAAATTGGTTTCCACTCCCTTACGCCATCCCCAAATTGGTCTCCTCTCGCTGGCACCATCCCCAAATTGGTCTCCTCTCGCTGGCGCCATGCCCAAATTAATCTCCACACCCCGCCGCTGTCCCCAAATTGGTCCCCACTCGCTGGCGACGACACCAAATTGGTCTCCACTCGGTGGCTCGGTCCCTAAATTGGTCTGGTCTCCACTCCCTTGCTCCATCCCCAAATTGGTCTCTACTCGCTGGCGCAGACCACAAATTGGTTTCCACTTCCTGGCGCCATCCCCAAATTGGTCTCCACTCGCTGGTGCCATCCCCAAAAGAGATGCAAGAACAGAGAAAGGGCCCGCACCGGAGGGGGCCCGCCGCACGTGGTCGATCTGACCGATGCAGAGGTGGAGGCGCTCGACCTCGCCGGCACGCAACATTGCCTCTCCGTGGCGGATGGCGAGTCTGTCGCTGCAGAAACGGCCGGTTAGGGAAAGCTGACACTCAACACCCATGATCGCGAGTGACCGTATCATCACCTGGCATCAGGCGCACCGTAACGTTTGTGCACATGCCTCATAGTGCCCCCTGTTCCCTTGCAGGGCCGTCTGCGAGCGCTGTGTGTGAGGAGGGCGATTCCTCTGAGGGTGCATCGTCACATCTGAGCCAACCATCCACCAGCGCAGAAACACGCACCTCGGTGGGTCCCCCTCGCCAACTAGTTGGGGTTGCACATGGTGATTCACCGCGCACGTGTGAGCATGAGCAGACCCTGGTGGCAGGGGCAGCCGTGGAGGGTCCGCGTCGGTGGGAGCACTCATCTCCAGGCTCTGCTCAGCCGGACCCAGATGCTGAACCCCAGGGGCCACCAGTGAAAAGGAGAGTCGTCGAGGGGCACCAGCACATTGCCGAGGTACTGGGAGAGGTGCCGCGCGCATTGTCCACGATCGCGCAGGTGATGGAGGAGTCCAACTCCTGCATGCAGGCACAGGAGGGTACCGGCGACACAGTGTCGTGGGTAGGTGCAGGAGCGTCTGCGGTGGAGGACAGGCTAGCCTCCCTCAAGCATCACGCACAGCTCAACATCGAGTCCGTGCAGGCCCTGACAACGGCTGTTCGGATTCAGGCTGAGCAACATTCCGCCGCCATAAACAGGCTGACGGATACACTGGAGGTGGCCTTGCAAGGCCTCACACATGCCATCCAAACTGTCGTCCAGCAGGGTGGAAGGGGTGATGTGGGCCGAGGCCATGAGAGGGATGATGGTGAACGGGGACGTGGAAGCGGGGACGCTACTCAAGGTGCCCCCACATCTCACCCGTTGCCCCCCTCTCAACCAGTACCCGCAATGGTGCCTCCTCTCCAGGTGGCCGAGTCTGCCCCTGCCCCAGTGCAGGAGGAGCAGTCTGTGGAGGTGCCCTCACGGGCACCGAAACCCAGGGGGCGTCGGCCCAAAGCATCTACCCGGTCAGGTCACGAACAAGAGCAACCTGCCACCACCTCTGCTGGAGCCACAGGGGTAGCACCACGTAGGGGTTCCCGTAAACGTAAGCCAAAGGCGTTATAAGCACAAAGGGAATGCACCAGGGTGTCTGTCAATTTGTAATGTTTTTGTTTATAGTCGTTCACTAAGTACAGAATAAACACAATCGTTCTCACCACTCCTGCCACCTCTCGTCCATTCTTCTGCGGCCTGTGCAATAGGTCCATTCCGTGCAGGCCATCATGACGACGAACACCTGGTCCCGCCCATTGGGCACACTGCTGTGGGTGCAGGAGTACTGGTGACACCCTTCTGTGGAGGGGGCTGGTATGGCCCCTCGTCTGTGCACGTGATGAGATTTGAACGCCTCAGACTGTCTGATCCTAGGAGAACCGTTGACATATGAGTGCCTTCCTGGCCTGGCGAGCATCCTGGTGAGCTGGTGTTCGGCCCATGGGTCGTTCCTCATCCTCCCGCGCGTCCTCCTCCACCTCCTCCTCCTCCTCCACCTCCTCCTCCTCATCATCGTCGTCCTCAATGTGGGTGGCGGGTGTGGATGGGGCCTCCTCCAGTGGCACCCCTCTCTGTTGGGCCATGTTGTGCAGGGCACAGCAGACAACTATAATTCGTCCCACTCTGAGTGGCGTGTATTGGAGCGCTCCCCCAGAACGATCAAGGCACCTGAAGCGCATCTTGAGCAGCCCTATGGTCTGCTCAATTGTAGACCTAGTAGCAGTGTGGCTGTCATTGTATCGACGCTCCGGCTCGGTGATGGGGTTCCTCAGAGGTGTCGTGAGCCACGTGTGCAGGGGATATCCCTTGTCGCAGAGGAGCCAGCCGTTGCCGGTGTTGGGTGCCTGCAGGATGGGCGGGACGGTGGACTCCCTGAGGACGAAGGCATCGTGGCAGCTGCCGGGGTATCTGGCGCACACGTGTAGGAATCTCTGGCGGTGGTCACAGATGAGCTGGGCGTTCATGGAGTGATACCCCTTCCTGTTGATGAACAGTCCTAGCTCATGTGTAGGTGCCCGTATTGCTATGTGGGTGCAGTCGATTACACCCTGCACCCGTGGGAAGCCAGCCACAGCATGGAATCCAACCGCCCTCTCCGTCTGGCTGCGGTCATCCATGGCGAAGTTAATGTAGTGGGAGGCCCTGTGGAACAACCCATCGGTGACCTGCCTTATGCACTTGTGTGCAGAGGACTGACAGACCCCGGTGATGTCCCCGGTAGCACCCTGGAAGGATCCGGAGGCGAAGAAGTTGAGGGCAGTGGTGACTTTGACGGTGACGGGTAAAAAGATGCTGCTTGGTCCATCCGGGAGCAGCTCGTCGTTAAGGAGGCTGCAGATGTTGGCGACTACCTGGCGAGTGACTCTGAGCCTCCGTATGCACTGCTCCTCGGAGAGGTCCATGAAGCTGAGCCTCGGTCTGTAGACCCTGTGCGGAGGGTAGTGCCTCCTGCGACGCATCTCTCTCTGCGGTTGCCCTCCCTCCTGCTGTGCAGGTGGGTGTGCCGCAGCACCGTGTTGGGGGGCTCCACATCGATGAGGCGGACGGCGTGGACTGCGAGGCTGCTTTTTTTTTATTCGTTCACGAGATGTGGGCGTCGCTGGCGAGGCCAGCATTTATTGCCCATCCCTAATTGCCCTCGAGAAGGTGGTGGTGAGCCGCCTTCTTGAACCGCTGCAGTCCGTGTGGTGACGGTTCTCCCACAGTGCTGTTAGGAAGGAAGTTCGAGGATTTTGACCCAGCGACGATGAAGGAACGGCGATATATTTCCAAGTCGGGATGGTGTGTGACTTGGAGGGGAACGTGCAGGTGGTGTTGTTCCCATGCGCCTGCTGCTCTTGTCCTTCTCAGTGGTAGATGTCACGGGTTTGGGTGGTCCTGGCGGAACCCAAACTGAGCATCGGTGAGCAGGTTATTGGTGAGTAAGTGCCGCTTGATAGCACTGTCGACGACACCTTCCATCACTTTGCTGATGATTGAGAGTAGACTGATGGGGCGGTAATTGGCCGGATTGTATTTGTCCTGCTTTTTGTGGACAGGACATACCTGGGCAATTTTCCACATTGTCGGGTGGATGCCGGTGTTGTAGCTGTACTGGAACAGCTTGGCTAGAGGCGCAGCTAGTTCTGGAGCACAAGTCTTCAGCACTACAGCTAGGATCTTGTCGGGGCCCATAGCCTTTGCTGGTGATGCTGTTCGTCCTCCGAGGATGTCGAAGCGGCCCCCATCTGTCAGGTGTTGGTCTGAGGGGTTGGGCACGGTAGGTAGATGTTTCCTCGCACTGGGGCTGCAGTTCCACGTCGGTGTAACTTCTGGCTTGGAGGGGGGTGGTGGAGGGCAGGCGTTGCCCTATGTGACGGAGTGGCCTCCTGCGTTGGTGAGGGGTCTCCCCCCACCTGTGGAGTGCACCTTGGCAACTGCCACAGGCTGCTGGCTGCAACACGTCCGTTTGGAGTGAGACTGTTTCCCCCAGTATGTGAAACAGTCTCGGTTGAAGGTAAAATCCCACACTTCCTAATAAGACAGCTGAATCAGGTCATTTAATGACCTGAAATAGCTAGATAAATACTGTCAAGTGGCCTCCCGCTGGCTTTAATTGCCTGCGGGATTCCCACCAGCGGGGGCTGCGCACGCACCCCCGCACGTCAGCGCGGAACCCGGAATTGGGCGGGATCGAGGCGGGATCCCGTTCCGCTCCGGGTTTTCACGATTTTCGGGGCCCCCCCGCCAGGAACGCATCCGATAGTGGGTGCTAAAATCGGGCCCAAGGTGCTGGAATTACCACAGATAACTATTATAATATTAGACACAAGGTGCTGTGATCAGCACTTAACTATTGTAATAATGGACACACAGTGCTGGAATTAGCACATAACAGTTATAATAATAGACACAAGGCGGTGTATTTCACACATTATTCTGATAACAGTAGACACAAGGTGCTTGAATTAGCACATAATGATCATAAAAATAGACACAAGGCGGTTTAATTTGCACATAACTACTACAATAATTGATGCAAAGTGCTGGAATGAGCACATAACTATTCTAATAAACGACACAAGGTGCTGGAATTAGCACACATAACTACTACAATAATTGATACAACGTGCTGGAATTCGCACATAACTATTCTAATAAACGACACAAGGTGCTGGAATTAGCACACAACTATTATAATAATAGACACAAGGTGCTGGAATTCGCACATAACTATTCTAATAAACAACACAAGGTGCTGGAATTAGCACACAACTATTATAATAATAGACACAAGGTGCTGGAATTAGCACATAACATTTACGAAAATAGACGCAAGATGCTGGATTTAGCACACATAACTACAATAATAATAGACACAAGGTGCTGGAATTAGCACACATAACTACTACAATAATTGATACAACGTGCTGGAATTCGCACATAACTGTTCTAATAAATGATACAAGGTGCTGGAATTAGCACACATAACTCCTATAATAATAGACACAAGGTGCTGGAATTAGGACATAACGATTATAACAACAGACACAAAGCGGTGTAATTCGGACATTATCATTATAATATTAGACACAAGATGCAGGAATTTGCATACAAAACTATTCTAATCAAAGACAGAAGGCGTTGGAATTAGCACATAACTGTTATAATAACAGACACAAGGTGATTGAATTGGCACATAATTATTATAATAATAGACACAAGGTGCTGGAATTAGCACATAACGATTATAATAATAGACACAAGGCGGTGTAATTCACACATTTTTCTAATAATAATAGACACAAGGTGATGGAATTAGCACAGATAACCATTATAAAAATAGATACAAGGTGCTGTGATTGGCACATATCTATTATTATAATAGACACAAGGTGCTGGAATTAGCCCACATAACTATTCTCATAATAGACAGAAGGTGCTGGGATTAGCACATAACTACGATAATAGCAGACACAAGGTGCTGGAATGAGCACATAACGATTAAAATAATAGACACAAGGCGGTGTAATTTGCACATTATTCTTATAATAATAGACACAAGGGGGTCGATTTTACCGTCGGGTTTCCTGTGGGTTTCCAGTGGGGGGGCCCCGAAAATCCCGATATCCAGTCACGTGACCGGATCGCGCCACGATCCCGACCACTTCCGGGTTCCCCGATGACGTGCGGGGCTGCGTGCGTGGCCCCCGCTGGTGGGAATCCCGCAGGCAATTAAAGCCAGCGGGGTTCCACTTGAGAGTACTTACCTTGCTTGTTGAGGTCATTAAATGAGCTGAATCAGCTGTCAAAACAGGAAGTGTGGGATTTTACCTTCAACGCAGAGTGTTTCACACACTGGGGGAAACAGTCTCCCTCCAACCAGACGTGTTGCAGCCAGCAGCCTGTGGCAGCTGCCAAGGTGCACTCCACAGGGGTTGGGGGGGGAGAGCCCTCACCCACGCAGGAGGCCACCGCGTCACATAGGGCAACCCCTGCCCCCCACCACCCCCCGCCAAGCCAGAGGACAGACTGACGCGAAACCGCAGCCCCAGTCTGAGGAACCACCCACCTACCCTGCACAACCCCTCAGACCAACACCTGCCAGATGGGTGGTGCGTGGACACCCTCGGAGGACGAACAGCATGACCAGCCCCAGCAGCCTCGCAGTCCACGCCGTCCGCCGCAGAGACGTGGAGCCCCCCAACACGGTGCTGTGGCACGCCCACCTGCACAGCAGGAGGGAGGACAACCGCAGAGAGAGACGCATCGCAGAGGGCACTACCCTCGCCACAGGGTCCACAGACCGAGGCGCAGCTCCCCGGACCTCTCCGAGCAGCAGTGCACACAGAGGCGCAGATTCACTCGACATGTAGTCGTGGAGATCTGCAGGCTCTTTCATGCCGAGCTGCTCCTGGCTGGCCCTAGCACCATCTGCTTACCTGTCACTGCCAAAGTCACCTCTGCCCTCCACAACTTCTCCTCCGCATCCTTCCAGGGTGCAGCCGGGTACACCGCCGATGTCTCTCAGTGGTCTGCGCGGAAGAGCCCTGCAAATACACCTACACCTACTCTGCAGTAACACAATGGGTGGCATCAGTGGTGGGTCCTCATAGTGATACCCAGGAGCGGGCATTATTGGACACAACAGACAGGATTCGCGGAGACATGGCAGTGGTGGTGCCAATATAATGTGTGATGTTTGTTGCTCTGAAATTCAATATAGGTAACACCCATGGCAAACCCTCAGACACCCTTGTGCATCCCCTTCATGCTCACGACACGTTTGCCTGACGCTGCCTACTGCACATATGTGATGCATGCCCTGTGGCTGCAGCACAGGTGGTGGCAGGTTGAGTGAGGCTGGCCGTGAGGGAGATGCACGAGAGGGTGAGTATGGGATAGAGCCATGAGATTGTATGAGGATTGGGTTGCGTGTTAGTGGCGGGTGAGTACTGGCGAGGTGAGTAAGTGCAGGTAAGATGAGGATGGGGTTTGAGTGGGTATGAGGGGTGATGTGACAGAGTAATGTTGGCGGTGCCGAAGGAGATGTGGGGTGGGGGCAGTGTTGTGGCAGACAGAGTGTAGGGGAAAGACTACGTGTTCTCACTGTGGCTGACCTACTGAGGTCATTGGAGCGCCTCCTGCACTGTATGCAGGTGGGCGATATGTTGGTGGCGCAGGTGACCCCCTCTGCCACCTCGAGCCAGGCCTTCTTGGTGGCAGAGGCAAGCCGCTTCCTCCCGCCCGCCGGGTGGAAGATCTCTGTCCTCCCCCTCCTCCACACCCCATCTGGTGATACCTGGGCTGAGGCATCATTAAACTGGGAGCAGCCTTCCCCCTGGGCTGCTTCATGCTGTAATTTGTTCCATTGGTTGCAGCATCTGTCAGTGGAGGACTGCCCCTTTAACTAGAGAGCCTCCAGCTGACAGATCGTACTGCGCATGCGCAGCCCGCCCGACGCACAGACCAGCAGCGCGGACCCCGGAGGAGCAGGTAATTGGATCCAATTAGTGGATTGCCTGCTACGATCGCGCGGGCAACCCACTAATTTCACCGGGCGCGGAGGCCACGCTCCCGAAACCCAACCCGCAGGAAACCCGCAGGCCTGGTAAAATCAGGCCCAAGGTGATGAAATTAGCACAGATAACTATTATAATAATTGATACAAGGTGCTGGAATTAGCACGTAACAATGATAATGACAGTCATAAGGTGATGGAATTAGCACATAACTATTACAATAATATGCAGAAAGTGCTGGAATTAGCACATAATGAATATAACAATAGACACAAAGCGGTGTAATTCGTACATTATTCTTATAATAATAGACACAAGATGCTGGAATTAGCACACATAACTATTATAATAATAGACACAAGGTGCTTCAGTTAGCACATAACCATTATAATAATGGACACATTGTGCTGTAATTAGCATATAACGGTTCCTATAAAAGACACAAGGTGCTGGAATTAGCACATAACAATTATAATAATAGACAAGGTGCTGGAATTAGCACACATAACTACTATATTAGCAGAGACAAGGTGCTGGAATTAGCCCATAAAATTTATAATAATAGACACAAAGCGGTGTAATTCGCACATTATTCTGATAATAATAGACACAATGTGCTGGAATTAGCACACATTTATTATAATAAACAGACACAAGGTGCTGGAATTACCACAGATAACTATTATAATACTACACACAATGTGCTGGAATTAGCACATAACTATTATAGTAATAGACACAAGGTGCTGGAATTAGCACATAACAATGATAATAACAGTCATAAGGTGATGGAATTAGCACATATTGATTATAACAATAGACACAAGGCGGTGTAATTCATACATTATTCTTATAACAATAGACACAAGGTGCTGTGAGTAACACATAACTATTCTAATAATAAATGTAAGGAATCTTACAACACCAGGTTATAGTCCAACAAATTTATTTTAAAATCACAAGCTTTCGGAGATTATCTCCTTCGTCAGATGAATGAATGAAAAGGTTCTCAAATCGCATATCTTATACTATGTTGGGACAGCATCACACCAATCAAAAGGTGTCGTTGTTATTCAAACAGGCCAGTCACGGAGAACAGCACGTCCCAGTACACTAGATATACATTGTGTCTATTACACAGGCAGGCAGAAAGAAACTCAAAATGGCAGAGAGAGAGAGGGAGAGAGAGAGAGAATTTTTAAAAACATATAATTTTTTCCCCCTTTTTGCTGGTGGGGTTACGTGTAGCGTGACATGAACCCAAGATCCCGGTTGAGGCCGTCCTCATGGGTGCGGAACTTGGCTATCAACTTCTGCTCGACGATTTTGCGTTGTCGTGTGTCTCGAAGGCCGCCTTGGAGAACGCTTACCCGAAGATCGGTGGCTGAATGTCCTTGACTGCTAAAGTGTTCCCCGACTGGGAGGGAACCCTCCTGTTTGGCGATTGTTGCGCGGTGTCCGTTCATCCGTTGTCGCAGCGTCTGCATGGTCTCGCCAATGTACCATGCTCCGGGGCATCCTTTCCTGCAACGTATGAGGTAGACAACGTTGGCCGAGTCACAGGAGTATGAACCATGTACCTGGTGGGTGGTGTTCGAAACCAAGATAGAGTCCATACTCTCAACCTGTACTCAGGACACAGCAGACCAGCTGCGATATACCGCCAAACAGACGAGGCAACGGAACTACGCTGCCTACATGAAAACCAAGAGCAGGAAGCTTGAGAAACTCGGCATCACCACCAGCATCAACCAAGCCTCCCCCGGTACCACGGTTACAACCACAGGGAAGTCTATCATCAATTTGTCCGACCACACCCTTCAACCAGACGAAATCGAGGTTCTCAGCCGAGGGCTCAATTTCTGCCCCACCACCAAAATGGACCCCATTAGTCTCGCGGCGGACACAGAGGAATTCATCAGGAGAATGAGGCTCCGGGAATTCTACCACAACCCCAAGATTTCAACAGCGAACCCAATGAGACAATCAATGATCCAGAACAGCAGACAGAGGGATCCACGGTACAGCAACCGAAGAGGAAAGAGTCAAACTGGACTCCTCCGGAGGGTCGCTACCCTCAGCTTGATATGTATGCTCAAGCTGTCAGGAAATGCGTCAATGCCAGATTCATCAGGCGCACTCAGAAGACAGTCCAGAATGTCACCCGAGCGCAACGCCATCAACGCTCTCAAGACCAACCGCAACATCGTCATCAAACCAGCGGACAAAGGAGGAGCCATCGTCATACAGAACAGAACGGACTATTGCAAAGAAGCATACCGACAACTGGACAACCAGGAACACTACAGACGGTTACCCGCAGATCCGACCAAAGAACACACCCACCAGCTCAACAAACTGATCAAGACCTTCGATCCAGACCTTCAAAGCATCCTACGCACTCTCATCCCACGTACTCCCCGCGAGGGAGACTTCTACTGCCTCCCAAAGATACACAAAGCAAACACACCCGGACGTCCTATCGTATCAGGCAACTGAACCCTGTGTGAGAACCTCTCTGGATACATCGAGGGCATCCTGAAACCCATCGTACAAGGAACCCCCAGCTTCTGTCGCGACACTACAGACTTCCTACAAAAACTCAGCACCCACGGACCAGTTGAACCAGGAACACTTCTCACCACGATGGACGTCTCGGCACTCTACACCAGTATCCCCCACGATGACGGCATCGCTGCAACAGCCTCAGTACTCAACACCAACAACAGCCAATCTCCAGACGCCATCCTACAACTCATCCGCTTCATCCTGGATCACAATGTCTTCACCTTCGATAACCAGTTCTTTACCCAAACACACGGAACAGCCATGGGGACCAAATTCGCACCCCAATACGCCAACATTTTCATGCACAAGTTCGAGCACGACTTCTTCACTGCACAGGACCTCCAACCAACACTATACACCAGATACATCGACGACATTTTCTTCCTATGGACCCACGGCGAAGAATCACTGAAGAGACTACACGATAACATCAACAAGTTCCATCCCACCATCAAACTCACCATGGACTACTCCTCAGAATCGGTTTCTTTCTTGGACACACAAATCTCCATCAAAGACGGGCACCTCAGCACCTCACTCTACCGCAAGCCCACGGACAACCTCACGATGCTCCACTTTTCCAGCTTCCACCCCAACCACGTCAAAGAGGCCATCCCCTATGGACAGGCCCTACGAATACACAGGGTCTGCTCAGACGAGGAGGAACGCGATGGACACCTACAGACGCTGAAAGACGCCCTAGTAAGAACGGGATATGACGCTCGACTTGTCGATCGACAGTTCCGACGGGCCACAGCGAAGAATCGCATAGACCTCCTCAGAAGACAAACACGGGACGCAACCAACAGAGTACCCTTCGTCGTCCAGTACTTCCCTGGAGCGGAGAAACTACACCATGTTCTCCGCAGCCTTCAACATGTCATCGATGACGACGAACACCTCGCTAAGGCCATCCCCACGCCTCCACTGCTCGCCTTTAAACAGCCACCCAACCTCAAACAGACCATCGTTCGCAGCAAGTTACCCAGTTTTCAGGAGAACAGCGTCCACGACACCACACAACCCTGCCACGGCAACCTCTGCAAGACATGCCAGATCATCGACACGGATACCACCATCACACGAGAGGACACCACCCACCAGGTACATGGTTCATACTCCTGTGACTCGGCCAACGTTGTTTACCTCATACGTTGCAGGAAAGGATGCCCCAGAGCATGGTACATTGGCGAGACCATGCAGACGCTGCGACAACGGATGAACGGACACCGCGCAACAATCGCCAAACAGGAGGGTTCCCTCCCAGTCGGGGAACACTTTAGCAGTCAAGGACATTCAGCCACCGATCTTCGGGTAAGCGTTCTCCAAGGCGGCCTTCGAGACACACGACAACGCAAAATCGTCGAGCAGAAGTTGATAGCCAAGTTCCGCACCCATGAGGACGGCCTCAACCGGGATCTTGGGTTCATGTCATGCTACACGTAACCCCACCAGCAAAAAGGGGGAAAAAATTATATGTTTTTTAAAATTCTCTCTCTCTCTGCCATTTTGAGTTTCTTTCTGCCTGCCTGTGTAATAGACACAATGTATATCTAGTGTACTTGGACGTGCTGTTCTCCGTGACTGGCCTGTTTGAATAACAACGACACCTTTTGATTGGTGTGATGCTGTCCCAACATAGTATAAGATATGCGATTTGAGAACCTTTTCACTCATTCATCTGACGAAGGAGATAATCTCCGAAAGCTTGTGATTTTAAAATAAATTTGTTGGACTATAACCTTGTGTTGTAAGATTCCTTACATTTGTCCACCCCAGTGCATCACCGGCATCTCCACATCATTCTAATAATAGACAGAAGGTGCTGGAATTAGCACATAACCATTATAATAATAGACACATTATGCTGTTATTAGCACATAACTATTATAATTGTTAGAGTAAAATTTAAGCTGTTGGGTTAAAGGCAATGATGAAGTGACTATTGTGTGCATGACTGCGGTCACTGCCCCAAGACCACACTGAAATGCGCTTTGCGCAGACCAGACTAACCATAATTAAAAGCTTAAACATAACATATGACTACTAACCAAAATGGACTCTACTAAACAAAATGGATTCTGCGACTGTGGGAAAAGACATTTACATTTCACAACGAGCTGATAAAAACTACAGAACCAGACTGAATGGACAAAGACCAGACTGTCTTAAGTTGATAACAGTTGTTTTAATATGATTGGAGGTCATTTGTTGCTGTGGGGGCCTAATTGGCTAATGTCTAAACTAATCAAGACTAATAATGTAATAGCTGCTGAAAGTCTGTATTTGAAAGGTATTAAAAAGCACGACAACCATTTTGAAGTTGAGAAGGTGGCTGCGTACACTGCGGAATGACCAGTTCTTCTCCCAAAGTACTTTGTCCAATAAACTGCATGTTGAATCTTTAAGTCCGACTCCGAGTGGTGATTTTCCCACAACAAATTGGCATAGTCGGCAGGATCTCACTGCTGGTGAGCTGATCGGTTGACCTCGATCGGCGAACTGGAGTCGAGATCATCGAACTGTGGGAGTCAGACTGAGGCAACAGTGCAGTTAAAAACTGGGGGAAAGTTAGGAGAATTTATGGGACTGTTGGGTATAAACAGGAACTGGTTGCTTGTGCTGATCGACTAAGGACAAGGGAGTGCCTCCAGCAGACGCCCAGCCTTAGACTGGTTGTTAAGAGGGGAGATCCCCCACGCGAAGGTCAGGACCATGAAGTGGGCGCAGAGACCGAGGGCACTTGCGATTGTGAAGCACAAGTAATCAGGGCCATCCGGTATCAAACTCTGTAGTGGCGAACAAACGCAGAGATAATTAGAGCATAAGTTAATTTACGATGTGTACTGTCTGAAGTTTTTTTTCAAAAAAAAGTGTTAAGAAGCTGATCACCTAAACCTAGAGCCGAACTCCAGTGGAGGAAACACGTTACCAAAACGGTAATTGTGGCCGTGAGTATATAGTCATGGCCGGAGTTAAAAAGTTAAAAGTAAAATCTGGAGTGGAGTTTGGGCTGGGAGTTAGAAAGTTTCAGAAAGTTTGAGAGAAAGGAAAATCCGGTGACCGGCAGAGTCCGGTGATTAGAGACTGGCAGAGTCCGGTGAGAGACCGGGATCCGAAAGTTTGAGAGAAAAGAAAGTCCTGTGATACCGGCAGAGTCCGGTGATTAGACCGGCAGAGTCCGGCGAGACCGGCAGAGTCCGATGATTAGACCGGCAGAGTCCGGCGAGACCGGCAGAGTCCGATGATTAGACCGGCAGAGTCCGGCGAGACCGGCAGAGTCCGATGATTAGACCGGCAGAGTCCGGCGAGACCGGCAGAGTCCGGTGATTAGACTGGCAGAGTCCGGTGATTAGACCGGCAGAGTCCGATGATTAGACCGGCAGAGTCCGGTGATTAGACCGGCAGAGTCCGGTGATTAGACCGGCAGAGTCCGGTGATTAGACCGGCAGAGTCCGGCGAGACCGGCAGAGTCCGGTGATTAGACCGGCAGAGTCCGGTGATTAGACCGGCAGAGTCCGGTGATAAGAGACCGGCAGAGTCCGGTGATAAGACCGGCAGAGTCCGGTGATTAGACCGGCAGAGTCCGGTGATTAGACCGGCAGAGTCCGGCGAGACCGGCAGAGTCCGGTGATAAGAGACCGGCAGAGTCCAGTGATTAGACCGGCAGAGTCCGATGATTAGACCGGCAGAGTCCGGCGAGACCGGCAGAGTCCGGTGATTAGACCGGCAGAGTCCGGTGATAAGAGACCGGCAGAGTCCGGTGATTAGACCGGCAGAGTCCGATGATTAGACCGGCAGAGTCCGGCGAGACCGGCAGAGTCCGGTGATTAGACCGGCAGAGTCCGGTGATTAGACCGGCAGAGTCCGGTGATAAGAGACCGGCAGAGTCCGGTGATAAGAGACCGGCAGAGTCCGGTGATTAGAGACCGGCAGAGTCCGGTGATTAGAGACCGGCAGAGTCCGGTGATTAGAGACCGGCAGAGTCCGGTGATTAGAGACTGGGACCCGAAAGTTTGAGAGAAAGAAAAACCCAAAAGTTTGAGAGAAAGGAAAACCCGAAAGTTTGAGAGAAAGGAAGGTCCGGTGATTAGAGACCGGGACCCGAAAGATAGAAAGAAAAGAAGACACAGCAAGTAAAGATATGACAAGTGAACAAACTAGATGGGGACCTGCGGGCTCCCTTATTGATAAATATATGACAGACAGACACTCGTTGATTGAGCAGATGCAAAAGGATGGCTGGGATGTTTCTCAGACCTTAGAACAACAGAGAAAGTGGATAGATAGGGAAAAGAAAGACAGAACAAAAAAGGCAGGGGTATTACTAGTCCACCGACGAGCTGGACTAATAGGACAAGTGGGCGCTTCCACTAGAAAGTGGAGCGAAGATAAGGATAAAATTAGGGAATTAGAAACTAGGATAAGGGAATTAGAAAAAAAAGGAATCAATTAAAGGGAGATGAGGTCCTGCATCAAGAATTTAGGGAGCTAGGTAGCAGATTAAAGAGCAGGACCTCAAAGGTTGTAATCTCTGGATTACTCCCAGTGCCACGGGCTAGTGAGTATAGAAATAAGAGGATAGAACAGATGAATGCGTGGCTAAAGAGTTGGTGCAGGAGGGAGGGTTTCAGTTTCCTGGATCACTGGGCCTGCTTCTGGGGAAGGTGGGACTTGTACAAGTCGGACGGGTTGCATCTGAACCAGAGCGGGACAAATATCCTTGCGGGGAGGTTTGCTAGCACTGTTGGGGGGGTTTAAACTAACTTGGCAGGGGGATGGGATACAGAGTGGAGCTACAATAGGGGGTGATGTGCAGCCAAATATAGAGAAAAAAACAAGTCAGCTTGGATGACAGGGCAAATATGTGAGGGCAAGGCTGGATGGCATCTATTTTAATGCAAGGAGTCTTGCGAATAAGGTGGATGAACTGAAGGTGTTGATAAACACATGGGAGTATGATATTGTTGCTGTCACAGAGACATGGTTGAGGGAGGGGCAAGACTGGCAGCTCAATATTCCGGGGTACAGAATCGTCAGGCGAGACAGAGGGGGAGGTATAAGAGGAGGGGGGGTCGCAATATTAATTAAAGAATCAATTACTGCCATAAGGAGGGATGATATATTAGCAGGTTCCTCTAATGAGGCCATATGGGTGGAGCTTAAAAACAAAAAGGGGGCAAGCACTTTGATGGGAGTGTACTATAGGCCCCCAAACAGTCAGGGGGAGATAGAGGAACAGATATGTAGGCAAATCTCAGAAAATTGTGCAAATAATAGGGTAATAATAGTGGGGGATTTCAACTTCCCCAATATTAACTGGGATACTCAGAGTGTAAAAGGCTTAGAGGGTACAAAATTCTTAACGTGCATCCAGGAGAGCTTTTTGAGCCAGCATGTAGAAAGTCCTACAAGAGAGGGGGCGGTACTGGACCTAATTCGAGGGAATGTGGCCGGCCAAGTGGAAGAAGTGCTAGTAGGTGAGCACTTTGGTGACAGTGACCATAATTTTGACAGGGAGGGGCCGGAAATAAAGGTTCTAAATTGAGGGAAGGCCGATTTTAATAGGATAAGGCAGGATCTGGCCAAAATGGACTGGGATCAGCTGCTTGTAGGAAAATCCGCATCGGAGCAATGGGAGTCTTTCAGAAGGGAGATTGAGACCATACAATGGCAACATGTTCCCGTAAAGGTCAAGGGTGGTTCCAAGAACTCCAGGGAACCTTGGATGTCAGGGGATATACGAGAATGGATTAGGAAAAAAAGGAGGGCTTTTGGCAGATACAAAAGGCTAAAGACGGAGGAAGCCCTAGAGGAGTACAAAAAGTGCAGGGGGGTACTTAAAAAAGAAATTAGGAGATCAAGGAGGGGCCATGAAATAACACTGGCGTGCAAAATAAAGGAAAATCCTAAAATGTTTTATAAGTATATTAAGGGTAAGAGGATGACTAGGGAAAAAATAGGGCCTATTAGGGACAAAAATGGCAATCTGTGTGTGGAGCCGGCAGATGTAGGAGGGGTTCTAAATGAATTTTTTGCATTGGAAGAGGGGCGGGACGGTGGACTCCCTGAGGACGAAGGCATCGTGGCAGCTGCCGGGGTATCTGGCGCACACGTGTCGGAATCTCTGGCGGTGGTCACAGATGAGCTGGGCGTTCATGGAGTGATGCCCCTTCCTGTTGCTGAACAGCCCTGGCTGATGCGGAGGTGCCCGTATTGCGATGTGGGTGCAGCCGATTACACCCTGCACCCATGGGACGCCAGCCATGGCATGGAAGCCAACCGCCCTCTCCATCTGGCTGCGCTCTTCCATGGCGACGTTGATGTAGTGCGAGGCCCGGTGGAACAACCCATCGGTGACCTGCCTTATGCACTCGTGTGCAGACGACTGACGGACCCCGGTGATGTCCCCGGTGGCACCCTGGAAGGATCCGGATGCGAGGATGTTGAGGGCAGTGGTGCCTTTGACGGCGACAGGTAAGGGGATGCTGCCTGGTCCATCCGGGAGCAGCTCGTCGTTCAGGAGGCTGCAGATGTCGGCGACTACCTGGCGATTGACTCTGAGCCAACGTATGTACTGCTCCTCGGAGAGGTCCATGAAGCTGAGCCTCGGTCTGTACACCCTGTGCGGAGGGTAATGCCTCCTGCGACGCATCTCTCTCTGCGGTTGCCCTCCCTCCTGCTGTGCAGGTGGGCGTGCCACAGCACCGTGTTGGGGGGCTCCACGTCTCTGCGGCGGACGGCGTGGACTGCGAGGCTGCTGGGGCTGGTCATGCTGTCCGTCCTCCGAGGGTGTCCATGCACCACCCATCTGGCAGGTGTTGGTCTGAGGGGTTGTGCAGGGTAGGTGGGTGGTTCCTCGCACTGGGGCTGCGGTTTCGCGTCGGTCTGTCCTCTGGCTTGGCGGGGGGTGGTGGGGGGCAGGGGTTGCCCTATATGACGCGGTGGCCTCCTGCGTGGGTGAGGGCTCTCCCCCCCCAACCCCTGTGGAGTGCACCTTGGCAGCTGCCACAGGCTGCTGGCTGCAACACGCCTGGTTGGAGGGAGACTGTTTCCCCCAGTGTGTGAAACACTCTGTGTTGAAGGTAAAATCCCACACTTCCTGTTATGACAGCTGATTCAGCTCATTTAATGACCTCAACAAGCAAGGTAAGTACTCTCAAGTGGAACCCCGCTGGCTTTAATTGCCTGCGGGATTCCCACCAGCGGGGGCCACGCACGCAGCCCCGCACGTCATCGGGGAACCCGGAAGTGGTCGGGATCGTGGCGCGATCCGGTCACGTGCCTGGATATCGGGATTTTCGGGGGCCCCCCGCTGGAAACCCACAGGAAACCCGATAAAATCGAGCCCAAGGTGTTGGAATTAGCACATAATTATTACAATCATGGACACAAGATGCTGGAAATACCACAGATAACAATTATAATCGTAGAGACAAGGCGGTGTAATTCGCACATTATTCTTCAAATAATTGATACAAGATGCTGGACTTAGCATACATAACTATTATAATAATAGACACAAGGTGCTGGAATTAGCACACATAACTACTGCAATAATCGACACAAGGTACTGGAATTAGCAGACATAACTAGCATAATAGCAGACACAAGGTGCTGGAATTAGCACATAACGGTTATAATAATAGACACAAGGCGGTGTAATTCGCACATTATTCTTATAATAATAGACACAAGGTGCTGGAATTAGCACAAAACAATTACATTACTAGAAACAAGGTGCAGGAATTAACACACATAACTACTGCAATGATAGAAACAAGGTGATGGAATTAGGACATAACTATTAGAATAATATACAGAAAGTGCTGGAATTTGCACATAACAATTATAATAATAGTCACAAGGTGCTGGAATTAGCAGATAATGAATATAACAATAGACACAAGGCGGTGTAATTCGCACATTATTCTTATAATAATAGACACAAGATGCTGGAATTAGCACACATAACTACTATAATTATAGACACAAAGTACTGGAATTAGCACACACAACGACTACAATAATAGACACAAGGTGCTGGATTTAGCAGACATAACTCCTATAATAGCAGAGACAAGGTGCTGGAATTAGCACATAAAGGTTATAATAATAGACACAAGGCGGTGTAATTCGCACATAATTCTTATAATAATAGACACAAGGTGCTCGAATTAGCACACAAAACGACTATAATAATAGACACAAGGCGCTGGAATTAGCACATATCAATTATAATAATAGACAAGGTGCTGGAATTAGCACATAAAATTTAAAATAATAGACACAAGGCGGTGTAATTCGCACATTATTCTTATTATAATAGACACAAGGTGCTGGAATTAGCCCACATAACTATTAAAATACTAGACACAAGGTGCGGTGATTAGCACATAACTATTATAATAATAGACAAACGGTGCTGGAATTAGCACATAACTACTACAATAATAGATGCAAGATGCTGGAATTAGCACATAACTACTATAATAATAGACATAAGGTGCTGGAATTAGCACATAACAATTATAATAATAGACACAAGGTGCTGGAATTAGCAGACATAAATACTATAATAGCAGACACAAGGTGCTGGAATTAGCACATTACGGTTATAATGACAGACACAAGGCGGTGTAATTCGCACATTATTCTGATAACAATAGACACAATGTGCTGGAATTAGCACACATGACGTCTATAATAATAGACACAATGTGCTGGAATTAGCACATAACAATGATAATAACAGTCATAAGGCGATGAAATTAGCACATTACTATTGTCATAATAGTCACAAGGTGCTGGAATTAGCACATAACTATCATAATAGATACAAATTGCTGTAATTTGCACATAACTATTGTAACAATAAGCACAGTGTGCTCTAATTAGCACATAACTATTCTCATAATAGACACAAGGTGCTGGAATTAGCACATAATAATGATCATAATAGATGTAAGCTGCCGGAATTAGCACGTAACTATAAAAATAATAGACTCAAGGTGCTGGAATTAGCACATAAATAGTATAATAATAGACACTAGGTGCTGGAATTAGCACATAACGACTATAATAGCAAATGAAGAAGAATTAAGTGAAATGGGGTGAAATAAACTCAAATGAATTGCGATTGCGAAGAAAATAAATGGGTTCAAATGAAGTCAATTGAAGTGAAATGAAGTGGAATTAATTCAAATTAAATTAAATGAAATGAATTCAACCACCGACCTGCTGTCCGGTGACATGGCGCGTGCGCAGACGGTTTGTAGACGCACATGCGCAAACGCCGCAGGTCCGGCGAGCTGTGCCCCGCTTCGCGCACGCGCAGTGGATATTCCCCCCGCCCGCCTCGCACCGCCGACAGGAAACGGCCACGGCTGAAAGAGAGACTGAGGGGAGGCGGCATTTTAAAGGGAGAGAGTGGGAGAGGAGGAGGGGAGGGAGGGAGAGGGGGAGGGAGGGAGAGGGGGAGAGAGAGAGAGAGGGAGAGAGAGTGGGAGAGGAGTCCGGGGAGGGAGGGAGAGAGGGAGAGAGAGTGGGAGAGGAGTCCAGGGAGGGAGGGAGGGAGAGAGGGAGAGAGAGAGTGGGAGAGGAGTCCGGGGAGGGAGGGAGAGAGAGTGGGAGAGGAGTCGAGGGAGAGAGAGTGGGAGAGGAGTCCGGGGAGGGAGGGAGGGAGAGAGAGGGAGAGAGAGTGGGAGAGGAGTCTCGGGCAGTGCATTCCAGATCCTAACCACTCGCTGTGTAAAAATGTTTTTCCTCATGTCGCCTTTGGTTCTTTTGCCAATCACCTTAAATCTATCTCCTCTGTTCTTGACCCTTCCGCCAATGGGAATAGTTTCTCTCTATCTACTCTGTCTAGACCTTTCATGATTTTGAATACCTCGATCAAATCTCCTCACAACCTTGTCTGCTCAAAGGAGAACAACTCCAGCTTCTCCAGTCTGTCCATGTAACAAAAGTCCCTCATCCCTGGAATCATTCTAGTAAATCTCTTCTGCACCCTCTCCAAGGCCTTCACATTCTTCCTAAAGTCTCAATACTCCAGTTGTGGCCGAACCAGTGTTTTATAAAGTTTCATCATGACCTCCTTGCTTTTGTACTCTGTGCCTCTATTTATAAAGCCCAGGATCCCTATGCTTTCTTAACCACTTTCTCAACCTGCCCTGCCATCTTCAACGATTTGTGCACATATACCCCCAGATCTCTCTGTTCCTGCACCCCTTTTAGAATTGTATCCTCTAGTTTATATTGCCTCTCCTTATTCTTCCTACCGAAATGTATCACTTCACACTTTTCTGTGTTAACTTTCATCTGCCACGTGTCCGCCCATGCCACCAGCCTGTCTGTACCCTCTTGAAATCTATCACTATCCTCCTCACTGTTCACTACACTTCCAAGTTTTGTGTCATCTGTAAATTTTGAAATTGTGCCCTGTACATCCAAGTCCATGTCATTAATATATATCAAAGAAAGCAATGGTCCTTGTACTGACCCCTGGGAAACACCACTGTACACCTCCCTTCAGTCCAAAAAACAACTGTTCACCACTACTCTCTGCTTCCTGTTACTTAGCCAATTTCGTATCCATGCTACCAATGCCCCTTTTATTCCATGAGCTTCAGCTTTGCTGACAAGCCTATTATGTGGCACTTTCTCAAACGCCTTTTGGAAGTCCATATACACAACATCAACCGCATTGCCCTCATCAACTCTCTCTATTACCTCATCAAAAAACTCAAGTTGGTTAAACATGATTTGCCTTTAACAAATCTATGTGGCTTTTCTTAATTAATCCACTGTGACTGTTAATTTTGTCCCGGATTATTCTTTCTAAAAATTTCCCCACTACCGAGGTTAAACTGACTGCCCTGTAGTTGCCGGGTTTATCCTTACACCCTTTTTGAACAAGGGTGTAACATTTGCAATTCTCCAGTCCTCTGGCACCATCCCCGTATCTAAGGGTGTTTGGAAGACTATGGCCAGTACCTCCCCAATTTCCACCCTTACTTCCCTCAGCATCCCATCTGGACCGGGTGACTTATCTACTTTAAGTACAGCTAGCCTTTCTAGTACCTCCTCTTTATCAATTTTTAATCCATCCAGTATCTCAACTACTTCCTCTTTTACTGTGACTTTGGCAGCATCTTCTTCCTTGGTAAAGACAGATGCAAAATACTCATTCAGTACCTCAGCCATGCCCTTCGCCCTCTATGGGTAGATCTCCTTTTTGGTCTCTAATAGGTCCCACCCCTCCTTTTACTGCTCAGTTACTGTTTACGTGCCTAAAGACGACTTTTGAATTCCCTTTTATTTTAGCTGCCAGTCTATTCTCATACTCTCTCTTTGCCCCTCTTATTTCCTTTTTTGCTTCCTCTCTGAACTTTTTATATTCAGCCTGGTTCTCACTTGTTTTATCAACCTGACATCTGTCATAATTTTACCTGCTTCATCTTACTCTCTATCTCTTTTGTCATCCAGGGAGCTCTGGCTTTAGTTGCCCTACCTTTCTCCCTCATGGGAATGTACCGAGACTGTACCCGAACCATCTCCTCTTTAAAGGCCGCCCACTTTTCAATTACAATTTTGCCTGCCAATCTTTGATTCCAATTTACCCGGGCCAGATCCGTTCTCATCCCATTGAAAGTCAAACCATTATTTTTACTTTAGAGTGGTCCTTGTCCTTTTCCATAATTAATCTAAACTATGATCGCTGTTCCTTAATTATTCCCCCACTGACACTTGGCCCACCTCATTTCCCAGAACCAAGTCCAGCAATGCCTCCTTCCTCATTGGGCCGGAAATGTACTGGTTAAGAAAGTTATCCTGAACACATTTCAAAAATCCCTTCTTTTTCCCTGTACATTATTACTATCCCAGTCAATATTAGGATAATTTCCTTAGGTAAATTCCCTGCAAATTTGCTCCTCTATATCCTTCCCACTAGTTGGTGGCCTATAGAATACACCCAGTAGTGTAATGGCACCTCTATTGTTTCTTAACTCAAACCAAATAGATTCTTGGAGGGTCCTTGACCCCTCCAGGACATCCTCTCTCTCTAACACTGAAATATTCTCCTTAATCAATACTGCCACCCCCTCCTTTCTTTCCTTCCCTATCTTTCCTGAACACCTTGTATCCAGGAATATTTAGTACCCAATCCTGCCCTTTTTTGAACCAGGTCTCCGTTATCACCACAACATCATATTCCCATGTGGCTATTTGTGCCTGCAGCTCACCAACCTTGTTTACCACGCTTTGTGCATTTACACACATGGACTGTAAACCTATCTTAAATTTTCTTGAATTCTCTCTTAGTCTGATCCCACCTAATACTGTACTATTTCTTACTCTAGTGCTATCTGCCTCTCCCAATCCTTTGTGCACCTTGTTTTTCCTTGCTAATGATACATCCTGGTGCCCAAACCCCTGCCAAATTAGTTTTAAACCCCACCCACAGCATGACTGAACCCCCTAACCCTATCCCTAACCGAGAGGACATTGGTCCCAGCTCTGTTGAGGTGCAACCCCTCCGGCCTGTACAGGTCCCACCTCCCCTAGAACTGGAATCTAAAACCCCCCCTCCTCCTGTACCATCTCTTCAGCCATGCATTCATTTGCTCAATTCTCCTATTTCTGTACTCACTAGCATATGGCACTGGGAGTAGTCCGGAGATTGCTATCTTTGAGGTCCTGCTTCTTATTCTCTTTCCTAACTTCCTAAACTCCTCCTGCAGGACCTCATCCCTCTTTCTACCTATGTCGTTGGTACCAATATGGACCACGACCTCTGGCTCCCCCTTCAGAAAGTTCTGCAGCCGTTCAGTGGCATCATTGACCCTGGCATCAGGGCGGCAACATACCATCCTGGAATGATGTCTGAGGCTGCAGAAACGCCTGTCTGTTCCCCTATAGATAGAGTCCCCTATCGCTATTGCTCTCCTGACCTTTCAACTCCCGCCTCCACTGCACAGCTGAGCCCCCCATGGTGATGTGGATTTGGATCTGGCTGCACTCCTCAGAGGAACACCCTCCCCCGCCAGTATCTGAATATGATGTGGCGATGCCGGTGATGGACTGGGGTTGACAATTGTAAACAATTTTACAACACCAAGTTATAGTCCAGCAATTTGTCGATTTGTCGGAACTGTCGATCGACTCATTGATCGACAGTTCCGATGGGCCACAGCACAAAATCGCATAGACCTCCTCAGGAGACTAACACGGGACGCAACCAACAGAGTACCCTTTGTCGTCCAGTACTTCCCCGGAGCGGAGAAACTACGCCATGTTCTCCGCAGCCTTCAACATGTCATCAATGACGACGAACACCTCGCTATGGCCATCCCCACACCTCCACTACTCGCCTTTAAACAGCCACCCAACCTCAAACAGACCATCGTTCGCAGCAAATTACCTAGCTTTCAAGAGAACAGCGTCCACGACACCACACAACCCTGCCGCGGTAACCTCTGCAAGACATGCCAGATCATCGACACAGATACCACCATCACACGAGAGGACACCACCCACCAGGTGCATGGTTCATACTCCTGTGACTCGGCCAACGTTGTCTACCTCATACGTTGCAGGAAAGGATGCCCCAGAGCATGGTACATTGGCGAGACCATGCAGACACTGCGACAACGGATGAACGGACACCGCGCAACAATCGCCAAACAGGAGGGTTCCCTCCCAGTCGGGGAACACTTCAGCAGTCAAGGACATTCAGCCACCGACCTTCGGGTAAGCATACTCCAAGGCGGCCTTCGAGACACACGACAACGCAAAATCGTCGAGCAGAAATTGATAGCCAAGTTCCGCACCCATGAGGACGGCCTCAACCGGGATCTTGGGTTCATGTCACGCTACACGTTACCCCACCAGCGAACAAATGTTATCTGTTTTTAATATAACGGGTCAGTTGCTGTCTTTTCTATGTTTCTACCTCTCTATCTCTGTTTTTTTTTTGTTTGTTGTTTTTTTTGGTGATTTGTATATTCTGTGAGACCTGGCAGGTAACACCTGTCTGTCTGCACACTGATTGCCTTGGCAACGGGCAGTTGAAAAAACTGTCTGTACTCACCAAGCATTGTTCTGTGAATTATAAATGCGACTTCATTTCGAGGATTTCATTTCCACATCGTTCACCTGAGGAAGGAGGTAGCCTCCGAAAGCTTGTGAATTTAAAATAAAATTGCTGGACTATAACTTGGTGTTGTAAAATTGTTTACAAGTATCTGAATACTGGTTAGAGAGTGAGATGCCCTCGGGGGACTCCTGCACTATCTGCCTGGTCCTCCTTGTCTGGCGGTCACCCAGTCCCTCTCTGCCTGCACTCTTTTAAGCTACAGGGTGACCACCTCCAGAAACATGCTATCTACGTGGGTTCCAGCCTCGCGGATACAATGGCCCCGATATTAGTGTGGAGGCACGCACAATATGAATTGATGTTAACATGCCTCGCCATCTTCAACACCTCAGTATGCTCATCGCAACATGATACATCTGTGATGATGCTTAGAATCATAGAATCATAGAATCATAGAAGTTACAACATGGAAACAGGCCCTTCGGCCCAACATGTCCATGTCGCCCAGTTTATACCACTAAGCTAGTCCCAATTGCCTGCACTTGGCCCATATCCCTCGATACCCATCTTCCCCATGTAACTGTCCAAATGCTTTTTAAAAGACAAAATTGTACCCGCCTCTACTACTGCCTCTGGCAGCTCGTTCCAGACACTCACCACCCTTTGAGTGAAAAAATTGCCCCTCTGGATCCTTTTGTATCTCTCCCCTCTCACCTTAAATCTATGCCCCCTCGTTATAGACTCCCCTACCTTTGGGAAAAGATTTTGACTATCGACCTTATCTATGCCCCTCATTATTTTATAGACTTCAATAAGATCACCCCTTAACCTTCTACTCTCCAGGGAAAAAAGTCCCAGTCTGTCTAACCTCTCCCTGTAAGTCAAACCATCAAGTCCCGGTAGCATCCTAGTAAATCTTTTCTGCACTCTTTCTAGTTTAATAATATCCTTTCTATAATAGGGTGACCAGAACTGTACGCAGTACTCCAAGTGTGGCCTCACCAATGCCCTGTACAACTTCAACAAGACATCCCAACTCCTGCATTCAATGTTCTGACCAATGAAACCAAGCATGCTGAATGCCTTCTTCACCACCCTATCCACCTGTGACTCCACTTTCAAGGAGCTATGAATCTGTACTCCTAGATCTCTTTGTTCTATAACTCTCCCCAACGCCCTACCATTAACGGAGTAGGTCCTGGCCCGATTTGATCTACCAAAATGCATCACATCACATTTATCTAAATTAAACTCCATCTGCCATTCATCGGCCCACTGGCCCAATTTATCAAGATCCCGTTGCAATCCTAGATAACCTTCTTCACTGTCCACAATGCCACCAATCTTGGTGTCATCTGCAAACTTACTAACCATGCCTCCTAAATTCTCATCCAAATCATTAATATAAATAACAAATAACAGCGGACCCAGCACCGATCCCTGAGGCACACCGCTGGACACAGGCATCCAGTTTGAAAAACAACCCTCGACAACCACCCTCTGTCTTCTGTCGTCAAGCCAATTTTGTATCCAATTGGCTACCTCACCTTGGATCCCATGACATTTAACCTTATGTAACAACCTACCATGCAGTACCTTGTCAAATGCTTTGCTGAAGTCCATGTAGACCACGTCTACTGCACAGCCCTCATCTATCTTCTTGGTTACCCATTCAAAAAACTCAATCAAATTCGTGAGACATGATTTTCCTCTCACAAAACCATGCTGACTGTTCCTAATTAGTCCCTGCCTCTCCAAATGCCTGTAGATCCTGTCCCTCAGAATACCCTCTAATATTGCCTTCTGTTCTCTTACAGGCCCTGTAACAGTGACGGCTGTGACAGGAGAGGGCAATTCCTCAGAGGACCAGCCGGCCTCTGAGGGGGCACCGTCACATCTGAGTGAGCCATCCACCAGCGCAGATACTCACACCTCGTTGGGTCCTAGTTCTCAGTTAGTTAGGTTGGCACCTGGTGAGTTATCTCACACATGTGAGCATGAGCAGATACTGGTGGCAGGGGCAGCTGCGGAGAGTCCGTGTCGGTGGGAGCACTCCTCTCCAGGCTCTGCTCAGCTGGATGCAGATGCTGAACCCTGGGGGCCATCCATGAAAAGGAGAATGAGCGAGGGGCAGCAGCACATTTGCGAGGTGCTGGAACAGGTGCCACGCGCACTCTCCACAATAGCGCAGAGGATGGAGGAGTCCAACTCCTGCATGAGTGGAATGGTGGCACAGGTAAAGGAGGGAATCTCTGAGATAATGTCACAGGGACGTGAGCAACTCTCTGAGATACTGTCACAGGGATGTGCGGGAATGTCTGCGATGGAGGGAAGGCTAGCCTCCATTGAGCTTCAAGCACAGCTCACAAATGATTCCATTCAGGCCCTGACAACGGCCGTTCAGACTCAGGGTGAACAACATTCTACCGCCTTAAACAGGCAGGCAGATACACTAGCACTGGCCTTACAAGGCTTCACACATGTCCTCCAAACTGTTGTCCAGCAGAGTGGTAGGAGTGATGTGGGCCTGGCCCAGGGGAGGGATGATGGCGAAAGGGGACATGGAAGTGGGGACGCCACTCAAAGCACTCCCACGTCTCACCCTTTGCTTCCCTCTCAACCAGCAATGCTGCCTCCTCTCCAGGTGGCCGAGTCTGCCCCTGCACAGGTGCAGGTGGACCAGTCTTTGGAGGGGCCCTCACGGGCACCAAAACCCAGAGGGCGTGGGCCCAAAGTATCTAATTAATCATGGCATGAACAAGAGCAACCTGGCACTATCTCTGCTGCAGCCACAGGGGAAGCAGCACATAGGACTGGTCAGAAGAGAAAGGCAAAGGGGATGCACGAGGGTGTGTGACGGTTTATCATGTTTTTTATTTACATTTGATTTTTGTTAAACTCACATTAAATATTATTGTGACCACTACTACCACGTCTTGGCCATTCTTGACTGGCTTCTGTGATAAGGCCCTTTCATGAGGTTCACCATGAACGGTAACACTTGATGCCACCCATTGGGTCACTCTACAGTGGGTGTACATGTAGTTGTAGGACTGTTTTGTGCAGGGAGGGGTGAGGGAGGGGGCTGGTGGGGGCACTGCTCTATCCAGGTGGTGTGAGGACTGGACTCTTCACACGGTCTGATGTTAGGAGAACAGTTCACATATCAGTGACTCCCCGGCCTCATGAGCAGTCAGGTGAGCCGCTGCTCTGCCCGTGGATTGCTCCTCCTCCTGCTCTTCTTCCTCCTCCTCCTCCTCTGCCTCGTCCTCCTCCGCCTCCTCCTCAATGTGAGTGGCAGATGTGGATGGGGCCTCCTCAAGCGGCACCCCTCTCTGTTGTGCCATATTGTGTAACACACTACTATAATGCGTCCCACTCTGTCTGATGTGTATTGAAGCTCTCCCCCAGAACGATCAAGGCACTTAAATCACATCTTGAGCAGCCCTATAGGCTGCTCAATTGTAGACCTGGTGGCAATGTGGCTGTCGTTATATCGACACTGTTGCTCAGTGATAGGATTCCTCAGAAACGTCATGAGCCACGTGTGCAGGCGGTATCCCTTGTCCCCGAGGAGCCAGCCCTTAAGGGTGTTTGGTGCATGGAAGAGGGCCGGGATATTGGATTCCTGGAGGATGAAGGAATTATGGCAGCTGCCAGGGAATCTGGCGCACACATGAAGAAATCTTTTACGGTGGTCACAAACGAGCTGAGTGTTGATGGAGTGATATCCCTTCCTGTTGATGAACAGTCCTGGCTCATGTGGTGGTGCTCGTATTGCTATATGGGTGCAATCGATTACACCCTGCACCCGTGGGAAGCCAGCCACGGAGTGGAATCCCACTGCCCTCTCCGTCTGGCTGAGGTCGTCCATGGGGAAGTTGACGTAGTGCGAGGCCCTGCGAAACAAGCCGTCGGTGACCTGCCTATTGCACTTGCGTGCAGACGACTGAGAGACCCCGGCGATGTCCCGGTGGCACCCTGGAATAATCCGGAGGTGAAGAAGTTGAGGGCAGAGGTGCTGCTCGGCCCAGCCGGGAGCAGCTCGGCATGAAGAAGGCTGCAGATGTCTGCGACTACCTGCTGACTGACTCTGAGCCTCCGTTTGCACTGCTCCTCAGAGAGGTCCAGGAAGCTGAGCCTCGGTCTGTAGACCCTGTGGCGAGGGTAGTGCCTCCTGCGACATCGCTCTCTCTGTTATTGCCCTCTGTGCTCTTGTGCAGGTGCCTGTGGCACAGCACTGTGTTGTGGAGCTCCACGTGGCGGAGATGGACACCGTGCCTGGCGAGGCTGGTGATGTTGCTTGTCTTCGGATGTAGTGATGAATGTAGCCATGGCGCCCCTCATCCTGATGGTGTGAGTTTGAGGGGGTCCGCAAAGCAGTCAAATATGTTTGAACAGCAGAATTTTGAGTGGAAGGTAAGAATTTTCAGTGAAAACACAAAGATCTTGCAGCCAAAACTTTGTCTGAAGTGACAGAGTGCCCTGCTTTTCTCCCATCTGTCAAATAAGCATTCGAATCTCCCACTGGCTGCCGGCTGAAACACGTCTCTTGCAACGTAGAGTGTTTCCCACAGCACGGGAAACATGCTGAGGATCCTCCAAAATCGCACCTCTGCCTCGAAGTGGAGAAAATTAAGTACCTCAAGTAGTTAAACTACCTCAACAACTGTGTTAATGATCATCCCGTCGGCTCTAATTGCCGGTGGGACTTCTGCATTCGGGAGGCGCTCGCGTCAGACACGTCAATGGGGAACCCGGAAGTTTGCGGGTTGCAGCTGGGCTCCGAACCCGAATGGGATTTCCCCGATTTTCGGAGCCCTCCCCACCCCCAGTGCACCCGCCCGCTCTCGGGAAAATCGAGCCCACTGCAGTGACGCCAGCTGTTGCTCAAGCTCCGAAATCCGGAGCTCGAGCTCCTCCAGCTGGCGACACTTCTTGCACCTGTGGTTGTCCAGGACATGGGAAGCGTCGTGGAGTTCCCACATGGCACAGGATATGTATTTGACATGTCTGAGGTGCCCTGCCATGCCTCGATCTATTAGATTACTAACTAAACTTAACAGCAATAAACTAAAGACTTAAAATAATAATACTCACCAGCGACTCACCAATCAGTTCCGTCCCTTGTGTTGATATGGGGCTAAGGTGGTACATGGAGTTAGGTCACAGGACCACCATGATCTCATTGAATGGCAGAACAGACTCGAGAGGCTAAATGCCACTTGCTGCCTCCTGTTATGCACACCTTCTCCTGCAAGAAAGCGGGACGTGCTCGGTGAGTGTCCTACTGGATGTTTGGGTGATATGCCAGGGTGTGTGACCTGTGAGTTGTGGTTGTGCGGCTTGCAACAGTGCGGGTGAGAGGAAGCATCTGATTGGAAGAGTGCTGATTAAAAGATTTGTTTGTAGGTGGGTGGTGGGGTGTATTGTGTGGAGCAGTGGATGCGGCTAGTGGTGCAGTTACCAGGAGATGCCACTTAACAGTTGACCTCACTTACCTTGACCACTGGCATTGAACGTCCTGCACTGCATCCATGTCCTTGGTGCTACGCTTCTAGCATTGACTTTGTCCCCTATTACCTCCCACTGCTTCTTGAGCATATGTCTGGAGGGCCTCTTGCCCCCTGTGGATATAGGATGCCCCTCCTTCTGCCCACCTCTTGCACCAAGGTTTCTAATGTATCAGCAGAGAACCTTGGTGCATGTTCTCTCGCAGGTCTGGTACAAACTCACATTGGCAGATTGGAGGATGTGGAATTTAATAGTGCTCAACCTTTATTCAATGTTTTAACATAACTCAATAATTTGTAAACAGGGACCTGCATCTGCATTTTATGCGTGCGATGTCTGATCTCCGTTCAGACTTCGTGTGGACCCGTGTCTTATATTTTGCAAATAAGAGGTGCAGGCTGCCTTTTTTTTATTCTTTCATGGGACGTGGGCGTCGCTGGCAAGGCCAGCATTTATTGCCCATCCCTAATTGCCCTTAAGAGGTGCGAGCCACTCACGCTGGGCCCCCCTACTCGTGAGAAGCCACTGTACAGCACAGCCAGGCCTGGCCGCTGGCCGGAATCAGGTCAATGACCAGGCAGCACGAATCTCACGACATCCGCGCCCGAATTTGGGGGTTATTGAATTCAATGCCTCAATTAATAAAGCCCAGGATCCCATATGCTTTTTTAACGGCCTTCTCAACTTGTCCTGCCACCTTCAAAGATTTGTGTCTCTGTTCCTGCACCCCCTTTAAAATTGTACCATTTAGTTTATATTGCCTCTCCTCGCTCTTCCTACCAAAATGCATTATTCACACTTCTCTGCATTAAATTTCATCTGACATGTGTCTGCCCAGTTCACCAGTCAGTCTGTGTCCTCCTGAAGTCTACACCTATCCTCCACATTGTTTACTACATTTCTGCGCTTTGTGTAATCTGCAAACTTTGATGGGACAGTGTAGAGTGAGCTTAACTCTGTATCTGATCCGGGGTGGGGAGTGGGGGGTGGTGATTGGGGGGAGGGCTGGGGCCAGTATCTGGGGCCTGGTTTGAATGTGGGTTCAGGTCTCCTGCTCCACATTCAGGTAATTATATTTTGGTTGCGGTCTGTAACGGTCCTTTGAAGGATCGCTCTTGGTTGTCCATTTCCTCCAATAACCCCCTGGGATTAATGTCACTCATCGTACAGAGGGCTGAGTCCAGGAAGCAAGCTGTGAAAAGTGGCTCCACCTGCAGGTTCCCAGTTTAGGGCCTGGTCTCGGTGACCTCTCCCCGGAGGTTCCCAGTTTGGGGCCTGGTTTCGGTGACCTCTCCCCGGAGGTTCCCAGTTTGGGGCCTGATTTCGGAGACCTCTCCCCGGAGGTCCCCAGTTTGGGGCCTGGTTTCGGTGACCTCTCCCCGGGCATTCCCAGTTTAGGGCCTGGTTTCGGTAACCTCTCCCCGGAGGTTCCCAGTTTGGGGCCTGGTTTCGGTGACCTCTCCCCGGAGGTTCCCAGTTTGGGGCCTGGTTTCGGTGACCTCTCCCCGGAGGTTCCCAGTTTGGGGCCTGGTTTCGGTGACCTCTCCCCGGAGGTTCCCAGTTTGGGGCCTGATTTCGGTGACCTCTCCCTGGAGGCTCCCAGTTTGGGGCCTGGTCTCGCTGACCTCTCCCTGGAGGTTCTCAGTTTGGGGCCTGGTTTCGGTGACCTCTCCCCGGAGGTTCCCAGTTTGGGGCCTGGTTTCGGTGACCTCTCCCCGGAGGTTCCCAGTTTGGGGCCTGGTCTCGGTGACCTCTCCCCGGAGGTTCTGGCTGCTGCTGATCACTCAGACACTCTCTGTGTCCATCGATCGCACTCCTTTTCTTTCTAATACTCCTAGAACCTAGGGCACGAGCAGGGTCAGCATTGGCTCATCCCCCACTCTCCCCGCACAAAGTTTTGAAAACTACTGGCTTTTAATTAAATGAAATTGTTGTTCGTTCTCATACAAAGGGCCTGTCTGCAGGGAAAGGACAGAGTCGAAATCCTTCCTTAAACTCCTTGTGCTGACGTACAGCCTCCAGCCTAAAGAGAAGCTATTGAGGCTTGGATCTGGAAGAGCCTTATTTCAGCCAATGACCGTGATCTCGTCCCGGGTTTGGACCCAGTTACTGTGAGGTTTCCCACCAAAAGACTCCAGTTAATCGCAGCCAGCTGGTCCTGTGATGCAATTATTATTTACTGGTCCCAGTCCTGGGATCACTGAGTGTGGAATTAATCAGGATGCCGCTCAGAGGATCAGCTCACTGTAGGAGGGTGAGTTCGGAGTCCCTGTGTGCCGAACCCACAGACGACCTGTCACCTCAGGCCTGAGGGTGTGGTTCACACTCCGGGGGGGAAAAGATCAGCCGAGCTCAGGTAACAGTCCCCTCGGTAACTGCTCTCATCGTCCCACGTCTCAATGCTGGGCTTGGGGCAAGTGGAGTGAGTGTCACATGGGCCACTGCGCGGGGAATTTAACCCCCCAGAACATATCTGAGTGAGAGTGCCCCATTCCCTCTCCAAACAGTGACACCTTGCCCCTGAATAGGGGCAATTCATATCCATTAACATTGTATAATAAGCCCTTGTCTCACACTCACTGATCGCACTTTCCTGAAAGAGGCAGGTTCTCTGTGTGAGATACTGAGAGACAGAGAAATGGGAACATAGTTTGGTCCAAACATACTAGAAACAGTTGCTGGCCTGGAGCAATGGGTTATAGAGTGCCATTTGCGGGAGAACTGAGTGCCATTTGGGGAGGGGGGCACTGAGTGCCATGTGGGGGAGGTGATTTTACAAAGAATGTACAGCACAGAAACAGGCCATTCGGCCCAACTGGTCTATGCCGGTGTTTATGCTCCACACGAGACTCCTCCCACCTTACTTCATCTCACCCTATCAGCATATCCTTCGATTCCTTTCTCCCTCATGTGTTTATTTAGTTTCCCCTTAAATGCATTTATGCTATTTGCCTCAACTACTCCTTGTGGTAGCGAGTTCCATATTCTTACCACTATTTGGGTAAAGAAGTTTCACCTGAATTCTCTATTGGATTTATTAGCGACTATTTTATATTTATGACCCCAAGTTTTGGACTCTCCCACAAGTGGAAACATTTTTTCGATGTCTACCCTAATCAAACCCCATCATTATCTGAACGACATCTATCAGATCACCTGTCAGCCTTCTCTTTTCTAGAGAAACGAGCCCCAGCCTGTTCAGTCTTTCCTGATAAGAATATCCTCTCGGTTCTAGCATCATCCTTGTGAACCTTTTTGTACCTTCTCCAGTGCCTATATCCTTTCTATAATATTGAGACCAGAACTGTTTACAGTACTTGTGTTCATCTTCACTGCAGAGGATACAAATAACACGCCAGAAATAATTGTGAATCAAGAGGTGAAAGGGAGGGAGGAACTTAAAACATTTACAATCACCAGGAAAAGGGTTTTGAAAAAAATATTCGAACTAAAAGCTGACAAGTCCCCAAATCCTGACTGACTTCATCCTTGGGTTTTCCAGAATCTAGGGAATTTTGGAAAATGAATACCAATGCATCTACTATCTCTTCAGCCACTTCTTTGAAGGGTCCCATCAGATTGGAAAATAGCGAATGTAACTCCACGATTCAAGAAAAGAGATGATGTGGAGATGCCGGTGATGGACTGGGGTGGACAAACGTAAGGAATCTTACAGCACCAGGTTATAGTCCAACAGTTTTATTTGAAAATCACAAGCTTTCGGAGATTATCTCCTTCGTCAGGTGAGTGAGTGAATGGTTCTCAAATTGCATATCTTATATTAGGCTGGGACATGTTCACACCAATCAAAGGTGTCGTTGGTGTTCAGACAGATTAGCCACGGAAAACAGTAAGTCCCAGTATACTGAATACACAATGGGTCAGATTACACAAACAAAGAGAGAAAGAGACCCGAAAGGCAGAGAGAGAGAGAGAGAGAGAGAATGTCCAGTTGTATTAAAAACAGATAACTTTTTTTTTCCTGCTGGTGGGGTTACGTGTAGCGTGACATGAACCCAAAATCCCGGTTGAGGCCGTCCTCATGGGTGCGGAACTTGGCTATCAATTTCTGCTCGACGATTTTGCGTTGTCGTGTGTCTCGAAGGCCGCCTTGGAGAATGCTTACCCGAAGATCGGTGGCTGAATGTCCTTGACTGCTAAAGTGTTCCCCGACTGGGAGGGAACCCTCCTGTCTTTCGATTGTTGCGCGGTGTCCGTTCATCCGTTGTCGCAGCGTCTGCATGGTCTCGCCAATGTACCATGCTCCGGGGCAACCTTTCCTGCAACGTATGAGGTAGACAACGTTGGCCGAGTCACAGGAGTATGAACCATGTACCTGGTGGGTGGTGTTCTCTCGTGTGATGGTGGTATCTGTGTCGATGATCTGGCATGTCTTGCAGAGGTTGCCGTGGTAGGGTTGTGTGGTGTCGTGGACGCTGTTCTCCTAAAAGCTGGGTAATTTGCTGCGAACGATGGTCTGTTTTAGGTTGGGTTGCTGTTTAAAGGCGAGTAGTGGAGGCGTGGGGATGGCCTTAGCGAGGTGTTCGTCGTCATCGATGACATGTTGAAGGCTGCGGAGAACATGGTGTAGTTTCTCTGCTCCGGGGAAGTACTGGACAACGAAGGGTACTCTGTTGGTTGCGTCCCCTGTTAGTCTTCTGAGGAGGTCTATGCGATTCTTCGCTGTGGCCCGTCGGAACTGTCGATTGACAAGTCGAGCGTCATATCCCGTTCTTACGAGGGCGTCTTTCAGCGTCTGTAGGTGTCCATCGTGTTCCTCCTCATCTGAGCAGATCCTGTGTATTCGCAGGGCCTGTCCATAGGGGCTAGCCTCTTTGACGTGGTTAGGGTGGAAGCTGGAACTTTTCAGCTCCACTTTTCCAGCTTCCACCCTAATTGTTGGACTATAACCTGGTGTTGTAAGATTCCTTACATTTAACCTGTCTGAACACCAACGACACCTTTGATTGGTGTGAACATGTCCCAGCCTAATCTAAGATATACGATTTGAGAACCATTCACTCACTCACCTGACGAAGGAGATAATTTCCGAAAGCTTGTGATTTTCAAATAAAACTGTTGGACTATAACCTGGTGTTGTTAGATTCCTGACAAGAAGAGAGACAGAAAGCAGGAAACTACAGGCTTAACATCTGTCATAGGGAAAATGCTAGAATCTATTATTAAGGAGGTTATAGCAGGACACTTAGAAAATCTCAATGCAATCAGGCAGAGTCAACACGGCTTTGTGAAAGGGAAATCGTGTCTGGTGAATTT
The DNA here is from genome assembly GCF_035084215.1 of Heptranchias perlo. Classification (NCBI taxonomy): domain Eukaryota; kingdom Metazoa; phylum Chordata; class Chondrichthyes; order Hexanchiformes; family Hexanchidae; genus Heptranchias; species Heptranchias perlo. The sequence goes on along the minus strand of NC_090365.1, from coordinate 16,559,278 downwards.
ATTAGAGTTCTTCGAGGAAGTAACAAGCAACGTGGATAAAGAGGATCCTGTGGATGTCGTGTACTTGGATTTCCAGAAGGCATTTGACAAGGCGCCACATCAAAGGCTAATACACAAAATAAGAGCTCATGGTGTAGGGGGTAACATATTAGCATGGATAAAGGATTGGTTAGCTAACAGGAAACAGAGAGTAGGCATAAATGGGTCATTTTCAGTTTGGCAAGATGTAACGAGTGGAGTGCCAAAGGGATCAGTGCTGGGCCTCAACTATTTACAATCTATATCAATAACTTGGATGAAGGGACCGAATGTATAGTTACTAAATTTGCTGATGACACAAAAGGTAGGTACAAAAGTAAGTTGTGAAGAGGACATAAGGAGTCTGTAAAGGGATATAGTCAAGTTGAGTGGGCAAAAATTTGGCAGATGGAATATAATGTGGGAAAATGTGAACTTGTCCACATTGGCAGGAGGAATAGAAAAGCAGTATATTATTTAAATGGAGAGAGATTGCAGAACTCTGAGGTACAGAGGGATCTGGGTATCCTAGTACATGAATCACAAAAAGTTAGTATGCAGGTACAGCAAGTGATTAGGAAGGCAAATGGAATGTTGCAATTTATTGCAAGGGGAATGGAATATAAAAGTAGAGATGTTTTGCTGCAGTTGTACAGGGCATTGGTGAGACCACTAGAATACTGTGTGCAGTTTTGGTCTCCTTATTTAAGAAAGGACATAATTGCTTTGGAGGCGTTTTTTTATTTGTTCATGGGATGTGGGCGTCGCTGGCAAGGCCAGCATTTATTGCCCATCCCTAATTGCCCTTGAGAAGGTGGTGGTGAGCCGCCTTCTTGAACCGCTGCAGTCCGTGTGGTGAAGGTTCTCCCACAGTGCTGTTAGGAAGGGAGTTCCAGGATTTTGACCCAGCGACGATGAAGGAACGACGATATATTTCCAAGTCGGGATGGTGTGTGACTTGGAGGGGAACGTGCAGGTGGTGTTGTTCCCATGTGCCTGCTGCTCTTGTCCTTCTAGGTGGTAGAGGTCGCGGGTTTGGGAGGTGCTGTCGAAGAAGCCTTGGCGAGTTGCTGCAGTGCATCCTGTGGATGGTACACACTGCAGCCACTGTGCGCCGGTGGTGAAGGGAGTGAATGTTTAGGGTGGTGGATGGGGTGCCAATCAAGCAGGCTGCTTTGTCCTGGATGGTGTTGAGCTTCTTGAGTGTTGTTGGAGCTGCACTCATCCAGGCAAGTGGAGAGTATTCCACCACACTCCTGACTTGTGCCTTGTAGATGGTGGAAAGGCTTTGGGGAGTCAGGAGGTGAGTCACTCGCCGCAGAATACCCAGCCTCTGACCTGTTCTTGTAGCCAAAGTATTCATATGGCTGGTCCAGTTAAGTTTCTGGTCAATGGTGACCCCCAGGATGTTGATGGTGGATTCGGCGATGGTAATGCCGTTGAATGTCAAGGGGAGGTGGTTAGACTCTGTCTTGTTGGAGATGGTCATTGCCTGGCACTTGTCTGGTGTGAATGTTACTTGCCACTAATGAGCCCAAGCCTGGATGTTGTCCAGGTCTTGCTGCATGCGGGCTCGGACTGCTTCATTATTTGAAGGGTTGCGAATGGAACTGAACACTGTGCAATCATCAGCGAGCATCCCCATTTCTGACCTTATGATGGAGGGAAGGTCATTGATGAAGCAGCTGAAGATGGTTGGGCCTAGGACACTTCCCCGAGGAACTCCTGCAGCAATGTCCTGGGGCTGAGATGATTGGCCTCCAACAACCACTACCATCTTCCTTTGTGCTAGGTATGACTCCTGCCACTGGAGAGTTTTCCCCCTGATTCCCATTAACTTCAATTTTACTCGGGCTCCTTGGTGCCACACTCGGTCAAATGCTGCCTTGATGTCAAGGGCAGTCACTCTCACCTCACCTCTGGAATTCAGCTCTTTTGTCCATGTTTGGACCAAGGCTGTAATGAGGTCTGGAGCCGAGTGGTCCTGGTGGAACCCAAACTGAGCATCGGTGAGCAGGTTATTGGTGAGTAAGTGCAGCTTGATAGCACTGTCGATGACACCTTCCATCACTTTGCTGATGATTGAGAGTAGACTGATGGGGCGGTAATTGGCCGGATTGGATTTGTCCTGCTTTTTGTGGACAGGACATACCTGGGCAATTTTCCACATTGTCGGGTAGATGTCAGTGTTGTAACTGTACTGGAACAGTTTGGCTAGAGGCGCAGCTAGTTCTGGAGCACAAGACTTCAGCACTATAGCCGGGATGTTGTCGGGGCCCATAGTCTTGGCAGTATCCAGTGCACTCAGCCGTTTCTTGATATCACATGGAGTGAATCGAATTGGCCGAAGACTGGCTTCTGTGATTTTGGGTATATTGGGAGGAGGCTGAGATGGATTATCCACTCGGCACTTCTGGCTGAAGATGGTTGCAAATGCTTCAGCCTTGTCTTTTGCACTCACGTGCTGGACTCTGCCATCATTGAGGATGGGGATGTTTACAGAGCCTCCTCCTCCTGTTAGTTGTTTAATTGTCCACCACCATTCACGACTGGATGTGGCAGGACTGCAGAGCTTTGATTTGATCAGTTGGTTGTCGGATCGCTTAGCTCTGTCTATAGCATGTTGCTTCCACTGTTTAGCATGCATGTAGTCTTGAGTTGTAGCTTCACCAGGTTGGCACCTCATTTTTAGGTGCGCCTGCTGCTGCTCCTGGCATGCTCTTCTACACTCCTCATTGAACCAGGGTTGATCCCCTGGCTTGTTGGTAATGGTAGAGTGAGGAATATGCCGGGCCATGAGGTTACAGATTGTGCTGGAATACAATTCTGCTGCTGATGATGGCCCACAGCACCTCATGGATGCCCAGTTTTGAGCTGCTAGATCTGTTCTGAATCTATCCCATTTAGCACGGTGATAGTGCCACACAACACGTTGGATGGTGTCCTCAGTGTGAAGGCGGGATTTCGTCTTCACAAGGACTGTGCGGTGGTCACTCCTACCAATACTGTCATGGACAGATGCATCTGCGACAGGTAGATTGGTGAGGATGAGGTCAAGTAGGCTTTTTCTTCGTGTTGGTTCGTTCACCACCTGCCGCAGGCCCAATCTAGCAGTCATGTCCTTCAGGACTCGGCCAGCTCAGTCAGTAGTGGTGCTACCGAGCCACTCTTGGTGATGGACATTGAAGTCCCCCACCCAGAGTACATTCTGTGCCCTTGCTACCCTCAGTGCTTCCTCCAAGTGGTGCTCAACATGGAGGAGGACTGATTCATCAGCTGAGGGAGGACGGTAGGTGATAATCAGCAGGAGGTTTCCTTGCCTGTGTTTGACCTGATGCCATGAGATTTGATGGGGTCCAGAGTCAATGTTGAGGACTCCCAGGGCCACTCCCTCCTGACTGTATATTGCCACCTTTGGTGGGTCTGTCCTGCTGGTGGGACAGGACATACCCAGGGATAGTAACGGAAGAGTCTGGGACGTTGGCTGAAAGATATGATTCTGTGAGTATGGCTATGTCAGGCTTTGGGACAGCTCTCCCAATTTTGGGACAAGTCCCCTGATGTTAGTGAGGAGGACTTTGCAGGGAGGACTGGGCTTGGTTTGCCTTTGTCATGTCCGGTGCCTAGTGGTCCGATGCTGGGTTGTCTGTCCGGTTTTATTCTTATGACGACTTTTTGTAGCAAGATTGAACAACTGAGTGGCTTGCTCGGGCATTTCAGAGGGCGATTAAGAATCAACCACATTGCTGTGGGTCTGGAGTCACGTATAGGCCAGACCGGGTAAGTTAACGTTTCAGGTCGAAGACCTTTCATCAGAACTGGAAGATGTTAAAAGAGTTAAAGTTTTTGAGCAAGTACAGAGCCAGGGAAAAGGTGGGGTGGGAGAGAAAAGGACAAAAGGGAAGGTCTGTGATGGGGTGGAGGGCACGAGGGATTAAATGACAAAAGGGATGATGGTGCAAGACAAGGTGGGCATTAATGGGACAGGTTAAGAAACAAAAGATTGATCAGGAGTAGCTGTAAATGGTAACAGCAGAACCATTACCAGCACCTGCTGTCCGGAAAAAAATGGGAGCAGTGGTTATGATCTGAAGTTATTGAAATCAACGTTGAGTCCGGAAGGTTGTAAAGTGACTAAACGAAAGATGAGGTGATGTTCCTCGAGCTTCCATTGAGTTTCATTGGTACAGTGAAAGAGGCCGAAGACAGAGAGGTCGGAGTGGGAGTGGGACGGGGAATTGAAATGGTAAGTGACCGACAGGTCAGGGTCACGCTAGCAGACAGAGCGGAGATGTTCAGCAAAGCGATCACCCAGTCTGCGTTTGGACTCCCCAATGTAGAGGAGACTGCATCGTGTGCAGCGGATACAGTATAACTAAATTGAAAAACGTTCAATAAATCACTGTTTCACCTGGAAGGAGTGTTTGGGGCCCTGGACAATGGGAAGGGAGGAGGTGAAGGGGCAGGTGTTGCATCTCCTGGGCTCACACGGGACGGTGCCGTGGGGAGGAGAGCAGGTGTTGGGGGTGATGGAAGAGGGGACTAGGGTGTCGCAGAGGGAGCGGTCCCTTCGGAAATGCCGGAAGGGGAGGGGAAAATGTTTTTGGTGGTGGGATCGTGCTGGAGGTGGCAGAAATGATACGTTGAATGTGGAGGCTGGTGGGGTGGAAGGTGAGGACAAGGGGGACCCTATCGTGGTTCTGGGAGGGAAAGGAAGGGAAGGGAAGAGGGCAGAAATGCGGGAAATAGGACGGACACGGTCGAGGGCCCTGTCAACTACAGCTTGTAAACAGTCACTGAGCATTGGCTTTATCTCACTGTCTCCTAAGCAACTGTACTTGCCTTACGCCATTCACAAAAAAAAGGCATTGTTGCTACTGGAACAGCTGGGGGGATAGTAAATGCTGATGGCAAAGGTGAAAATTTGCCACATAGATTATACTTATAATAAAAGCAATAACAAGTCTACCATTTACAGGTCTTTAAGTATGTGTTCTGACCCACTGTGGTGAGTCCTGGATAGTTTGAGCACATTTAAAAGAGGCTGTAATGATAGACTTAAAATCTATTTTTCCAACTGCCCCTCCCCCCACCCCTTCAAGTTTCTCAGCTCTCACTTTGGTACAGTTGCTCGGGCCTTGCTCACCCACCAATTTCTCACACAAGTGGTTTGTCTTTATGTGTGAGCTTAGACAGTGAGGAGAGAAAGATAGATTTTCATTTATATAGCGCCTTTCTTGACCGCAGGACATCACAAAGCGCTTTGCGGCCAATGAAGTATTTTCCCCCCCAAGTGTAGTCACTGTTGCAACGCAGGAAACGCGGCAGCCAACCTGTGCACAGCACGGTCCCACAAACAACGTGTGATTAATGACTCAATCATCTGCCTTTAGTGACGTTGATTGAGGGACAAACATTGGCTCGGACACCGGGGAGAACTCCCCCGCTCCTCTTCGAAAAGTGCCATAGGATCTTTTACCCAAGGGCCCCTTGGTTAAATTCTCCCCGCCCTAACCCAAAGCATGAGGTCGATGTTAACTGCTACAATGGTCTGACTCAATCTAGCCTGGGACCTTCCTGGTCTGTGTGGCTCAGTACCGCGATTACCAATTAAGCCATTCAGGATGCAAGAGCCCCCGTTAATAAAGATGTGTTCAATGAGAATGTTTCATACTATGGCCGCCTATCTGTGACCTCCTCCAGGCCTGCAACCCTCCGAAAACTCTAAGCTCCTCCAACTCTAGCCTCCCGCGCATTCCCGACTTCCCTCGCCACTCCACTGGCGGCTGTGCCACCAGCTCTCCCAGCCCCGAGCTACGGAATTCCCTCCCCAAACCGCTTCACTCTTCTCTCTCCTCCCAAATGACGCTCCTCAAAACCCAACCCCCGACCAAGCTCCTGGTCACCAGTCCCAACATCTCCTTATGTGGCTCAGTGCCAATTCTTCTTCTGATAATGCTCCTGTGAAGCACCTTGGGACATTTTACTACATTAAAGGCTCTATGTAAATGCAAGTTGTTGTTGTTGGCTGCTAAGTTTTAAATTTAGGGAAGGCTGATTTTGAATGGATGAGGCAGAACTATTAACAGATAAAACTGCAGGTGAACAGTTGGGTATAGAGGGTATAATTTTAATGTTTGCAGATGACACAAAACTTGGAAAAGTAGTGAACAATGTGAAGGATAGTAACAGACTTCAGGGAGACATAGACAGGCTGGTGAAATGGGCAGACACGTGGCAGATGAAATTTACAGAGAAGTGTGAAGTGATGCATTTTGGTAGGAAGAATAAGGAGAGGCAATATAAACTAAATGGTACAATTTTAAAGGGGATGCAGGAACAGAGTGATCTGGGAGTGCACATACAGAAATCTTTGAAGGTGGCAGGACAAGTTGAGAAGGCTGTTGAAAAAGCATATGGGATCTTGGGCTTTATTCATAGATGCATAGAGTACAAAAGCAAGGAAGTTATGCTGAACCTTTATAAAACACTGGTTAGGCCTCAGCTTGAGTATTGTGTTCAATTCTGGGCACCACACTTTAGGAAGGTTGTCAAGGCCTTAGAGAGGGTGCAGAAAGAGATTTACTGGAATGGTACCAGGGATGAGGGACTTCAGTTATTTAGAAAGACTGGAGATACTGGGGTTGTTCTCCTTCGAATAAAGAAGGTTAAGGGGAGATTTGATAGTGGTATTCAAAATCATGAATGGTTTTGACGGAGAAATTGCTTCCAGTGGCAGAAGGGGTATGGAACCAGAAGTCACAGATTTAAGGTGATTGGCAAAAGAGCCAGAGGTGACATGAGGAAACATTGTTTTTACGCAGCAAGTTGTAATGATCTGGAATGCACTGCGTGAAAGGGTGGTGGAAGCAGATTCAATAGTAACTTTCAAAAGGGAATTGGATAAATACTTCAAGGAAAAATAATGCAGGGCCATGGGGAAAGATTAGGGGAATGGGACTAATTGGATAGCTCTTTCAAAGAGCCGGCACAGGCACGATGGGCCAAATGGCCTCCTCCTGTGCTGTACAGGATATTTTGTACTTTGATATTATGATCTACTACATTATCCTGGTCTACTATTTCTGTTACTTAGTCAAAGAATTCAATAAGGTCGGCCAAGCACGACTTTCCCTTCTGAAATCCGTGCTGACTATTTTTTATTATATTTTTGTTCTCTACATGTTTTTCTATTACATCTTTGATTAAAGATTCCATTATCTTTTCTACCACCGACGGTAAGCTAACTGGTCTATAGCTCCCTGGACTTGTTTTATCTCTTTTTAAATATAGGAATAACATTAGCTGTCCACCAGTCCTCTGGCACTATTCCCTTTTCGAGTGAATTTTTATATATATGTAGTAATGCATCTGCTATCTCTTCCCTAACTTTTTTTAATATTTGCAGATGCAATCCATCTGGACCAGGGAACCTAAGAATGATTAGTTTATTAGTTATCCCCCCCTTTCTGTCTTAAATGTTTTACTATCTTTTTCAATCTCTTCTTCTAATGTCCTGCTCGCCTCGTTAGTCTCCCTGATAAAGATGGAGGCAAAGTACATTTTCAATATTTCTGCGATTTCACTGTCATTACCTACGAGTTTATTGTGTGCATCCCTTAGTGGCCGTATCCCTATTCTGATTTTTGTTTTGTTATTTATGTGTCTGTCGAATACTTTACTATTTCTTTTTATATTCCTTAATAATTTAATCTCGTAATTTAATTCGGCCCAACTGGTCTATGCCGGTGTTTATGCTCCACACGAGCCTTCTCCCTCCCTACTTCATCTCATCCTATCAGGATATCCTTCTCTTCCTTTCTCCCTCATGTGTTATTCACCTCAACTACTCCATGTGGTTCCACATTCTAACCACTCTCTGGATAAAGAATCTTTTCCTAAATTCCTTTTTGGATTTATTAGTGACTATCTTAGATTTATGACCCCTAGTTCCAGACTCTCCCACAAGTGGGAACATCTTCTCTACATCTTTCATAAAGACCTCGATCAGGTCACCTCTCAGTATTCTCTTTTCTAGAGCAAAGAGCCCCAAGCTGTTCAGTTTTTTCTTATGAGTATAACCTCTCAGGACTGGTATCATCCTAGTAAATCTTTTTTGCACCTTCTCCAGTGCCTCTATATCCTTTTTATATGGAATCCAGAACTGTGCACAATACTCCAAGTGTGGTCTCACCAAGGTTCTATACAAGTTTAACATAACTTCTCTGCTTTTGAATTCTATTGCTCTGGAAATGAACCCCAGTGCTTGGTCTTTTAATGGCCTTATTAACCTGTGTCGCTACTTATAGTGATTTGTGTATCTGTACCCCTACATCCCTCTACTCTTGTACCCTATTTACTCTTATTATCCAAGAGTGTGCGGCCTCCTTATTCTGCCTACCAAAATGCACCACCCCATACTTATCTATATTGAAATTCTTTTGCCAATTACACACCCATTCTGCAAGTTTATTAACGTCCTCTTGCACATCCCTGACTTCCTTCACCCCACCATTGGCGGCCGTGCCTTCAGCTGCCTAGGCCCTTAGCTCTGGAATTCCCTCCCTAAACTCCTCCGCCTCTCCACATCTCTATCCTCCTTTGACGATCCTTAAAACCTACCTCTTTGACCAAGCTTTTGGTCACCTGTGCTAATGTCTTTAAGTGGCTCAGTGTCAGATTTTGTCTGATTACGTTCCTGTGAAGCGCCTTGGGACATTTTACTACTTTAAAGGCACTATATAAATGCAAGTTGTTGTCGTCTTGTATTTTGTCGAAGTCTTCCTCAATATTAACTATACTTACGATGGTCCTGAGATTTCAAGTCTGTTATTCCCAATCCCTGTGATTACCAGTGCTGATTATTCCCTTTCTCTGTTATTCTAGTTCCCCGTTCCCTGTGATTCTGTTATTCTTGGTCCTGTGATTCCCATTCCTTGGCATTTGTATTGCTAGTTATTCCCCTTCCTTGATGTGGAGATGCTGGTGATGGACTGGGGTTGACAAATGTAAGGAATCTTACAACACTAGGTTATAGTCCAACTGTTTTATTTAAAAATCACAAGAGGACACCACCCACCAGGTACATGGTTCATACTCCTGGGACTCGGCCAACGTTGTCTACCTCATGCGTACCCGCATGGTACATTGGCGAGACCATGCAGACACTGCGACAACGGATGAACGGACACCACGCAACAATCGCCAGACAGGAGGACTCCCTCCCAGTCGGGGAACACTTTAGCAGTCAAGGACATTCAGCCACCGATCTTCGGGTAAGCGTTCTCCAAGGTGGCCTTCGAGACACACGACAACGCAAAATCGTCGAGCAGAAATTGATAGCCAAGTTCCGCACCCATGAGGACGGCCTCAACCGGAATCTTGGGTTCATGTTGCGCTACACGTAACCCCACCAGCGAATAAAAGTTATCTGTTTTTAACACAACTCTCTGTCTTTCTCTTCCTTTCGGATGTTTCTCTCCCTCTCTCTGTTTTGTGTTCTGGGCCGTTTGTGTATTCGGTGGTCCTGTAGGTAACACCTCTCTGTCTGAACACTTTGATCGCCTTGACAACGGGCAGTTGGAAAGATTATGTGTAATCACCAGGTATTGTTCTCTGAATATAAATGTAAACAATTTTACAACACCAAGTTATAGTCCAGCAATTTTATTTTAAATTCACAAGCTTTCGGAGGCTTCCTCCTTCCTCAGGTAAATGTTCAGGAGCTCCTCGAAGCCTACGCATTTATACATATAGAACAATACATGGTGTTTACAGAATGCCCCTGCAACTGCCCGTTGCCAAGGCAATCACCGTGTTCAGACAGAGAGGTGTCACCTGCAGAACCCCCGAATACACATTCAACAAAAAAACAAACAGGAAAAAAAACAGAGAGGCAGAAACATCCGGAAGGCAGAGAAAGCCAGCAAATGACCCATTATATTAAAAACAGATAACATTTGTTCGCTGGTGGGGTAACGTGTAGCGTGACATGAACCCAAGATCCCGGTTGAGGCCGTCCTCATGGGTGCGGAACTTGGCTATCAATTTCTGCTCGACGATTTTGCGTTGTCGTGTGTCTCGAAGGCCGCCTTGGAGTACGCTTACCCGAAGGTCGGTGGATGAATGTCCATGACTGCTGAAGTGTTCCCCGACTGGGAGGGAACCCTCCTGTTTGGCGATTGTTGCGCGGTGTCCGTTCATCCGTTGTCGCAGCGTCTGCATGGTCTCGCCAATGTACCATGCTCTGGGGCATCCTTTCCTGCAACGTATGAGGTAGACAACGTTGGCCGAGTCACAGGAGTATGAACCATGCACCTGGTGGGTGGTGTCCTCTCGTGTGATGGTGGTATCTGTGTCGATGATCTGGCATGTCTTGCAGAGGTTACCGTGGCAGGGTTGTGTGGTGTCGTGGACGCTGTTCTCTTGAAAGCTAGGTAATTTGCTGCGAACGATGGTCTGTTTGAGGTTGGGTGGCTGTTTAAAGGCGAGTAGTGGAGGTGTGGGGATGGCCATAGCGAGGTGTTTGTCCTCATTGATGACATGTTGAAGGCTGCGGAGAACATGGCGTAGTTTCTCCGCTCCGGGGAAGTACTGGACGACAAAGGGTACTCTGTTGGTTGCGTCCCGTGTTAGTCTCCTGAGGAGGTCTATGCGATTTTTTGCTGTGGCCCGTCGGAACTGTCGATCGATGAGTCGAGCGTCATATCCCGTTCTTACTAGGGCGTCTTTCAGCGTCTGTAGGTGTCCATCGCGTTCCTCCTCGTCTGAGCAGACCCTGTGTATTCGCAGGGCCTGTCCATAGGGGATGGCCTCTTTGACGTGGTTAGGGTGGAAGCTGGAAAAGTGGAGCATCGTGAGGTTGTCCGTGGGCTTGCGGTAGAGTGAGGTGCTGAGGTGCCCGTCTTTGATGGAGATTCGTGTGTCCAAGAAAGAAACTGATTCTGAGGAGTAGTCCATGGTGAGCTTGATGGTGGGATGGAACTTGTTGATGTTATCGTGTAGTCTCTTTAGTGATTCCTTGCCGTGGGTCCATAGAAAGAAAATGTCGTCGATGTATCTGGTGTATAGTGTTGGTTGGAGGTCTTGTGCAGTGAAGAAGTCCTGCTCGAACTTGTGCATGAAAATGTTGGCGTATTGGGGTGCGAATTTGGTCCCCATGGCTGTTCCGTGTGTTTGGGTAAAGAACTGGTTATCGAAGGTGAAGACATTGTGATCCAGGATGAAGCGGATGAGTTGTAGGATGGCTTCCGGAGATTGGCTGTTGTTGGTGTTGAGTAATGATGCTGTCGCAGCGATGCCGTCATCGTGGGGGATACTGGTGTATAGTGCCGAGACGTCCATCGTGGTGAGAAGTGTTCCTGGTTCAACTGGTCCGTGGGTACTGAGTTTTTGTAGGTAGTCTGTAGTGTCGCGACAGAAGCTGGGGGTTCCCTGTACGATGGGTTTCAGGATGCCATCGATGTATCCAGAGAGGTTCTCACACAGGGTTCCATTGCCTGATACGATGGGACGTCCGGGTGTGTTGGCTTTGTGTATCTTTGGGAGGCAGTAGAAGTCTCCCACGCGGGGATTACGTGGGATGAGAGTGCGTAGGATGCTTTGAAGGTCTGGATCGAAGGTCTTGATCAGTTTGTTGAGCTGGTGGGTGTGTTCTTTGGTCGGATCTGCGGGTAACCGTCTGTAGTGTTCCTGGTTGTCCAGTTGTCGGTATGCTTCTTTGCAATAGTCTGTTCTGTTCTGTATGACTATGGCTCCTCCTTTGTCCGCTGGTTTGATGACGATGTTGCGGTTGGTCTTGAGAGCGTTGATGGCGTTGCGTTGTGCTCGGGTGACATTCTGGACTGTCTTCTGAGTGCGGCTGATGAATCTGGCATTGACGCATTTCCTGACAGCTTGAGCATACATGTCCAGCTGAGGGCAGCGACCCTCCGGAGGAGTCCAGTTTGACTCTTTCCTCTTCGGTTGCTGTACCGCGGATCCCTCTGTCTGCTGTTCCGGATCGTCGATTGTCTCATTGGGTTCGCTGCTGAAATCTTGGGGTTTGTGGTAGAATTCCCGGAGCCTCATTCTCCTGATGAATTCCTCTGTGTCCGCCGCGAGACTAGTGGGGTCCATTTTGGTGGTGGGGCAGAAATTGAGCCCTCGGCTGAGAACTTCGATTTCGTCTGGTTGAAGGGTGTGGTCGGATAAATTGACAATAGACTTCCCTGTGGTTGCAACCGTGGTACCAGGGGAAGCTTGGTCGTTGCTGGTGGTGATGCCGAGTTTCTCAAGCTTCCTGCTCTTGGTTTTCATGTAGGCAGCGTAGTTCCGTTGCCTCGTCTGTCATCCTACAACTCATCCGCTTCATCCTGGATCACAATGTCTTCACCTTCGATAACCAGTTCTTTACCCAAACACACGGAACAGCCATGGGGACCAAATTCGCACCCCAATACGCCAACATTTTCATGCACAAGTTCGAGCAGGACTTCTTCACTGCACAAGACCTCCAACCAACACTATACACCAGATACATCGACGACATTTTCTTTCTATGGACCCACGGCAAGGAATCACTAAAGAGACTACACGATAACATCAACAAGTTCCATCCCACCATCAAGCTCACCATGGACTACTCCTCAGAATCAGTTTCTTTCTTGGACACACGAATCTCCATCAAAGACGGGCACCTCAGCACCTCACTCTACCGCAAGCCCACGGACAACCTCACGATGCTCCACTTTTCCAGCTTCCACCCTAACCACGTCAAAGAGGCCATCCCCTATGGACAGGCCCTGCGAATACACAGGGTCTGCTCAGACGAGGAGGAACGCGATGGACACCTACAGACGCTGAAAGACGCCCTAGTAAGAACGGGATATGACGCTCGACTCATCGATCGACAGTTCCGACGGGCCACAGCAAAAAATCGCATAGACCTCCTCAGGAGACTAACACGGGACGCAACCAACAGAGTACCCTTTGTCGTCCAGTACTTCCCCGGAGCGGAGAAACTACGCCATGTTCTCCGCAGCCTTCAACATGTCATCAATGAGGACAAACACCTCGCTATGGCCATCCCCACACCTCCACTACTCGCCTTTAAACAGCCACCCAACCTCAAACAGACCATCGTTCGCAGCAAATTACCTAGCTTTCAAGAGAACAGCGTCCACGACACCACACAACCCTGCCACGGTAACCTCTGCAAGACATGCCAGATCATCGACACAGATACCACCATCACACGAGAGGACACCACCCACCAGGTGCATGGTTCATACTCCTGTGACTCGGCCAACGTTGTCTACCTCATACGTTGCAGGAAAGGATGCCCCAGAGCATGGTACATTGGCGAGACCATGCAGACGCTGCGACAACGGATGAACGGACACCGCGCAACAATCGCCAAACAGGAGGGTTCCCTCCCAGTCGGGGAACACTTCAGCAGTCATGGACATTCATCCACCGACCTTCGGGTAAGCGTACTCCAAGGCGGCCTTCGAGACACACGACAACGCAAAATCGTCGAGCAGAAATTGATAGCCAAGTTCCGCACCCATGAGGACGGCCTCAACCGGGATCTTGGGTTCATGTCACGCTACACGTTACCCTACCAGCGAACAAATGTTATCTGTTTTTAATATAATGGGTCATTTGCTGGCTTTCTCTGCCTTCCGGATGTTTCTGCCTCTCTCTGTTTTTTTTCCTGTTTGTTTTTTTGTTGAATGTGTATTCGGGGGTTCTGCAGGTGACACCTCTCTGTCTGAACACGGTGATTGCCTTGGCAACGGGCAGTTGCAGGGGCATTCTGTAAACACCATGTATTGTTCTATATGTATAAATGCATAGGCTTCGAGGAGCTCCTGAACATTTACCTGAGGAAGGAGGAAGCCTCTGAAAGCTTGTGAATTTAAAATAAAATTGCTGGACTATAACTTGGTGTTGTAAAATTGTTTACAATTGTCAACCCCAGTCCATCACCGGCATCTCCACATCATGAATATAAATGCGGTAACCTTCAGGGAATCCCACACTCGCTCACCTGAGGAAGGAGGAAGCCTCCGAAAGCTTGTGATTTTGAAATAAAACAGTTGGACTATAACCTGGTGTAAGATTCCTTCCCCTTCCTTGTCATTTTTGCTCCCTGTGTTGCCCTTTTATTCCCAGTCTCCAGTTATTTCCAATTCCCTGTTATTCTTGGTCCTTCTTATTCCCATTCTCTGTTATTGCTGGTTGTATGATCCCTGTTATTCCCAGTCCATGTTCCCCCCACTCCCTATTACTCCTGATCTTTTATTCCCAATCCCTCTGATTCCCGGGGCTGCGGGCGGGGGGCGGGGCCCTCCATCTGGGCGAGTGCCGGCGGTGCTGCGGCTGCGCTCTCGGGGTCTGCGGCTCTCCGCCCTCGCTCCGTGCCCCGCTCCCCGGCTCGGCTCCCGGCCCCCGGCCCCCGGCTCTCGCTCCGTGCCCCGCTCCCGGCCCCCGGCTCCCGGCCCCCGGCCCCCGGCTCTCGCTCCGTGCCCCGCTCCCGGCCCCCGGCTCCCGGCCCCCGGCCCCCGGCTCTCGCTCCGTGCCCCGCTCCCGGCCCCCGGCTCTCGGTCCCCGGCCCCCGGCTCTCGGTCCCGGCCCCGCTCCCCGGCCCTCGGTCCCCGGGCCCCCGCTCTCCGGCCCTCGGCCCCCGCTCCCCAGCCCCGACCCTCGGATCTCCGGCCCGACCCGTCTCTCCACCTTCGCGGCCGGTCGGCATCGGCTGGAGGAGCGGCGAGGCCCGCCCGTCTGTGAGTCCAGGTCCAGGTCCCTCTGCCCCGGCCCGGCCCGGCTCTCAGTCCCGGTGAGTAATTCTCAGGCCACTCGGTGCGACTCGGGCGGTGAATCGGGGTTTCGGTGGATTGAATGGGGACGCGGGGTATTTAGGATCAGGAGTAGGCCATTCAATCAGATCATCGCCGCTCCACACCTCAACCCCATTCATCCAGTCTTGCTCCACATCCCCTCATACTCTCACCCAACAAAATGTCAATTCACCCCCCGAGGATCCACAGCCTTCTGGGGGGGGGGGGGGGGGGGTTTCAGATTTCCACTAACCTCTGCTGGGGTGTCCGGGTATCATACAGGGCTCCAGGGTATCGAACCGAGGTCAGACGCTGGGTATCGAACCGAGGTCAGACGCTGGGTATCGAACCGAGGTCAGACGCTGGGTATCGAACCGAGGTCAGACGCTGGGTATCGAACCGAGGTTAGACGCTGGGTATCGAACCGAGGTCAGACGCTGGGTATCGAACCGAGGTTAGAGCTGGGTATGGAACCGAGATCAGACGCTGGGTATCGAACCGAGGTCAGACGCTGGGTATCGAGCCGAGATCAGACGCTGGGTATCGAACCGAGGTCAGACGCTGGGTATCGAACCGAGATCAGACGCTGGGTATCGAACCGAGGTTAGACGCTGGGTATCGAACCGAGATCAGACGCTGGGTATCGAACCGAGGTCAGACGCTGGGTATCGAACCGAGATCAGACGCTGGGTATCGAGCCGAGATCAGACGCTGGGTATCGAACCGAGATCAGACGCTGGGTATCGAACCGAGATCAGACGCTGGGTATCGAACCGAGATCAGACGCTGGGTATCGAACCGCGATCAGACGCTGGGTATCGAACCGAGATCAGACGCTGGGTATCGAACCGAGATCAGACGCTGGGTATCGAACCGAGATCAGACGCTGGGTATCGAACCGAGATCAGACGCTGGGTATGGAACCGAGATCAGACGCTGGGTATGGAACCGAGGTTAGACGCTGGGTATCGAGCCGAGATCAGACGCTGGGTATCGAGCCGAGATCAGACGCTGGGTATCGAGCCGAGATCAGACGCTGGGTATCGAACCGAGATCAGACGCTGGGTATCGAACGGAGATTAGATGCGGTTTATCGAACGGAGATTAGACGCGGTTTATCGAACGGAGATCAGACACGGTTTATCGAACGGAGATTAGATGCTGGGTATCAAACGGAGATTAGACGCGGTTTATCAAACGGAGATTAGATACGGTTCATCAAACGGAGATTAGATGCGGGGTGTGAGACAGAGGTTAGAATCATAGAAAGGTTACAGCACAGAAGGAGGCAATTCGGCCCATCGAGTCCGTGCCGGCTGTCTGCAAGAGCAATCCAGCTTTTCCCACACCCCCGCAATTTCCCCGTAGCCCTGCAAATTTTTTCCCTACAAATACTTATCCCATTCCCTTTTGAAAGCCAGGATTGAATCTGCCTCCACCCACCCACCCCCCGCCTCGGGCAGTGCATTCCAGATCCTAACCACTCGGTGCATAAAAAAGTTTTTCCTCATGTCACCTTTGGTTCTTTTGCCAAACACCTTAAATCTTATGTAGTTACGTGGATAGACTGGAGAAGCTGGGGTTGTTCTCTTTGGAACAGAGAAGGTTGCGAGGAGATTTGATCGAGGTAGTCAAAATCATGAAGGGTCTAGACAGAGCAGATAGAGAGAAACTGTTCCCATTGGTGGAAGGGTCAAGAACCAGAGGGCATAGATTTAAGGTGATTGGCAAAAGAACCAAAGGTGACATGAGGAAAAACTTTTTTACACATTGAGTGGTTAGGATCTGGAATGCACTGCCCGAGGGGGTGGTGGAGGCAGATTCAATCATGGCCTTCAAAAGGGAACTGGATAAGTACTTGAAATGGAGAAATTTGCGGGGCGACGGGGAAAGGGCGGGGGAGTGGGACTAGCTGGATTGTTCTAGCACAGAGCCGGCACGGACTCGCTGGGACAAATCATAGAATCATAGAATCATAGAAGTTTACAACATGGAAACAGGCCCTTCGGCCCAACATGTCCATGTCGCCCAGTTTATACCACTAAGCTAGTCCCAATTGCCTGCACTTGGCCCATATCCCTCTATACCCATCTTACCCATGTAACTGTCCAAATGCTTTTTAAAAGACAAAATTGTACCCGCCTCTACTACTGCCTCTGGCAGCTCGTTCCAGACACTCACCACCCTTTGAGTGAAAAAATTGCCCCTCTGGACCCTTTTGTATCTCTCCCCTCTCACCTTAAATCTATGCCCCCTCGTTATAGACTCCCCCACCTTTGGGAAAAGATTTTGACTATCGACCTTATCTATGCCCCTCATTATTTTATAGACTTCGATAAGATCACCCCTTAACCTCCTACTCTCCAGGGAAAAAAGTCCCAGTCTGTCTAACCTCTCCCTGTAAGTCAAACCATCAAGTCCCGGTAGCATCCTAGTAAATCTTTTCTGCACTCTTTCTAGTTTAATAATATCCTTTCTATAATAGGGTGACCAGAACTGTACACAGTACTCCAAGTGTGGCCTCACCAATGCCCTGTACAACTTCAACAAGACATCCCAACTCCTGCATTCAATGTTCTGACCAATGAAACCAAGCATGCCGAATGCCTTCTTCACTACCCTATCCACCTGTGACTCCACTTTCAAGGAGCTATGAATCTGTACTCCTAGATCTCTTTGTTCTATAACTCTCCCCAACGCCCTACCATTAACGGAGTAGGTCCTGGCCCGATTCGATCTACCAAAATGCATCACCTCACATTTATCTAAATTAAACTCCATCTGCCATTCATCGGCCCACTGGCCCAATTTATCAAGATCCCGTTGCAATCCTAGATAACCTTCTTCACTGTCCACAATGCCACCAATCTTGGTGTCATCTGCAAACTTACTAACCATGCCTCCTAAATTCTCATCCAAATCATTAATATAAATAACAAATAACAGCGGACCCAGCACCGATCCCTGAGGCACACCGCTGGACACAGGCATCCAGTTTGAAAAACAACCCTCGACAACCACCCTCTGTCTTCTGTCGTCAAGCCAATTTTGTATCCAATTGGCTACCTCACCTTGGATCCCATGAGATTTAACCTTATGTAACAACCTACCATGCGGTACCTTGTCAAATGCTTTGCTGAAGTCCATGTAGACCACGTCTACTGCACAGCCCTCATCTATCTTCTTGGTTACCCCTTCAAAAAACTCAATCAAATTCGTGAGACATGATTTTCCTCTCACAAAACCATGCTGACTGTTCCTAATTAGTCCCTGCCTCTCCAAATGCCTGTAGATCCTGTCCCTCAGAATACCCTCTAACAACTTACCCACTACAGATGTCAGGCTCACTGGTCTGTAGTTCCCAGGCTTTTCCCTGCCGCCCTTCTTAAACAAAGGCACAACATTTGCTACCCTCCAATCTTCAGGCACCTCACCTGTAGCGGTGGATGATTCAAATATCTCTGCTAGGGGACCCGCAATTTCCTCCCTAACCTCCCATAACGTCCTGGGATACATTTCATCAGGTCCCGGAGATTTATCTACCTTGATGCGCGTTAAGACTTCCAGCACCTCCCTCTCTGTAATATGTACACTCCTCAAGACATCACTATTTATTTCCCCAAGTTCCCTAACATCCATGCCTTTCTCAACCGTAAATACCGATGTGAAATATTCATTCAGGATCTCACCCATCTCTTGTGGTTCCGCACATAGATGACCTTGTTGATCCTTAAGAGGCCCTACTCTCTCCCTAGTTACCCTTTTGCCCTTTATGTATTTGTAGAAGCTCTTTGGATTCACCTTTGCCTGATCTGCCAAAGCAATCTCATATCCCCTTTTTGCCCTCCTGATTTCTCTCTTAACTCTACTCCGGCAATCTCTATACTCTTCAAGGGATCCACTTGATCCCAGCTGCCTATGCATGTCATATGCCTCCTTCTTCTTTTTGACTAGTGCCTTCTTCCGTGCTGTAACCTTTCTGTGATCTGTGTCCTCTGGTTGAATGCTGGGTGTGAAACAGAGATTAGATGGGGGGTGTGAGACAGAGGTTAGATGGGGGGTGTGAGACAGAGGTTAGATGGGGGGTGTGAGACAGAGATTAGATGGGGGGTGTGAGACAGAGATTAGATGGGGGGTGTGAGACAGAGATTAGATGGGGGGTGTGAGACAGAGATTAGATGGGGGGTGTGAGACAGAGATTAGATGGGGGGTCTGAGACCGAGATTGGATGGGGGGTGCGAGACAGAGATTAGATGGGGGGTGTGAGACCGAGATTAGATGCTGGGTGTGAGACAGAGATTAGATGGGGAGTGTGAGACCGAGATTAGATGGGGGGTGTGAGACCGAGATTAGATGGGGGGTGTGAGACCGAGATTAGATGGGGGGTGTGAGACCGAGATTAGATGGGGGGTGTGAGACCGAGATTAGATGGGGGGTGTGAGACAGAGATTAGATGGGGGGTGTGAGACCGAGATTAGATGGGGGGTGTGAGACAGAGATTAGATGGGGGGTGTGAGACAGAGATTAGATGGGGGGTGTGAGACAGAGATTAGATGGGGGGTGTGAGACAGAGATTAGATGGGGGGTGCGAGACAGAGATTAGATGGGGGGTGTGAGACAGAGATTAGATGCTGGGTGTGAGACAGAGATTGGAATGGGGGTGTGAGACAGAGATTAGATGGGGGTGTGAGACAGAGATTGGATGGGGGGTGTGAGACAGAGATTAGATGGGGGGTGTGAGACAGAGATTGGATGGGGGGTGTGAGACAGAGATTGGATGGGGGGTGTGAGACAGAGATTAGATGGGGGGTGTGAGACAGAGATTAGATGGGGGGTGTGAGACAGAGATTAGATGGGGGGTGTGAGACAGAGATTAGATGGGGGGTGTGAGACAGAGATTAGATGCTGGGTGTGAGACAGAGATTAGATGGGGGGTGTGAGACAGAGATTGGATGCTGGGTGTGAGACAGAGATTCGATGGGGGGTGTGAGACAGAGATTAGATGGGGGGTGTGAGACAGAGATTGGATGCTGGGTGTGAGACAGAGATTAGATGGGGGGTGTGAGACAGAGATTAGATGCTGGGTGTGAGACAGAGATTAGATGCTGGGTATGAGACAGAGATTAGATGCTGGGTATGAGACAGAGATTAGATGGGGGGTGTGAGACAGAGATTAGATGGGGGGTGTGAGACAGAGATTAGATGGGGGGTGTGAGACAGAGATTAGATGGGGGGTGTGAGACAGAGATTAGATGCTGGGTGTGAGACAGAGATTGGATGGGGGGTGTGAGACAGAGATTAGATGCTGGGTGTGAGACAGAGATTAGATGGCGGGTGTGAGACAGATTAGATGGGGGGTGTGAGACAGAGATTAGATGCTGGGTGTGAGACAGAGATTGGAATGGGGGTGTGAGACAGAGATTAGATGGGGGGTGTGAGACAGAGATTAGATGGGGGGTGTGAGACAGAGATTAGATGGGGGGTGTGAGACAGAGATTGGATGGGGGGTGTGAGACAGAGATTAGATGGGGGGTGTGAGACAGAGATTGGATGGGGGGTGTGAGACAGAGATTGGATGGGGGGTGTGAGACAGAGATTAGATGGGGGGTGTGAGACAGAGATTAGATGGGGGGTGTGAGACAGAGATTAGATGGGGGGTGTGAGACAGAGATTAGATGGGGGGTGTGAGACAGAGATTAGATGCTGGGTGTGAGACAGAGATTAGATGGGGGGTGTGAGACAGAGATTGGATGCTGGGTGTGAGACAGAGATTAGATGGGGGGTGTGAGACAGAGATTAGATGGGGGGTGTGAGACAGAGATTGGATGCTGGGTGTGAGACAGAGATTAGATGGGGGGTGTGAGACAGAGATTAGATGCTGGGTGTGAGACAGAGATTAGATGCTGGGTATGAGACAGAGATTAGATGCTGGGTATGAGACAGAGATTAGATGGGGGGTGTGAGACAGAGATTAGATGGGGGGTGTGAGACAGAGATTAGATGGGGGGTGTGAGACAGAGATTAGATGGGGGGTGTGAGACAGAGATTAGATGCTGGGTGTGAGACAGAGATTGGATGGGGGGTGTGAGACAGAGATTAGATGCTGGGTGTGAGACAGAGATTAGATGGCGGGTGTGAGACAGATTAGATGGGGGGTATGAGACAGAGATTGGATGGGGGGTGTGAGACAGAGATTAGATGCTGGGTATGAGACAGAGATTAGATGCTGGGTGTGAGACAGAGATTAGATGCTGGGTGTGAGACAGAGATTAGATGCTGGGGATCGAACGGAGATTAGATCAGGCATAACATTGAATTGAATCATAGAAATGTTACAGCCATTCGGTCCATCGAGTCCATGCTGGCTCTGTGCAAGAGCAATCCAGCTAATCCCACTCCCCCACCCTATCCCCGTTGCCCTGCAATTTTTTTCCTTTCAAGTACTTATCCAGTTCCCCTTTTGAAGGCCATGATTGAATCTGCCTCCACCACCCCCTCGGGCAGCGCATTCCAGATCCTAACCACTCGCTGTGTAAAAAAGTTTTTCCTCATGTCATCTTTGGTTCTTTTGCCAATCACCTTAAATCTATGTCCTCTGGTCCTTGACACTTCAGCCAATGGAAACAGTTTCTCTCTGTCTACACCCTACATGATTTTGAATTCCTCTATCAAATCTCCTCGCAAGTGTCTCTGTTCCAAGGAGAACAACCCCAGCTTCACCAGTCTGTCCACGTAACTAAAGTCCCTCATCTCTGGAATCATTCCAGTAAATCTTTTCTGCACCCTCTCTAAGGCCTTCACATCTTTCCTAAAGTGCAGTGCCCAGAACTGGACATAATACTCCAGTTGTGGCCAAACCAGTGTTTTATAAAGGTTCAACATGACTTCCTTACTTTTGTACTCTGTGCCTCTACTTGTAAAGCCCACGATCCCGTATGCTTTTTTAACCGCTTTCTCAACCTGCCCTGCCACCTTCAACAATTTGTGCACATATACCCCCAGATCTCTCTGTTCCTGTACCCCTTTTAGAATTGTGCCCTCTAGTTTATATTGCCTCTCCTCGTTCTTCCTACCGAAATGTATTACTTCGCATTTTTCTGCATTAAATTTCATCTGCCACGTGTCCGCCCATGCCACCAGCCTGTCTATATCCTCTTGAAGTCTATCACTATCCTCCTCACTGTTCACTACACTTCCAAGTTTTGTGTCATCTGCAAATTATGAAATTGTGCCCTGTACACCCAAGACCAATTCATTAATATATATCAAGAAAAGCAGTGTTCCCAGCACTGACCCCTGGGGAACACCACTGTACACCTCCCTCCAGTCCGAAAAACAATCGTTCACCACTACTCTGTGTTTCCTGTCACTTAGCCAATTCTGTGTCCATGCTGCCACTGCCCCTTTTATCCCATGGGCCACAATCTTGATGATAAGCCTACCATGCGTCACTTTATCAAACGCCTTTTGAAAGTCCATATACACCATATCAACTATATTGCCCTCATCTACCCTCTCTGTTACCTCATCAAAAAACTCTATCAGATTAGTTAAACACGATTTGCCTTAAACAAATTCCTGCCGGCTTCCTCTAATCAATCCACACTCGTCCAAGTGACTGTTAATTCTGTTCCGGATTATCGTTTCTAAAAGTTTCCCCACCACTGAGGTTAATCTGACTGACCTATAGTTGCTGGGTTTATCCTTACACCCTTTTTTGAACAAAGGTGTAACATTTGCAATTCTCCAGTCCTCTGGCACCATCCTCGTATCTATGGATGTTTGGAAGATTATGGCCAGTACCTCCGCAATTTCCACCCTTACTTCCCTCAGCAACCTAAAATGCATCCGGACCGGGTGACTTATCTACTTTAAGTACAGCCTTTCTAGTACCTCTTCTTTATCAATTTTTAGCCCATCCAGTATCTCAAATATATCTTCCTTTACTGAGACTCTTGCAGCATCTTCTTCCTTGGTAAAGACAGATGCAAAGTACTCATTTAGTACTAATCTCAAACGGAGATTAGACGCGGTTTATCAAACGGAGATGAGATGCGGGGTATCAAACGGAGATTAGATGCGGTTTATCAAACGGAGATTAGATGCGGTTTATCAAACGGAGATTAGATGCGGTTTATCAAACGGAGATTAGACGCGGTTTATCAAACGGAGATTAGACGCGGTTTATCAAACGGAGATTAGATGCGGTTTATCAAACGGAGATTAGATGCGGTTTATCAAACGGAGATTAGACGCGGTTTATCAAACGGAGATTAGACGCGGTTTATCAAACGGAGATTAGACGCGGTTTATCAAACGGAGATTAGACGTGGTTTATCAAACGGAGATTAGACGCGGTTTATCAAACGGAGATTAGACGTGGTTTATCAAATGGAGATTAGATGCGGTTCATCAAACGGAGATTAGGTGCGGGGTATCAAATGGAGATTAGGTGCGGGGTATCAAACGGAGATACCAGTTATTTACATTAGAAAATGTTTTCTTTGCAGTATTTTTTTTTAAGATAGTTTTGTTTGTCCTTCCTCCCATTTCCTCAGTTATATATTTGCAAAATCTATTTATATTCCAGCACTGACCTGCACCAGAACAGGTTGTCATTGGCCTGATCCAGGCCCAATGTCTGAGGTCAGCAATAAAGTGTCACACAAACATCCTGCTCGAGGTCCAGAGTGAACATAGCCCTCCTCAGTAACACAACATCCCCGATTTCTTTCACCCCATCATTGACAGCCGTTTCTTCAGCCTGCCTAGGCCCTAAACTCTAGAATTCCCTCCCTAAACCTCTCCACCTCTCTAGCTCTCTCTCCTTTAAGACACTCTGTGAACCTACCTCTTTGACCAAATTTTTGGTCACTTGTCCTTCTAGCTTTTTATGTGGCTCGGTGTCTAATTTTGTTTGATAGCGTTCCTGTGAAGCCCCTTGGAACGTTTTACTACTTTAAAGGTGTTATATGAATTGAAGTTGTTGTATAAATGCAAGTTGTTGTTGTATGGGTACATTTAATCATTTGTTTTTAAGAATTCTGAATTTTTGATGTGTTTATGTTATAAATATTATTTTTGGCTATACTAACTAACCTGAGTGAAGAAGGGAATTGGTGGACGTAAACAGCATGAAGACATTATTTACGTGATTTGTTTGGTCAGTTTTGTATTTCGTCCAAAGTGTTGGCCTTGGCTCAGTGAACAGAGAAACAGGAGGAGGCCATTCAGCCCCTCGAGCCTGTTCCGCCGTTCAGTTAGATCGTGGCTGATCTGTATCTTAACTCCATTTACCCGCCTCGGTTCCGTAACCCTTAATACCCTTGGCCAACAAAAATCGATCAACCTTAGTTTTGAGATTTTTAATTGACCCCCAGCCTCAACAGCTTTTTGGGGAGAGCTTTGTGTGAAGAAGTGCTCCCTGGCATCACCCCTGATCGGCCTAGCTCTAATTTTAAGGTTATGCTCCCTTGTTCTGGACTCTCCCACCAGAGGAAATTGTTTCTCTCCATCTACTTCTAAGGAGAGAGGGATAAACCCGGCAATTACAGGCCAGTCAGCCTAACGTCAGTGGTGGGGAAACTTTTAGAGACAACAATCCGGGACAAAATTAATTGTCACTTGGAAAAACATGGGTTAATAAATGAAAGTCAGCACGGATTTGTTAAAGGAAAATCGTGTTTAACTAACTTGATTGAATTCTTTGATGAATTAACGGAGAGGGTTGACGAGGATAGTGCAGTTGATGTGCATATGGACTTTCAAAAGGCGTTTGATAAAGTACCACATAATAGACTTGTTAGCAAAATTAAAGCCCATGGGATTAAAGGGACAGTGGCAGTGTGGATACAAAATTGGCTAGGGGACAGAAAGCAGAGAGTAGTGGTGAACGGTTATTTTTCAGACAGGAGGGAAGTATACAGTAGTGTTCCCCAGGGGTCAGTATTAGGACCGCCGATTCTTTTGATGAAATTAATAACCTGGACTTGGGTATAGGGGGTATAATTGCAAAGTTTGCAGACGACACGAAACTCGGAAATGTAGTAAACAATGTGGAGGATAGTAACAGACTTCAGGAGGTCGTAGACAGACTGGTGAAATGAGCAGACACATGGCAGATGAAATTTAACGCAGAGAAGTGTAAAGTGATGCATTTTGGTAGGAAGAATGAGGAGAGGCAATATAAACTAAATGGTACAATTTTAAAGGGGGTGCAGGAACAGAGAGACCTCGGGGTATATGTGCACATGGGATCCTGTGCTTTATTAATAGAGGCATTGAGTACAAAAGCAAGGGAGCTATGCTAAACCTTTATAAAACACTGGCCTCAACTGGAGTATTGTGATCAGTTCTGGGCTCCATACTTAAGGGAGGATGTCAAGGCCTTAGGGTGCAGAAGAGATTTACTAGAATGGTGTCAGGGATGTGGAGAGAGTAGAGAAGCTGGTGTTATTTTCCTTAGAACAGAGAAGGTTAAGGGGAGATTTGCTAGAGGTGGAAGCAGATTCAGTAGTAACTTTCAAAAGGGAATTAGATAAATGCTTGAAGGGAAAGAAATTACAGAGCTATGGGGAAAGAGCAGGGGGATGGGACTAATTGGATAGCTCTTTCAAAGAGCTGGATGGCCTCCACCTGTGCTGTACATACTATCAAATCCTTTAATCATCTTAAACACTTCAGTTAGATAGTTTTGTAGCGTGCCCACCAGTTAGTGGCTGGCGTCCCATTTCTCACATTCTCAGTGCAGAAGGGACATGTGACGGTAATTCTTGGGGCAAGTCTCCTGAACACTGTGGGCGGGAGAGGGTGTGCAATGTTTGACATTAAAATAGCCAATTTTCCTTCAAAAGCTGAGCAGTAAGATAATCGCTCCTCAATACTCAACTCTTCATACAAGAGGCTGAGAGCTACGTGGATAACACGTTTCAGGAGGTGGTCACCCCGCAGCTTAAGAGAGTGCAGGCAGAGAGGGACTGGGTGACCGCCAGACAGACAAGGAGGACCAGGCAAGTAGTGCAGGAGTCCCCTGAGGGCATCTCGCTCATACTGGTGGGGGAGAGGGTTCCTCTGCAATGTGCAGCCAGAGTCAAGTCCACAGCACCATGGGTGGCTCAGCTGTATGGGTTGGGGGTGGAGAGGAGAAAGGTCATAGAGTCATAGAGTTATAGAGTTATACAGCACGGATAGAGGCCCTTCGGCCCATCGTGTCCGCGCCGGCCATCAAGCCCAGTCTAATCTAATCCCATATTCCAGCATTTGGTCCGTAGCCTTGTATGCTATGGCATTTCAAGTGCTCATCCAAATGCTTCTTGAATGTTGTGAGGGTTCCTGCCTCCACAACCCTCTCAGGCAGTGAGTTCCAGACTCCAACCACCCTCTGGGTGAAAAAGTTCTTTCTCAAATCCCCTCTAAACCTCCCGCCTTTTACCTTGAATCTATGCCCCCTTGTTATAGAACCCTCAACGAAGGGAAAAAGCTCCTTAGTATCCATCCTATCTGTGCCCCTCAATTTTGTACACCTCAATCATGTCCCCCCTCAGCCTCCTCTGCTCCAAGGAAAACAAACCCAATCTTCCCAGTCTCTCTTCATAGCTGAAGCGCTCCAGCCCTGGTAACATCCTGGTGAATCTCCTCTGCACCCTCTCCAAAGCGATCACATCCTTCCTGTAGTGTGGCGACCAGAACTGCACACAGTACTCCAGCTGTGGCCTACAGGTCAGGAGAGCGATAGTGATAGGGGATTCTATAGTTAGGGGAGCAGACAGGCTGTTCTGCAGCCGCAGACCTGATTCCAGGATGGCATGTTGCCTCCCTAGTGCCAGGGTCAAGGATGCCACTGAGTGGCTGCAGAACATTCTGGAAGGGGAGGGTGAATAGCCAAAGGTCGTGGTCCATATCGGAACCAGTGACATAGGTTGAAAGAGGGATGAGGTCCTGCAGGCAGATTTTAAGGAGTTAGGAAAGAGATTAAGAAGCAGGACCTCAAAGATAGTAATCTCCGGATTACTCCTGGTGCCACGGGCTAGTAAGTATAGAACTAGGAGGATAGAGCAGATGAATGTGTGTCTGGAGAGATGGTGCAGGAGGGAGGGCTTCAGATTCCTGGAGCATTGGGACCAGTTCTGGGGGAGGTGGGACCTGTACAGGCCCGGACGGGTTGCACCTCAACGGTGTTGGGACCAATGTCCTCGCGGGGAGGTTCGCTAGTGCTGTGGGGGAGGGTTTAAACTAATTTGGCAGGGGGATGGGCACCAGGATGTAGCATTGGAAAGGAGAAACAAGGAGCACAAAGGATCAGGGGAGAAAGATCGCACTGGAACAAGAAATAGTGCAGTATTAGGTGGGATCAGACTGAGAGAGAGTAAAGAAAGTCTAAGACTGGTTTGCAGTGCTTGTGTGTAAACACACGAAATGTGGTAAACAAAGTTGGTGAGCTGCAGGCGCAAATAGCCACATGGGAATACGATGTTGTGGCGATAACAGAGACCTGGCTCAATAAAGGGCAGGATTGGGTACTAAATATTTCTGGATACAAGGTGTTCAGGAAAGATAGGGAAGGAAAGAAAGGAGGGGTTGGCAGTATTGATTAAGGAGAATCTTGCAGTGTTAGAGAGAGAGAGAGGATGTCCTGGAGGGGTCAAGGACAGAATCTATTTGGTTTGAGTTAAGAAATAAAAGACATGCCATTACACTACTGGGTGTATTCTATGGGCCACCAACTAGTGGGAAGGATATAGAGGAACAAATTTGGAGGGAAATTACAGAGAGGTGCAAAAGCCATAGAGTAGTGATAACTGGGGACTTCAACTATCCGAATATAGACTGGGATAATAATAATATAAGGGGCAAAGAGGGGGAGGAATTTTTGAAATGTATTCAGGATAACTTTCTGACCCAATGAGGAAGGAGGCATTGCTGGACTTCATTCTAGGGAATGAGTGGAACAAGTGTCAGTGGGAGAGCATTCAGGGAGCTTCATGAGGTTTAGAATAGCTATGGAAAAGGACACAGACCACTCACTCTAAAGTAAAAATACTCAATTGGAGGAGGGCCAATTTCAGTGGGATGAGAACAGATC
Source organism: Heptranchias perlo (assembly GCF_035084215.1). Lineage (NCBI taxonomy): Eukaryota > Metazoa > Chordata > Chondrichthyes > Hexanchiformes > Hexanchidae > Heptranchias > Heptranchias perlo. Next base: position 16,531,357 of record NC_090365.1, on the reverse strand, counting down.
TGGCCCGGGTAAATTGGAATCAAGATTGGCAGGCAAAACTGTAATTGAACAGTGGGAAGCCTTTAAGGAGGAGATGATTCAGGTACAGTGTAGGCACATTCCCACGAGGGGGAAAGGTAGGGCAACTAAAGCCACAGCTCCCTGGATGACAAAAGAGATAGAGAGTAAGATGAAATTGAAAAAAGGGGCGTATGACAGATGTCAGGTTGAGAACCAGGCAGAATATTGAAAGTTCAGAGGAGAAGTGAAAAAGGAAATAAGAGGGGCAAAGAGAGAGTATGAGAATAGACTAGCGGCCAACATAAAAGGGAATCTAAAAGTCTTCCACAGGCATGTAAACAGTAAACGGGTAGTAAGAGGAGGGGTGGGACCGATTCGGAACCATACAGGAGATCTACTCATGGAGGCAGAGGGGATGGCTGAGGTATTAAATGAGTACTTTGCATCTGTCTTCACCAAGAAGAAGATGTTGCCAGAGTCTCAGTAAAGGAAGATATAGTTGAGGTACTGGTTGGGTTAAAAATTGATAAAGAAGAGGTACTTGAAAGGCTGGCTGTACTTAAAGTAGAAAAGTCACCCGGTCCGGATGGGATGCATCCAAGGTTGCTGAGGGAAGTAAGGGTGGAAATTGCGGAGGTACTGGCCATAATCTTCCAACCCTTGTTCACAAAAGGGTGTAAGGATAAACCCGGCAACTACAGGCCAGTCAGTTTAACCTCGGTGGTGGGGAAACTTTTAGAAATGATAATCCGGACAGAATTAACAGTCACTTGGACGAGTGTGGGTTGATGAGGGAAAGCTAGCCTGGGTTTGTTAAAGGCTAATCGTGTTTAACTGACCTGATGGCTTTTTTGATGAGGTAACAGAGAGGGTAGATGAGGGCAATGAAGTTGATGTGGTGAATATGGACTTTCAAAAGGCGTTTGATAAAGTGCAGCACGGTCGCTTATCATCAAGATTGGAGCCCATGGAATAAAGGGGGCAGTAACAACATGGATACAGAATTGGCGAAGTGACAGGAAACAGAGAGTAGTGGTGAACGGTTGTTTTTCGGACTGGAGGGAGGTGTACAGTGGTGTTCCCCAGGGGTCGGTGCTGGGACCACTGCTTTTCGTAAGCGCCACCTCGCTCTCTCACCCCCGCCCCCCCCCACACACCGCCTCGCTCTCTCGCCCCCCCCCCCCCCACACACCGCCTCGCTCTCTCACCCCCCCCCCCCACACCGCCTCGCTCTCCCCCCCCCCCCCCGCCCCCCCGCACCGCCTCGCTCTCTCACCCCCCCCCCCCACACCGCCTCGCTCTCTCGCCCCCACCCCGCACCGCCTCGCTCTCTCGCCCCCCCCCCCACACCGCCTCGCTCTCCCCCCCCCCCCCCCCCCACACCGCCTCGCTCTCTCGCCCCCCCCCCCACACACCGCCTCGCTCTCTCGCCCCCCCCCCCCCCCCACCCACCGCCTCGCTCCCCCCCCCCCCCCCCCACACCGCCTCGCTCTCTCGCCCCCCCCCCCCCCCACCGCCTCGCTCTCATCGCCCCCCCCCCCCACACCGCCTCGCCCCCCCCCCCCCCCCCCACACCGCCTCGCTCTCTCCCCCCTCCCCCCCCACACCGCCTCGCTCTCTCGCCCCCCCCCCCCCCCACACCGCCTCGCTCTCCCCCCCCCCCCCCCCCCGCACCGCCTCGCTCTCTCGCCCCCCCGCACCGCCTCGCTCCCCGCCCCCCCACTGCCCTCGCTCCCCCCCCCCCCCGCACCGCCTCGCTCTCTCGCCCCCCCCCCGCACCGCCTCGCTCTCTCGCCCCCCCGCACCGCCTCGCTCTCCTCGCCCCCCCCCGCACCGCCTCGCTCTCTCTCCGCCCCCGCACCGCTTCGCTCTCTTCCCCCCCCCCCCCCCACTGCCTCACTCTCTCTCCCCCCCCCCCCCACTGCCTCACTCTCTCTCCCCCCCCCCCCACACTGCCTCACTCTCTTCCCCCCCCCCCACTGCCTCACTCTCTCTCCCCCCCCCCCCCCCCCCCACCGCCTCACTCTCTCTCTACCCCCCCCCCCCCCCACACCGCCTCGCTCTCTCGCCCCCCCCCCCCCCCACACCGCCTCGCTCTCCCCCCCCCCCCCCCCCCCCCCCCCGCACCGCCTCGCTCTCTCGCCCCCCCGCACCGCCTCGCTCCCCCCCCCCCCCACTGCCTCGCTCCCCCCCCCCCGCACCGCCTCGCTCTCTCGCCCCCCCCCGCACCGCCTCGCTCTCTCGCCCCCCCCCCCGCACCGCCTCGCTCTCTCGCCCCCCCCCGCACCGCCTCGCACTCTCGCCCCCCCCCGCACCGCCTCGCTCTCTCGCCCCCCCCGCACCGCCTCGCTCTCTCGCCCCCCCCGCACCGCCTCGCTCTCTCGCCCCCCTCGCTCTCTCGCCCCCCCCGCACCGCCTCGCTCTCTCGCCCCCCCTCGCTCTCTCGCCCCCCCCGCACCGCCTCGCTCTCTCGCCCCCCCTCGCTCTCTCGCCCCCCCCCCGCACCGCCTCGCTCTCTCGCCCCCCCTCGCTCTCTCGCCCCCCCCGCACCGCCTCGCTCTCTCGCCCCCCCCGCACACCGCCTCGCTCTCTCTCGCCCCCCCTCGCTCTCTCGCCCCCCCCCGCACCGCCTCGCTCTCTCGCCCCCCCCGCACACCGCCTCGCTCTCTCGCCCCCCCTCGCTCTCTCGCCCCCCCCCGCACCGCCTCGCTCTCTCGCCCCCCCCGCACACCGCCTCGCTCTCTCGCCCCCCCTCGCTCTCTCGCCCCCCCCGCACCGCTTCGCTCTCTTCCCCCCCCCCCACTGCCTCGCTCCCCCCCCCCCCCCCCACACCTCCTCGCTCTCTCTCTACCCCCCCCCCCCACACCGCCTCGCTCTCTCTCTACCCCCCCCCCACACCGCCTCGCTCTCCCCCCCCCCCCCCTCCGCACTGCCTCGCTCTCTCGACCCCCCCCCCCGCGCGCCGCCTCGCTCTCTCGACCCTGTTTCAATTTGGGTCACCTTCAAACGACATACACAAGCTGGAATCAGCAAAAACACGTGTTCCCTCTGACTCATTCCCATTCCAAAGATCCCTGCAGTTATGCTTTTATAGAATAGAATTCCTTGTTGCTGGGGTAAAGTGATATCGTTACAGTCTCTCCACTTGTTGCAGGTTCCGAGTTCTCACCTTTCAGCCCTGAACCCTGACCTCAGACGCAATGTCATCCACGGCCACAGACCTGGACAACATGGAGGTTCAGCGACAGTACAACATCAACAGTCGCTGGGAGACCTCGGAGAGCGCGTGGGAAGAGGAGCACAGTACGTCCAAACTCTTCGAATCCTCCAGGATCAAGGCCCTCGCTGGTGAGTCTCATCGCCCACTTCCTTCCATTTAAAGCATCCAGCCCAGAGATGGTGAACCACGTTAGTGGAATCGTCACCACCCCTCCCCCACTACAGGAAATACCCCCTCCCCCCGCGATGGGGAGTAGCCCTCTCCCCCACGACAACAACCACAAAAATTTGCATTTATATAGTGCCTTTAATGTCGTAAAATGTCCCAAGGTGCTTCACCGAAGCGATCATCATTCAAAATTTGACACCGAACCCATAAGGAGATATTAGGACAGGTGACCAAAAGCTTGGTCAAAGAGGTAGGTTTTAAGGAGCATCTGAAAGGAGGAGAGAGCAGTAGAGAGGCGGAGAGGTTTAAAGAGGGAATTCCAGAGCTTAGGGCCTAGGCAGCTGAAGGCACAGCCGCCAATGGTGGAGCGATTAAAATCGGGGCTATGCAGAGATCTCGAAGGGTTGTCGGGCTGGAGGAGGTTACAGAGATAGGGAGGGGCGAGGCCATGGAGGGATTTGAACATAAGAATAAGAATTTCAAAATCAAGGCGTTACTGGACCGGGAGCCAATGTAGGTCAGCGAGCACAGGGGCGATGGGTGAACAGGACTTGGTGCGAGTTAGGATACGGGCAGCAGAGTTTTGGATGAGTTCAAATTACGGAGGGTGGAAGATGGGAGACTGGCCAGGAGACCATTGGAGTAGTCAAGTCTAGAGGTAACAAAGGCACGGATGAGGGTTTCAGCAGCAGATGAGCTGAGGCAGGGGCGGAGACTGGCGATGTTCTGGAGGTGGAAGTAGACGGTCTTGGTGATGGAGAGGATATGGGGTTGGAAGCTCAGCTCAGGGTCAAATAGGATGCCAGGGTTGTGGTCTGGATGAGCCTCAGATTGTGGCCAGAGAGAAAAATGGAGTCGGTCGCCAGGGAACACAGTTTATGGCTGGAATCGAAGAAAGTGACTTTGGTCTTCCCAATATTTAATTGGAGGAAATTTCTGCTCATCCAATACTGGATGTCGGACAAGCAGTGTGACCAATCAGAGACGGTGGAGGGATTGAGAGAGGTGGGGTGAGGTAGAGCTGGGTGTCGTCAGCGTACATGTGGAACCTGACGTCGTGTTTTCTGATAATGTCATTGAGGGGCAGCATGTAGATGAGAAATAGGAGGCGACCAAGGATAGATCCTTGGGGGACTTGAGAGGGAGACTCCAGGCACAGGAGCAGGCCATTAAGTAGAATGTACAGCACAGAAACAGGCCATTCAGCCCAACAGGTCCATGCCGGTGTTTATGCTCCACACGAGCCTCCTCCCATTCCTCTTCATCTAACCCTATCAGCATATCCTTCTATTCCTTTCTGCCTCATATGTTTATCTTACTTTCCCTTAAATGCATCTATTCCAGTTGCCTCAACCACTCCTTGTGGTAGCGAGTTCCACATTCTAACCACTGAGTGAAGAAGTTTCTCCTGAATTCCCCATTGGATTTATTAGTGACTATCTTATATTTATGGCCCCTAATTTTGGACTCCCTCACAAGTAGAGAGATTTTCTCTATGTCTACCCTATCGAATCCCTTCATTATCTTAAAGACCTTTATCAGGTCACCCCTCATCCTTCTCTTTTCTAGAGAAAAGAGCCCCAACCTGTTCAGTATTTCATGAAAGTTGTGACTTCTCAGTTCTGGCATCATCCTTGTTTTGCACCTTCTCCAGTGCCTCTGTATCCTGTTTATAATATGGAGACCAGGACTGTGCACAGCCCTTCAAGGATCTATATAAGTTTAACATAATTTCTCTGCTTTTCAATTCTGTTCCTCTGGAAATGAACCCCAGTGCTTGGTTTGCATTTTTTATGGTTTTGTTGACCTGCGTCGCTACTTTTTGTGATTTGTGTATCTGTACCCCGAGATCCCTCTGCTCCTCTACCCCATTGAAACTCTTATTTTCCAAGCAGTACGTGGCCTCCTTATTCCTCCTACCAAAATGCCCCACCTTGCATTTATTTATATTGAAATTAATTTGTCATTTGCACGCCCATTCTGCAAGTTTATAAATGTTGTCTTGTATTTTGTCGCAGTCTTCCTCAGTATTAACTATACCCCCTAATTTGGTGTCATCCGCAAATTTTGAAATTGTACTTCCAATTCCCAAGTCCAAATCATTGATGTAAATTGTGAACAACAGCGGTCCCAGCCCCGATCCCTGTGGAACACCACTTCCCACCTTTTGCCAGTCTGAGTAACTACCCTTAACCCCATCTCTCTCTTTTCTGTTTTGGAGCCAGCTTGATATCCATTCTGCTCCCTGTCCCCTGACTTCACATGCTCTGACCTTAGTCCTGAGTCTACAATGCGGTACCTTATTGAAGGCCGTTTGAAAATCCAAATATATTACATCTACTACATTACCCTTGTCGACACTTCCTTTTGCTTCTTCAAAGAATTCAATAAGGTTAGTCAGGCATGACCTTCCCTTCCGAAATCCGTGCTGTCTATTCTTTATTATATTTTCTAGATGTTTTTCTGTTACATCTTTGAGTAAAGATTCCATTATCTTTCCTTCCACCAATGTTAAGCTAACTGGTCTATAGTTCCCTGGACTTGTTCTATCTCCCTTTTTAAATATAGGAATCACATTAGCTGTCCGCCAGTCATAGAGTTATACAGCACGGATAGAGGCCCTTCGGCCCATCGTGTCCGCGCCGGCAACTGGCACTATTCCCTTTTCTAATGAATTTTTATATATATGTAAGAGTGCCTCTGTTATCTCCTCTCTAACTTCTTTTCAAATGCACAGATGCAATCCATCCGGACCTGGGGTTTCATCATCTCTAAGTTTGATTAGTTAATCAATTATCTCCCCCCTTTCTATTTTCATAGAATGATACAGCACAAAAGGAGGCCATTCAGCCCATCATGCCAGTGCTGGCTATTTGAAAGAGCTATCCAATTAGTTCCACTCTCCTGCTCTTTCCCCATAGTCCTGCAAATGTTTCCCCTTCAAGTATTATCGAATTCCCTTTTTAAAAGTTATTATTGAATCTGCTTCCACCGCCCTTTCAAGCAGCGCATTCCAGATCAGAACAACTCGCTGAGTTTAAAAAAAATGTTTCCTCATGTCACTCCTGGTTCTTTTGCTGATTAGCATAAATCTGTGCCCTCTGGTTCCCGATCCTTCTGCCAGTGGAAACAGTTTCTCCTTTTTTATTCTAGCAAAACCATTCATGACTTGAACACCTCTATCAAATCTTCCCTTAACCTTATTTGTTCTAAGGAGAACAATCCCAGATTCTCCAATCTCTCCACAAAAGAGGTTCAAGAAGGCGGCTCACCACCACCTTCTCAAGGGCAATTAGGGATGGGCAATAAATGCTGGCCTCGCCAGCGATGCCCACATCCCATGAACGAATTAAAAAAAACATAACTGAAGTCTCTCTTCCCTGGTACCATTCTAGTAAATCTTTTCTGCACCCTCTCTAAGGTCTTGACATCCTTCCTAAAGTGTGGTACTCAGAATTGAACACAATACTCCAGCTGCGGCCTAACCAGTGTTTTATAAAGGTTTAGCATAACTTCCTTACTTTTGTACTCAATGCCTCTATTAATAAAGCTAAGCACCTTGTAGCACAAAGTTCTGTAGTACAATTGGACACTTTCACCCTCCCTCTCGCCCACCCAGTGGGAGCACCGAGTTATTGGAGGGTCTGGCAGGAGGATGAAAGATCTTTGTGGGGCGGGAAATGCCAGTGTACGTTATAGAATCCCGACTTGCAGAAATTAACGTGGGGGGAACGGGGGGGTGATGGGGTGGGGGAAGGGAGGGGGGGAACGGAGTGGGGGTGATGGGGTGGGGGAACGGAGTGGGGGTGATGGGGTGGGGGAACGGAGTGGGGGTGATGGGGTGGGGGAACGGAGGGGGGGGAACGGAGGGGGGGTGATGGGGTGGGGGAACGGAGGGGGGGTGATGGGGTGGGGGAACTGGGGGGGTTAATGGGGTGATGGGGGCAGTAATGAGTCCAATATCACTCTGTCACATGCTGCTGCTTGCTGAACCATCGGTCCGGGGGGAGGTTTTGCAGCCTGGACTGATCAGGTGTTGACCTGAGTCTTGGTGCAGGTTTAATTGATGTTTTCCTCGAGCTGAGACATGAGACCGTCCTCAGCCATGACCTAGCTGTTTTCTGAATGTCCCATTAGTTTGTGTCTGGTGCTATTTCCTTATTGAGCTGCAAGCAATGAGGTTATGGAGAACCCACTTCCACATTAATGGGTGTTGGCTGACGGAGGGGCTCCCCACAGGTAAATGGGACTTTGTCTCAAGGGACCCCTTTACACGGAGCGTGGAGATTGTACCCACCTTGAGACAGCCTCTGGTCCAGATGTGTGGAGACTCCTCCTGACTGTAACTGTTATCACCGAGGGATGTCACTTCACCCCGGGCTACTGTCCCTCACAGAGTTGCTGTGCTCTAGTTTAACCGGCTGCTTCTTCTCTTACAGACGAGCGAGATGCTGTGCAGAAGAAGACTTTCACAAAGTGGGTGAATTCTCATCTGTCCCGGGTGCTGTGTCGAATCACTGATCTTTACCTCGATCTCCGAGATGGCTGCGTGTTAACCAAACTGCTGGAGGTCCTTTCAGGAGAGCAGCTGGTACAAGACTATCTCTACCGTTGATATTCCTAGGGATTGCCCGGTGCCCTGGTGCTAGGGTAGTTGATTCACACTGCTGTATGTGAACTGGGCCAGCCCACTGCTGCTAGGCTGTGTGTGTTTGGCAAAGTACAGTAACTTGTGTTTATCATCCTCATCCCCACACATGGAAGATGAAGAGTGGGCGAAGAGGACGCTGCAGGAAACGGGAAGGATTGGGGAGCGATTGAAGAGGCTTAAGGAGGCACCTATAGGAAGGGAGAATGATACTGAAGGGGAGTGGATTGGGGGAGGGGCGAAGAGGTGTAGGGGAGGGGCGGGGTTTGTAGTGAGGTGCAGGGGAGGGGCGGGGTTTGTAGTGAGGTGCAGGGGAGGGGCGGAGAGATGTAGGGGAGGGGCGGGGTTTGTAGTGAGGTGCAGGGGAGGGGCGGAGAGGTGTAGGGGAGGGGCAGAAGGGTGTAGAGGAGGGATGTAGTGGAGGGGCGGATGATAGACAGGATATTTGATTGGCACCATAGCTCCAGATGGCAGCTGACTGATCTGAGGAGCGGTGGGGATGGGAGTCGGTGAAAATAAAGACAATGAAGTTGGAGGCAAAGGAGATTGAAAAAAGTGTCAGTGTTGCGGCAGGTGGCAACAGCTGGATCGGGGGTGGGCTGGTGTTGGTGATCGGGGGGCGGGGGTGGGCCAGTGTCGGTGATCGGGGGGCGGGGGTGGGCCAGTGTCGGTGATCGGGGGGCGGGGGTGGGCCAGTGTCGGTGATCGGGGGGCCGGTGTCGGTGATCGGGGGCGGGGGCCGGTGTCGGTGATCGGGTGGGGGGCGCAGGCCAGTGATCGGGGGGGGGCGGGCCGGTGTCGGTGATCGGGCCGGTGTCGGTGCTCGGGGGGCGGGGGCCGGTGTCGGTGATCGGGGGGGTGGGCTGGTGTTGGTGATCAGGGGGGCGGGGGCCGGTGTTGGTGAGCGGGTGGGGGGCGCAGGCCAGTGTCGGGGGGCAGGCCGGTGTTGGTGATCGGGGGCAGGCCGGTGTCGGTGATGGCCAATCGCACTCATTGTCCTTCCTTCTCTCAGCCCAAGCCTACGCGAGGCCGGATGCGGATCCATTCCCTGGAGAACGTGGACAAGGCTCTCCAGTTCCTGAAGGAGCAGCGGGTTCACCTGGAGAACGTGGGCTCCCACGACATCGTGGACGGAAACCACCGGCTGACTCTTGGCCTGATCTGGACCATCATCCTCCGATTTCAGGTCTCTGGTAAACTGCACCTTTAGCAGGGACTGTCCAACAGGGTAAAGGGGCTGGACCGTACTTTAAAGAGGACCAGTTCAGGATGAGGAGGGGGGGGTGCAGCGAGGGGCGGGGGCTGAGAGTGAGGGGCGGGGAACTGTACTTGTGTTTTCCAATTTATTTTGATGGGCTGAAGACTGAGTGGAGGGAGATGCAGAGAATGAGGTGTGAATTTGCCTGTCTGCCCACCTTAGTGTTTCTTTGTTGATTTCCATGTTTTAGATACAGGTGATCAAAATTGAAACAGAAGATAACGGTGAAAGTCGCTCGGCCAAAGATGCTCTCCTGTTGTGGTGCCAGATGAAGACAGCAGGGTGAGTGATTGTACGGACTGGGGGTCAGAGTTCACACAGCTTATCCATTGGCCTGCAGTAAAAGGGAGTGTCAGAACACTCTCGTCACCAAACGCCGTGTCAACCAGGGGTGCACTGATGGATCGCTCACCAGGACTAGTTGTGTCACTACTTCACCTCCCAAGGTGCATTGGTGGAGGGTAGCTGCAGAGCGGGAAAGGAAAAACAGACAAATATGTTTGGTTCGATAAATGTAAGGTACTTCACCAAACAAAGACAAGTAAGGAATATGAGCAGGGCTTTGGAGATGGGATGGGATGTAGCATGCTGGACAGGTTTAGGGAGAGTGTGGGTCTGTGATGGCTGAATGCTGTAGTATTGACGGTGATCTTTGGAAGGGGTGAGGAGAGAGCACAGCGTAGAGCAGAGTCATGGAAAACCCAAAGATGTTTTATAAATACATAAACAGCAAGAGACTAACTAAGGAAAGAGTGGGGCCTCTTAGAGACCAAAAAGGTAACCTATGTGTGGAGGCGGAAGATGTGGGTATGGTTCTTAATGAATACTTTGCGACTGACTTCAAAGAAGGGGACGATGCAGGAATTGTTTTTGAGGAGGAGTGTGAAAAATTGGATGGGATAAACTTAGCGAGAGGATTAAGGGGATTAGCATCTTTGAAAGTAGATAAATTGCCAGGCCCGGATGAAATGTATCCCAGACTGTTAAGAGAAGCAAGGGAGGAAATAGCGGAGGCTCTGACCATCATTTTCTCATCCTCTCTGGCTACAGGCGTGGTGCCGGAGGATTGGAGGACTGCTAATGTTATACTGTTGTTTAAAAAGGGAGAAAGAGATAGAACGAGTAATTATAGGTCAGTCAGTCAGTCTAACCTCGGTGGTGGGCAAATTATTGGAAACAGTTCTGAGGGACAGTCTAAATCGTCATTTAGAAAGGCATGGATTAATCAAGAACAGTCAGCATGGATTTGTTAAGGGAAGGTCATGTCTGACTAACTTGATTGAATTTTTTGATGAGGTAACGTGGAGGGTCGATGAGGGTAGCGGGTTTGATGTAGTCTACATGGATTTTAGCAAGACTTTTGACAAGGTCCCACATGGCAGACTAGTCATAAAAGTAAAAGCCCATGGGATCCAAATGAAAATGGCAAGTTGGATCCAAAATTGGCTCAGTGGCAAGAAGCAAAGGGTAATGGTCGACGGGTGTTTTTGTGACTGGAAGGCTGTTTCCATTGGGGTTCTGCAGGGCTCAGTACTAGGTCCCTTGCTTTTTGTGGTATATATCAATGATTTGGACTTAAATGTAGGGGGCGTGATTAGGAAGTTTGCAGATGATACAAAAATTGGCCGTGTGGTTGATAGTGAGGAGGAAAGCTGTAGACTGCAGGAAGATATGCGGAACCACAAGAAATGGGTGAGATCCTGAATGAATATTTCACATCGGTATTTACGGTTGAGAAAGGCATGGATGTTAGGGAACTTGGGGAAATAAATAGTGATGTCTTGAGGAGTGTACATATTACAGAGAGGGAGGTGCTGGAAGTCTTAACGCGCATCAAGGTAGATAAATCTCCGGGACCTGATGAAATGTATCCCAGGACGTTATGGGAGGTTAGGGAGGAAATTGCGGGTCCCCTAGCAGAGATATTTGAATCATCCACCGCTACAGGTGAGGTGCCTGAAGATTGGAGGGTAGCAAATGTTGTGCCTTTGTTTAAGAAGGGCGGCAGGGAAAAGCCTGGGAACTACAGACCAGTGAGCCTGACATCTGTAGTGGGTAAGTTGTTAGAGGGTATTCTGAGGGACAGGATCTACAGGCATTTGGAGAGGCAGGGACTAATTAGGAACAGTCAGCATGGTTTTGTGAGAGGAAAATCATGTCTCACGAATTTGATTGAGTTTTTTGAAGGGGTAACCAAGAAGATAGATGAGGGCTGTGCAGTAGACGTGGTCTACATGGACTTCAGCAAAGCATTTGACAAGGTACCGCATGGTAGGTTGTTACATAAGGTTAAATCTCATGGGATCCAAGGTGAGGTAGCCAATTGGATACAAAATTGGCTTGACGACAGAAGACAGAGGGTGGTTGTCGAGGGTTGTTTTTCAAACTGGATGCCTGTGTCCAGCGGTGTGCCTCAGGGATCGGTGCTGGGTCCGCTGTTATTTGTTATTTATATTAATGATTTGGATGAGAATTTAGGAGGCATGGTTAGTAAGTTTGCAGATGACACCAAGATTGGTGGCATTGTGGACAGTGAAGAAGGTTATCTAGGATTGCAACGGGATCTTGATAAATTGGGCCAGTGGGCCGATGAATGGCAGATGGAGTTTAATTTAGATAAATGTGAGGTGATGCATTTTGGTAGATCGAATCGGGCCAGGACCTACTCCGTTAATGGTAGGGCGTTGGGGAGAGTTATAGAACAAAGAGATCTAGGAGTACAGATTCATAGCTCCTTGAAAGTGGAGTCACAGGTGGATAGGGTGGTGAAGAAGGCATTCGGCATGCTTGGTTTCATTGGTCAGAACATTGAATGCAGGAGTTGGGATGTCTTGTTGAAGTTGTACAGGGCATTGGTGAGGCCACACTTGGAGTACTGTGTACAGTTCTGGTCACCCTATTATAGAAAGGATATTATTAAACTAGAAAGAGTGCAGAAAAGATTTACTAGGATGCTACCGGGACTTGATGGTTTGACTTACAGGGAGAGGTTAGACAGACTGGGACTTTTTTCCCTGGAGAGTAGGAGGTTAAGGGGTGATCTTATAGAAGTCTATAAAATAATGAGGGGCATAGTCAAAATCTTTTCCCAAAGGTAGGGGAGTCTATAACGAGGGGGCATAGATTTAAGGTGAGAGGGGAGAGATACAAAAGGGTCCAGAGGGGCAATTTTTTCACTCAAAGGGTGGTGAGTGTCTGGAACGAGCTGCCAGAGGCAGTAGTGGAGGCGGGTACAATTTTGTCTTTTAAAAAGCATTTGGACAGTTACATGGGTAAGATGGGTATAGAGGGATATGGGCCAAGTGCAGGCAATTGGGACTAGCTTAGTGGTATAAACTGGGCGACATGGACATGTTGGGCCGAAGGGCCTGTTTCCATGTTGTAACTTCTATGATTCTATGATTCTATATCACTGGACTGGTCAGGTAGGCAGAAAGGTGGCAAATGGAATTCAATCCAGAGAAGTGTGAGGTAATGCATTTGGGGAGGGCAATCAAGGCAAGGGAATACACAATAAATGGGAGGATACTGAGAGGTGTAAAGGAAGAGAGCGACCTTGGAATGCATGTCCACAGATCCCTGAGGGTAGATAAGGTGGTTAAGAAGGCATACGAGATACTTTCCTTTATTAGCCGAGGTTTGGAATATAAGAGCAGGGAGATTATGCTAGAACTGTATAAAACATTAGTTAGGCCACAGCTTGAGTACTGCGTACAGTTCTGGTCACCACAATACAAGAAAGATGTGATTGCAGTAGAGAGGGTGCAGAGGAGATTTACGAGGATGTTGCCTGGACTGGAGAATTTTAGGTATGAGGAAAGATTGGATCGGCTGGGATTGTTTTCTGTGGAACAGAGGAGGCTGAAGGGAGATTTAATTGAGGTGTATGAAATTATGAGGGGGCGCGATAGAGTGGATAGGAAGGACCTATTTCTCTTGGCAGAGAGGTCAATAACCAGGGGGCATAGATTAAAGTAATTGGCAGAAGAATTAGAGGGGAGCTGAGGAGAAATTTTTTCACCCAGAGGGTGGTGGGTGTCTGGAACTCACTACCTGAAAGGGCGGTAGAGGCAGAAACCCTCATCACATTGATAAGGTGCTTGGATGTGCACTTGAAGTGCCGTGACCTTCAAGGCTACGGACCAAGAGCTGGAAAGTGGGATTAGGTTGGATAGCTCTTTTTTGGCCGGCACAGACACGATGGGCCGAATGACCTCTTTCTGTGCTGTAAATTTCTATGATCCTATGAGTCACGAGTGGAAAGCTTGGGCTGCAACTTAGGGCTGCGGAACTTGCAGAGGTGGAATGTAGAGAGCTTGTGGACGGGGAGGCTAGTTAGGACAGGATGATTGGTGAGCAGGAATCTGTACCGGACTACATGCAGCAACAGAGTGCTGAAGGAGTTAGAAATTATAGGGTAGAGCTTCAGGGCTACTGGTCAGAGTGAGCTGTGGTTGAGATGTTGGCCAGTGGGGTTCTGGTTGAGATGTTGGTCAGTGGGGTTGTGGTTGAGATGTTGGTCAGTGGGGGCTGTGGTTGAGATGATGGTCAGTGGGGACTGTGGTTGAGATGATGGTCAGTGGGGGCTGTGGTTGAGATGATGGTCAGTGGGGGCTGTGGTTTAGATGTTGGTCAGTGGGGGCTGTGGTTGAGATGTTGGTCAGTGGGGTTCTGGTTGAGATATTGGTCAGTGGGGTTCTGGTTGAGATATTGGTCAGTGGGGGCTGTAGTTGAGATGTTGGTCAGTGGGGGCTGTGTTTGGGATGTTGGTCAGTGGGGGCTGTGTTTGGGATGTTGGTCAGTGGGGGCTGTAGTTGAGATGTTGGTCAGTGGGGGTTGTGGTTAAGATGTTGGTCAGTGGGGGCTGTAGTTGAGATGTTGGTCAGTGGGGGTTGTGGTTAAGATGTTGGTCAGTGGGGTTCTGGTTGAGATGTTGGTCAGTGGGGGCTGTGGTTGAGATGTTGGTCAGTGGGGGCTGTGATTGAGATGTTGGTCAATGGGGGCTATGGTTGAGATGTTGGTCAATTGGGGCTATGGTTGAGATGTTGGTCAGTGGGGTTCTGGTTGAGATGTTCGTCAGTGGGGGCTATGGTTGAGATGTTGGTCAGTGGGGGCTGTAGTTATGTTGGTCAATTGGGGCTATGGTTGAGATGTTGGTCAGTGGGGTTCTGGTTGAGATGTTGGTCAGTGGGGTTCTGGTTGAGATGTTGGTCAGTGGGGTTCTGGTTGAGATGTTGGTCAGTGGGGTTCTGGTTGAGATGTTGGTCAGTGGGGGCTGTGATTGAGATGTTGGTCAGTGGGGGCTGTGGTTGAGATGTTGGTCAGTGGGGTTCTGGTTGAGATGTTGGTCAGTGGGGTTCTGGTTGAGATGTTGGTCAGTGGGGGCTATGGTTGAGATGTTGGTCAGTGGGGGCTGTAGTTGAGATGTTGGTCAGTGGGGGCTGTGGTTGAGATGTTGGTCAGTGGGGTCTGTGGTTGAGATGTTGGTCAGTGGGGGCTGTGGTTGAGATGTTGGTCAGTGGGGGCTGTGGTTGAGATGTTGGTCAGTGGGGGCTGTGGTTGAGATGTTGGTCAGTGGGGTCTGTGGTTGAGATGTTGGTCAGTGGGGGCTGTGGTTGAGATGTTGGTCAGTGGGAATTGCCAATTAATATTTTGTTGACATTGCCAATACCAAGTGATACATTTTTGGTTTTTATAGCTTAGATATTGTTTTAGGATGCAATTCTTACACCATTACCCCAATTGACGCTTTATTTCTTGTCACCCAGAGTGTGCCTTGTCTGCTGAGAATATACGCAATTTGTAGTGAGCTCCTATCTCTTTGTTTCCATATTTAAACCAACTTTCTATCAATATTACTTCATTTCCTCTTGTACCATATACCTGCACTTTTTTAATTATACTCTTGTGCAGCACCTTATTGAAAACTTCTGCAAATCCATATTCCTAATGCATTCCCTACATCTATTCAATCGGTCACTTCTGCAAAAAATACTTTAGAATCATACAATGGTTATAGCACAGAAGGAGGCCATTCAGCCCGTCAAGCTCATGCCGGCTCTCTGCAAGAGCAATCCACTGGCCTAGAGTTGCTGGGTTTATCCTTGCACCCGTTTTTGAACAAGGGTGTAACATTTGCAATTCTCCAGTCCACTGGCACCACCCCTACATCTAGTATCTTTAACCTGTTATGTAACCGACACCTTTGTTAATACAAGTGTAGTTGTCTGGTTAAACTGGTTACTGAAAATCCAAGTTCCAAGTTGCCTGCGAGTGAGCTGCGAGTCTGAGCAATCCCTTGCATCATCCAAAGTACCTTAACTACACAACCAATTGGGTACAGTGCTGCCCTGAGAGTGACCAAGCAGATGGTCACCAATCACCAGGTGAGAAAGGTTACGCAGGGAGGGGCAAGTTTATCCAACGAGAATGGGCTTTCGGTGAGGAAGCCATTACAAAAAGTTTAATGCAAAGAGGTTAAAAGGAGGAAATCATCTGAGAGTCCTCAAGAGCTCAGCTGGGGTCAAGGTACCCAGAGAGGGCCCTGAATCCCTGGCCCAATTGACTAACCTCACACCCATTGGTAAATCCTCAGCTTTATAAAATGTTGTGGGGATCTGGGTATACAAATGCTTTCAAGCTTGTGTTTGTAGGAAGACTCTTAATATTTGTGTTTGATTTTTGTCATCAGATATCCTGATGTGAATATCCAGAACTTCACCAGCAGCTGGAGAGATGGATTAGCGTTTAATGCCCTCATCCACAAACACAGGTACGGGGCTCTGGCTGGGGTATACGTATAGGAGTATACATCTTACTGTACACGTGGGGGAGAGGTTTCTACACGGCTCCAGACCTGTTGATTAAACAACAGCGTTTTGGTGGCATTGTATCAAACAGCGGGTGTCCTGTGTCGTTGCTCAGTGTTGGAAGTTATGCTGTTTCAAGGGAAAGTGGGGAAGTTGCTGCAGCGAGGGAGGGGTGCACGTGGCCACTGAGATGATTGAAAAGGAGGTTTGAGAGAGCTGTGCTCAGAGACAGTGAAGTAAGTGTTTTTGAATCGGGAATTTATTCGATAAATATGTGATAAACACAAGACTTTTCCATTTTATCTATTAAATATAATTTATATTTTTCTTCCATGGCATCAATCATGGACAAGAAATGCAAAATAACTACCTAAGCAACGTGTTTCCAGATATATTATTAAAAGAAAGTTACTTGTCACACTGTAATTATACCTCCCCATCATTGGGGGGTCCTGAACACCTCAGTTTTGCGTCTCCCAGCTCCTCAGAAACTTCTCGACAACCAACTCCTCTGCTTCCTACATTGCTGTGCGCAACGCCACAGGGGATTGACCAGTTTTTAAAAAAAATTGTTCCCTCAAAAAACTCCTGACGTTCTGTTCTTTCATCCCTGTACATTCCGGACCTGTTCAGAAGTCGAGAAGTTTCTCGGCAGTTGGGAGATGTAAAACTGAGGAACTGAGCACCACCACTGGCGGCAGGGTGAAATCACAGTGTGACGAGTTTCCATGGTGATTCCCATTATAAAAGGGAACATCAGAATTTATAATGGGAAAATTGACAGGAAGTGCAAGCAGATGTAAGTTTTATTTTATAAATTTGATAGATTTATCCATCTCACTGATCACTTGTCATTTGGTATTTTATAAAAATAAGCCATGTGGTTTACAAGCCCTCCGACTTGTGCCTTGTGGAGCTTGTCTATACTTCATATTTAACAGTGATTGGATATTCCCTGTATGTGATTCTGACCCTGCCATACGTGTCCTTGAAGTTTCTCTTTTTCCAGTAAACAGAACCATAACCCGAGCTCCCCAAGTTAGGAACTTCAACAGTACAAATCATTGACACAGAATGTCACACAAATTGTATAGGAGCAGGCCGTCTGGCCCAACTGGTCTGTGCTGGTGTTTATCCTCCACAACAGCAGTATCCTTATCCCCGTCTCCCCTTGTCCCCGTCTCCCCTTGTCCCCGTCTCCCCTTGTCCCCGTCTCCCCTTGTCCCCGTAACCCCCCTTTTCCCCGTGACCCCCCTTTTCCCCGTGACCCCCCTTTTCCCCGTGACCCCCCCTTTTCCCCGTGACCCCCCCTTTTCCCCTCGACTCCCCCCTTTTCCCCTCGACTCCCCCCCTTTTCCCCTCGACTCCCCCCCTTTTCCCCTCGACTCCCCCCCTTTTCCCCTCGACTCCCCCCCTTTTCCCCTCGACTCCCCCCCTTTTCCCCTCGACTCCCCCCCTTTTCCCCTCGACTCCCCCCCTTTTCCCCTCGACTCCCCCCCTTTTCCCCTCGACTCCCCCCCTTTTCCCCTCGACTCCCCCCCTTTTCCCCTCGACTCCCCCCCTTTTCCCCTCGATAAATAGTGTGCTGTAACCAGCAGCGGATTCACCAACTTATGTCCTGAGTCACACGGCTAGTCTCAGAGATTGTAAATCTGTAAATATAAAATCAAATAGGTTCATGACCGTGTAGCACTGATGGCGTACCCGTC
Organism: Heptranchias perlo; assembly: GCF_035084215.1. Lineage (NCBI taxonomy): Eukaryota > Metazoa > Chordata > Chondrichthyes > Hexanchiformes > Hexanchidae > Heptranchias > Heptranchias perlo. Next base: position 16,513,545 of record NC_090365.1, on the reverse strand, counting down.
CCGGCCCGCGGTGGGTCCCCGTCCCGGCCCGCGGTGGGTCCCCGTCCCGGCCCGCGGTGGGTCCCCGTCCCGGCCCGCGGTGGGTCCCCAAGAAAATCAGAAGTAGGAGCAGGAGTAGGCCACATGGCCCCTCGAGCCTGCTTTGCCATTCAGTCAGATCATGGCTGATCTTCGACCTCAGTTCCACTTTCCTGCCCGATCCCCATATCCCTAGAGTCCAGTCCTGTCTATCTCAGCCTTCTATGTATTCAGCATCCACAGCCCTCTGGAGTAGAGAATTTCAACTGTCACTTAGAAAGGCACAGTCAGCACGGATTTGTTAAGGGGAGGTCGTGTCTGACTAACTTGATTGAATTTTTCGAGGAGGTGACGATGAGGGTAGTGTAATTGATGTAGTCTACATGGATTTTAGCAAGGCTTTTGACAAGGTCCCACATGGCAGATTGGTCAAAAAAGTAAAGGCCCTTGGGATCCAAGGGAAAGTGGCAAATTAGATCCAAAATTGGCTCAGTGGCAGGAAGCAAAGGGTAATGGTCGATGGGTGTTTTTGTGACTGGAAGGCTGTTTCCAGTGGGGTGCCACAGGGCTCAGTACTAGGTCCTTTGCTTTTTGTGGTACATATTAATGATTTGGACTTAATGGTATGGGGCATGATTAAGAAATTTGCGGATGACATAAAGATAGGCCATGTGGTTGATAGTGAGGAGGAAAGCTGTAGACTGCAGGAATCATAGAAGTTACAACATGGAAACAGGCCCTTCGGCCCAACATGTCCATGTCGCCCAGTTTATACCACTAAGCTAGTCCCAATTGCCTGCACTTGGCCCATATCCCTCGATACCCATCTTACCCATGTAACTGTCCAAATGCTTTTTAAAAGACAAAATTGTACCCGCCTCTACTACTGCCTCTGGCAGCTCGTTCCAGACACTCACCACCCTTTGAGTGAAAAAATTGCCCCTCTGGACCCTTTTGTATCTCTCCCCTCTCACCTTAAATCTATGCCCCCTCGTTATAGACTCCCCTACCTTTGGGAAAAGATTTTGACTATCGACCTTATCTATGCCCCTCATTATTTTATAGACTTCTATAAGATCACCCCTTAACCTCCTACTCTCCAGGGAAAAAAGTCCCAGTCTGTCTAACCTCTCCCTGTAAGTCAAACCATCAAGTCCCGGTAGCATCCTAGTAAATCTTTTCTGCACTCTTTCTAGTTTAATAATATCCTTTCTATAATAGGGTGACCAGAACTGTACACAGTACTCCAAGTGTGGCCTCACCAATGCCCTGTACAACTTCAACAAGACATCCCAACTCCTGCATTCAATGTTCTGACCAATGAAACCAAGCATGCCGAATGCCTTCTTCACCACCCTATCCACCTGTGACTCCACTTTCAAGGAGCTATGAATCTGTACTCCTAGATCTCTTTGTTCTATAACTCTCCCCAACGCCCTACCATTAACGGAGTAGGTCCTGGCCCGATTCGATCTACCAAAATGCATCACCTCACATTTATCTAAATTAAACTCCATCTGCCATTCATCGGCCCACTGGCCCAATTTATCAAGATCCCGTTGCAATCCTAGATAACCTTCTTCACTGTCCACAATGCCACCAATCTTGGTGTCATCTGCAAACTTACTAACCATGCCTCCTAAATTCTCATCCAAATCATTAATATAAATAACAAATAACAGCGGACCCAGCACCGATCCCTGAGGCACACCGCTGGACACAGGCATCCAGTTTGAAAAACAACCCTCGACAACCACCCTCTGTCTTCTGTCGTCAAGCCAATTTTGTATCCAATTGGCTACCTCACCTTGGATCCCATGAGATTTAACCTTATGTAACAACCTACCATGCGGTACCTTGTCAAATGCTTTGCTGAAGTCCATGTAGACCACGTCTACTGCACAGCCCTCATCTATCTTCTTGGTTACCCCTTCAAAAAACTCAATCAAATTCGTGAGACATGATTTTCCTCTCACAAAACCATGCTGACTGTTCCTAATTAGTCCCTGCCTCTCCAAATGCCTGTAGATCCTGTCCCTCAGAATACCCTCTAACAACTTACCCACTACAGATGTCAGGCTCACTGGTCTGTAGTTCCCAGGCTTTTCCCTGCCGCCCTTCTTAAACAAAGGCACAACATTTGCTACCCTCCAATCTTCAGGCACCTCACCTGTAGCGGTGGATGATTCAAATATCTCTGCTAGGGGACCCGCAATTTCCTCCCTAACCTCCCATAACGTCCTGGGATACATTTCATCAGGTCCCGGAGATTTATCTACCTTGATGCGCGTTAAGACTTCCAGCACCTCCCTCTCTGTAATATGTACACTCCTCAAGACATCACTATTTATTTCCCCAAGTTCCCTAACATCCATGCCTTTCTCAACCGTAAATACCGATGTGAAATATTCATTCAGGATCTCACCCATCTCTTGTGGTTCCGCACATAGATGACCTTGTTGATCCTTAAGAGGCCCTACTCTCTCCCTAGTTACCCTTTTGCCCTTTATGTATTTGTAGAAGCTCTTTGGATTCACCTTTGCCTGATCTGCCAAAGCAATCTCATATCCCCTTTTTGCCCTCCTGATTTCTCTCTTAACTCTACTCCGGCAATCTCTATACTCTTCAAGGGATCCACTTGATCCCAGCTGCCTATGCATGTCATATGCCTCCTTCTTCTTTTTGACTAGTGCCTCAATCTCCCGAGTCATCCAAGGTTCCCTACTTCTACCAGCCTTGCCCTTCACTTTATAAGGAATGTGCTTACCCTGAACCCTGGTTAACACACTTTTGAAAGCCTCCCACTTACCAGACGTCCCTTTGCCTGCCAACAGCACTGGCAAACACTCCCCCTAGGACATTGGTTCCAGTCCTGCCCAGATGCAGACCGTCCAATTTGTACTGGTCCCACCTCCCCCAGAACCGGTTCCAATGGCCCAGGAATTTGAATCCCTCCCTCTTGCACCATCTCTCAAGCCACGTATTCATCTTAGCTATCCTGTCATTCCTACTCTGACTAACCCGTGGCACTGGTCGCAATCCTGAGATTACTACCTTTGAGGTCCTACTCTTTAGTTTAACTCCTAACTCCCTAAATTCAGCTTGTAGGACCTCATCCTGTTTTTTACCTATATCGTTGGTGCCTATATGCACCACGACAACTGGCTGTTCACCCTCCCCCTCCAGAATGTCCTGCAGCCGCTCCGAGACATCCTTGACCCTTGCACCAGGGAGGCAACATACCATCCTGGAGTCTCGGTTGCGTCCGCAGAAACGCCTGTCTATTCCCCTTACAATCGAGTCCCCTATCACTATAGCTCTGCCACTCTTTTTCCTGCCCTCCTGTGCAGCAGAGCCAGCCACGGTGCCATGAACCTGGCCACTGCCACCTTCCCCTGGTGAGCCATCTCCCCCAACAGTATCCAAAACGGTATACCTGTTTTGGAGGGAGATGACCGCAGGGGACCCCTGCACTGCCTTCCTACTCTTCCTCTGTCTGTTGGTCACCCATTCACTATCTCCCTCAGTAATTTTTATCTGCGGTGTGACCAACTCACTGAACGTGCTATCCACGACTTTCTCAGCATCGCGGATGCTCCAAAGTGAATCCATCCGCAGCTCCAGAGCCGTCAAACGGTCAAACAATAGCTGCAGCTGGACACACTTCCCGCAGGTGAAGGAATCAGGGATACAGGAAGGAGCCCTGAATTCCCACATCCCACAAGAGGAACATGACACGGCCCTGGGATCTCCTGCCATGACTTAACCCTTAAATTAGCTTAAGAACAACTACAATGTCAAGAGAAAAAAAAAGGAAAGAAAAACTACTTACCACTCCCTTTAAGGAGTTTACTCCTTTAAATTGTTCTCAATTTCGAGAATGTTAACTACACTAGGGACCTTGATTCACTAAAAAATAAACGCTACTTCCTATAAGACCTGCAGACCTTCCCTTTCTTTTTACTTTAGTTACTGTCGATAAGTAGAAATACTCACCTGAACCTACTCACCAATCAGGTGCCTCCCCTGTGTCGCGTCCCGATCTGATTCCTGACGTCACTTCGAACTCGGTCGCAGCTCCGCTTGGCTCGGCTCCTCTCAGCTGTTCTCAGCGCTCTGAAATCCCGCCTTTTATCGGACGCTCCCTCCGCTCCGCTCGGCTCGGCTCCTCTCAGCGCTCTGAAATCCCGCCTTTTCTCGGAGGCTCCCTCCGCTCGGCTCGGCTCCTCTCAGCTGTTCTCAGCGCTCTGAAATCCCGCCTTTTATCGGACGCTCCCTCCGCTCGGCTCGGCTCCTCTCAGCTGTTCTCAGCGCTCTGAAATCCCGCCTTTTATCGGACGCTCCCTCCGCTCGGCTCGGCTCCTCTCAGCTGTTCTCAGCGCTCTGAAATCCCGCCTTTTATCGGACGCTCCCTCCGCTGGGCTCGGCTCCTCTCAGCTGTTCTCAGCGCTCTGAAATCCCGCCTTTTATCGGACGCTCCCTCCGCTCGGCTCGGCTCCTCTCAGCTGTCAAGGAAGATATCAATGGACTGGTCAGGTGGGCAGAAAAGTGGCAAATGGAATTCAATCCAGAGAAATGTGAGGTAATGCATTTAGGGAGAGCAAACAAGGCAAGGGAATACACAATAAATGGGAGAATACTGAGAGGTGTAGAGGAAGTGAGGGACCTTGGAGTGCATGGCCACAGATCCCTGAAGTTAGCAGGACAGGTAGATAAGGTGGTTAAGAAGGCATACGGGATACTTTCCTTTATTATCCGAGGCATAGAATCTAAAAGCAGGGACGTTACGCTGGAACTGTATAAAACACTAGTTAGGCTACAGTTTGAGTACTGTGTACAGTTCTGGTCACCACATTACAGGAAGGATGTAATTGCACTAGAGAGGGTGCAGAGGAGATTTACAAGGATGTTGCCAGGGCTGGAGAATTTTAGCTATGGGGAAAGATTGGATAGGCTGGGGTTGTTCTCTTTGGAACAGAGGAGGCTGAGGGGTGATTTAATTGAGGTGTACAAAATTATGAGGGGCCCAGATAGAGTGGACAGGAAGGACCTATTTCCCTTAGCGGAGGGGTCAATAACCAGGGGGCATAGATTAGAGCAGAAATGAGGAAATTCTTTTTCACCCAGAGGGTGGTGGGGGTCTGGAACTCACTGCCTGAGAGGGTGGGAGAGGCAGAAACCCTCAACTCATTAAAAAAAAATCCCTGGATGTGCACCTGAAGAGCCGTGACCTGCAGGGCTACGGACCAAATGCGGGAAAGTGGGATTAGGCTGGATGGCTCGTTTCTCAGCCGGCGCGGACACAATGGGCCGAACGGCCTCCCTCTGTGCCGTAAATTTTCACTGATTCTATGACTATGCCCGTCCCGACCCACGATGAGTCCTCGGTGAGTCTCAGCTGCTGTGGCTGCGCTGATGGGTGGAGAGCTCGATCCCAAGCTCGCGTATCGCGCTGGAAGCCAGGCGAGGCGGGGAGATGAGTTGCCTTGTGAGCCCAGACCTTGGCAGCCAGATCCACAACTTCAAATCCAGTCAGATGGACCAGGCAGACACAGTGCCGTCGTGGTCTGTCGGGGGCCATGTGGGAGCAGGAAACGGTTGCTCTTGACCTGATGGGCCAGAGACGGCCTCAGAGATGCCTCTGCTACCCCAAGCTAGGCCCGTAGGGGGAACCTGTCCCCTCACTCTTGCCCAGGATGTCATGCAGGGCCTTCACCTGCTACTAACCAAAAAAAGGATAATGTATTGAAGTCTGATGGCTCACTGATTATTAAATGAATGGATCTACAGCAGCTATTGATTCACGTTGCTTGCAGGTTTCATTGGCGTGTTGACTACATGGTTCCCCATACATTTTGTGTGAACTGACTTGGAACTGGATGATGACTCACCGTGGGCCATGCGGGCACCTGACCTGCTGGTCCATAAACAAACATCAATAAACATTCCCTTGCGTTCCTTGCTTCTCAAGTTCTGCTGTGACGTATTTCAGTTCTGCAGTAGATGTTCTCTCTGGGTCACTGTTCACTCCCATAACTGGACCCTTCATCTCCTCCGACCCCGGGGGAGAGGCGTCCCCCGACCCCCGACCCCAGGGGAGACGCGCCTCCCAACCTCTTGACTGCACAATGTCTCGTCGTATAATTGCAATGAAGCTCCTCGCAGTGTGTACTGGACAGTGTGATCTCACACCCACACACAGGACTTTCACCAGTCTTCTGGAAGATGGAAATCAAACACTCTAGTGAGGCTTGGCTAGCTGTAAAATAGCAAACTGGTTAATTTTACATGTGATATATGAACAAATAGAGTAGAATTTTCAGTGAATTTCAGTCCTTTTCACAATGCTCCTCGTAACATAGAAAACAACAAAGAACGTCACTCAAACATGTAGTGGCAATAACAGAGACCTGGCTCAAAGAAGGGGAGGATTGGGAACTTAATATTCCTGGCTACAAGGTATTCAGGAAAGATGGGAAAGGAAAGAAAGGAGGAGGCGTGCCAGTAATGATCAAAGAAACTATTATAGCACTGGAAAGGGATGAAGTAGTTGAGGGGTCAAAGGTAGAATCTATTTGGACGGAATTAAGGAACAATAGAGGAGCTATTAACTACTGGGTGTATACTGTAGGCCACCAAATAGTGGGAAGGAGATAGAGGAGCAAATTTGCAGACAAGTTACAGAAAGTTGCAAGAACTATAAAGTAGTGATAATGATGGACTTCAATTATCCCAATATAGACTGGATCAGTAATAGTGTAAAGGGCAAAGAGGGGGAGCAATTCCTGAAATGTGTTCAAGAGAACCTTCTTGATCAGTGTGTTTCCAGTCTAACGAGGAAGGAAGCAGTGCTGGATCTAGTTCTGGAGAATGAAGTGGGGCAGGTGGAGCATGTTTCAGTGGGGAGCATTTGGAGAACAGTGATCATAATATCATTAGGTTTAGAATAGTTATAGAAAAGGACAAGGAATAATCAAATGTGAAAATACTTAACTGGAGGAGGGCTAATTTCAGCGAGTTAAAAAGGGATCTTGCCCAGGTGGATCGGAATCAAAAATTGGAAGGCAAAAATAATTGAACAATGGGAGGCCTTCAAGGAGGAGATGGTTCGGGTACAGAGTAGACACATTCCCACGAGGGGGAAAGGAAGGGCATCCAAAGCTAGAGCTCCCTGGATGACTAAAGATACAGAGATTAAAATGAAACAGAAAAAGGAGGATTATGACAAATGAAAGGTTCATTATTCAGCCTGATTCTCTATTGTATTAACTACAGAGACGATCTTAAAAAGGAAATAAGAGGGGCAAAGAGAGAGTGTGAGAATAGATTAGCAGTTAACATAAAGGGAACCCAAAAATCTTTTATAAACCTATCATAGTATGGTATAGCACAGGAGGAGGCTATTCGGCCCATCGCTCCTGTGCCGGCTCTTTGAAAGAGCACTCCAAACTTTTTTTCCCCTTCAAGCCCAAGATCCCATATGCCTTTTTATCACTGGTTAGGCCTCAAAAGGTGTTCAAAATCATGAATGGTTTTGACAGAGTAAATAAGGAGAAACTGTCTCCAGTGGCAGAAGGGATCGGTAACCAGAGGAAACAGATTTAAGGTGATTGGCAAAAGAGCCAGAGGCGACATGAGGAAATGTTTTTTTACGTAGCAAGTTGTTATGATCTGGAATGCGCTGCCAGAAAAGGTGGTGGAAGCAGATTCAATGGTAACTTTCAAAATGGAATTAAATAAATACATGAAGGGAAAAAAAATTACAGGGCTGTGGGGAGAGAGTCGTGGAGTGGGACTAATTGGATAGCTCTTTCAAAGAGCCGGCACAGGCACGATGGGCCAAATGGCCTCCTCCTGTGCTGTACCTATTATGCTACTACAAACGGCTTCTCAACTTGTCCTGCCACCTTCAAGGATTTGTGTACATACATCCCCAGGTCTCCCTGTTCCTGCATTCCTTTTAAAATTGTACCATTTAGTTTATATTGCCTCTCCTCATTCTTCCTCCCAAAATGTATCACTTCACACTTCTCAGCAATAAATTTCACCTGCCATGTGTCTGCCCATTTCACCAATCTGTCCGTGTCCTGCTGACGTCTGTTACTGTCCTCCACATTGTTTACTACATTTCTAAGTTTCGTGTCATCTGCAAACTTTGAAATTATACCCAAGTCCAGGTCATGGCAAATGAAATTTGACACTGAAGTGTGAAATGATATGTTTTGGTAGGATAATGAGGAGAGGCAATATAAACTATATGATACAGTTTTAAAGGGAGTACAGGAACAGAGACACCTGGGGGTGCACGTACACAAATCTTTGAAGGTGGCAGGACAAGTTGAGAACGCTGTTAAAAAAGCATATGGGATCCTGGGCTTTATTAATAGAGGCATGGAGTACAAAAGTAAGGAAGTTCTGCTAAACCTTTATAAAACACTGGTTAGGCCTCAGCTGGAGTATTATGTTCAATTCTGGGCACCACAATTTAGGAAGGATTTCAAGGCCATGGAGAGGGTGCAGAAGGGCGGACACATGGCAGATAAAATTTAACACAGAGAAGTGCAAAGTGATACATTTTGGTAGGAAGAATGAGGAGAGGCAATATAAACTAAATGGTACAATTCTAAAAGGTGTGCAAGAACAGAGAGACCTGGGGGTATACGTGCACAGGTTGTTGAAGGTGGCAGGACAAGTTGAGAAAGTGGTTAAAAAAGCATATGGGATCCTGGGCTTTATAAATAGAGGCATAGAGTACAAAACCAAGGAGGTTATGATGAACCTTTATAAAACACTGGTTCGGCCACAACTGGAGTATTGTGTCCAATTCTGGGCACCGCACTTTAGGAAAGATGTGAAGGCCTTGGAAAGGGTGCAGAAAAGATTTACTAGAATGATTCCAGGGGTGAGGGACTTCACTTACGTGGATAGACTGGAGAATTTGGGGTTGATCTCCTTAGAGCAGAGAAGGTTGAGAGATTTGATAGAGGTATTCTAAATCATGAGGGTTCTAGACAGAGTAGATAGAGAGAAACGGTACCCATTGGCGGAAGGGCTGAGAACCAGAGGACACAGATTTAAAGCATTTGGCAAAAGAACCAAAGGCATCATGAGGAAAAACTTTTTTACGCAGCGTGTGGTTATGATCTGGATTGCCTAAGGGAAAGAATTTGCCCGGCTACGGGGAAAGGGCAGGGTAGTAGGATTAATTGGATTTCAAAGAGCCGGCACAGGCATGATGGGCCGAATGGCCTCCTGTGCTGTTTGTACTATGATGTGTGTATCCTCTATATCCCAATGATCCCAGTGTCTCCCTGCTGATGCCGAGTGTGTCCCCTCTATATACCCCTATTCCACCAGTACCATCACTGTACCACCAGTCCCCATTAACTCAATTTACTCACGAGAACTTGCCCATTAAAATTGCATGTGCTGGCAACTTATTCAAAGGTTAGGGACTCTGTGAAAAGAAGTATTTCAAAACTAGGGGTCATAAATCATAGTATCATAGTAGGTACAGCACAGGAGGACGCCATGCGGCCCTTCGAAAGAGCTATCCAATTAGTCCCATTACCTGTAAATTTTTTCCCTTCAAGTATTTATTCAATTCCCTTTTGAAAGTTACTATTGAATCTGCTTCCACCGCCATTTCATGCAGTGCATTCCAGATCATCACAACTCACAGTGTCAAAAAATATTTCCTCATGTCACCTCTGGCTCTTTTGCCAATCACCTTAAATCTGTGTTCTGTGATTATCGACCCTTCTGCCACTGGTAACAGTTTCTCCCTGTCTATTCTATCAAAACCCTTCATGATTTTGAACACCTCTATCAAATCTCCCCTTAACCTTCTCTGTTCTAAGGCGAACAACCCCAGCTTCTCCAGTCTCTCCACATAACTGAATTCTCTCATTTTTGGCACTATTCTAGTAAATCTCTTTCTGCACCCTCTCTAAGGCTTTGACATTCTTCCTAAAGTGTGGTGCCCAGAATTGAACACAATACTCCAGCTGAGGCTGAATCATTCTAACATAACTTGTTTGCTTTTGTACTCTATGCCTCTATTAATGAAGCCTAGGATCCTTTATGCCTTTTTAACAGCCTTCTCAACTTGTCCTACCACCTTCAAAGATTTGTGTATGTGCATCCCAGGTTTCTCTGTTCCTGCACCCCCTTGAACATTGTACCATTTAGTTTATATTGGCTCTCCGCAGCTATGGATCAGTTGGTAGCACTCTCGCCTCTGAGACAGGAGGTTGTGGGTTCAAGTCCCACTCCAGAGACTTGAGCACAAAATCTAGGCAGACACTCCAGCCCAGTACTGAGGGAGCGCTGCACTGTAGGATGAGATGTTAAACTGAGGCCCCATCTGCCCTCTCAGGAGGACGTAAAAGCTCCCACGGCAGTATTTTGAAGAAGAGCAGCAGTGTTATCCCCCGTGTCCTGGCCAATATTTATCCCTCAACCAACATCACTTAAAAATGATTTGGTCATTATCACATTGCTGTTTGTGGGATCTTGCTTTGTGAAAATTGACTGCCCGGTTCTTACATTACAACAGAGACTACACTTCAAAAATACTTCATTGGATTGCAGCGCATTGGAATGTTCTGAGGTCGTAAAAAGCGTGATATAAATGCAAGTCATTCTTTCTTTCCTCATTCTTCCTACCAAAATGCATCACTTCACACTTCTCTGCATTAAATTTCATCTCCCATTTCACCAGTCTGTCTATGCCCTCCTAAAGTCTGTTACTATCCTCCACATTGTTTACTGCATTTCTAAGTTTTGTATCATCTGCAGATTTTTTTTATTCGTTCATGGGATGTGGGCGCCGCTGGCGAGGCCGGCATTTATTGCCCATCCCTGATTGCCCTTGAGAAAGTGGTGGTGAGCCGCCTTCTTGAACCGCTGCAGTCCGTGTGGTGACGGTTCTCCCACAGTGCTGTTAGGAAGGGAGTTCCAGGATTTTGACCCAGGATTATGAAATTATACCTTCTATACCCAAGTCCATGTCATTAATATATATCAAAGAGCAGTGGTCCTAATACTGACTCCTGGGGAACACCACTGTATACTTCTCTCCAGTCTGCAAAACAACCATTCACCACTACTCTCTGCTTTCTGTCCTTTAGCCAATTTTGTATCCATGCTGCCTCTAATCCCAAGCTTAATTTTGCTAACAAGTCTATTATGTGGTACTTTATCAAATGCCTTTTGAAAGTCCATATACACAACATCAACCTCACTGCCCTCATCAACCCTCTCCGTTACTTCATCGAAGAACTCAATCAAGTTAGTCATACACGATTTTCCTTTAACAAATCCGTGCTGACTTTCATTTATTAGCCCACACTTTTCCAAGTGCCAATTAATTTTGTTCTGGATTATTGTGAGTCAAAGTTTCCCCACCACTGATGTTAGGCTGACTGGCCTGTAATTGTCAGGTTAATCCCTCTCCCCTTTTTTGAACAGGGGTATATCATTTGCAATCCTCTGGCACTATCCCTATATCTAAGGAGGATTGGAAGATTGTGGCCAGAGCCTCTAAAATTTCTACCCTTACTTCCTTCAGTAACTTAGGATGCATCCCATCCGGACCGGGTGACTTTTCTACTTTGAGTACTGCCAATCTTTTAAGTACTTTCTCTTTATGTATTTTTATCCTATCCAATATCGTTACTACCTCCTTATAATGGCAGCATCCTCTTTAGTGAAGGCGGGTATGAAGTATTCATTTAGTACCTCAGTCATGCCCTCTGCCTCCACAAGAAGATCTCCTTTTTTGTCCCTCATCGGTCCCACCCTTTGATTACCCTTTTACTATTTATATGTTTATAAAAGGACTTTTGGAGTTCCTTTTATGTTAGCTGCTAATCTATTCTCATTGTCTCTTTGCCCTCTTAGTCTGTTTTTTTAGATCTCCTCTGTACTTTCTGTATTCAGTCTGGTTCTCTGCTGTTTTATGAACCTTCCATTTAACATAGGCCTCCTTTTTCTGTTTCATTTTAATCTTATATCTTTAGTCATCCAGGGAGCTCTAGCTTTGGATGCCCTTCCTTTCCTCTCGTAGGAATGTGTCCACTCTGTACCTGAACCATCTCCTCCTTGAAGACCTCCCATTGTTCAATTACTGTTTTGCCTGCCAATTTTTGATTCCAATCCACCTGGGCAAGTTCCCTTTTAACTCACTGAAATTTGTCCTCTTCCAGTTAAGCATTTTCACATTTGATTGTTCCTTGTCCTTTTGCATAAATATTCTAAACCTGATGATATTATGAACATTGTTGCCCAAATGCTCCCTCACTGAGACATGCTCCACCTGCCCCACTTCATTCCCTAGAACGAGATCCAGCACTGGGAACTTAATATCCCTGGTTGCAAGGTTCAGGAAAGACAGAGATGGAAAGAAAGGAGGGGGGAGAGTGGTAGCATTGATCAAAGAAACTATTATAGCACTGGAAAGGGATGATGTAGTTGAGGGGTCAAAGACAGAATCTATTTGGTTAGAATTAAGGAACAATGGAGGAGCTATTACACTACTGGGTGTATACTATGAGCCACCAAATAGTGGGAAGAGGAGAACACTTGCAGGCAAATTACAGAAAGATGCCACACTCCCAGGGGACCCCTGCATTGCCTGCCTGTTCCTCCTAGTCTGTCTGGTGGTCACCCACCCCCTCTCCGTCTGAACTCTCTGTAGCTGCAGGGTGACCACCTCCTGAAACGTGCTATCCATGAAACTCTCAGCTTCCTGTATGCACTGTCGTGACGCCAGCTGCCCCTCAAAAACTCTTGGCGGCACTTCCTGCACACGTGGTTTTCCAGGACACACGAAGTGTACTTGAGTTCCCACATGGCACAGGATGTGCCTGCGACGGGCCCCAGCTGTCCCGCCATGTTAGAACATAAGAAATAGGAGCAGGAGTAGGCCAATCGGCCCCTCGAGCCTGCTCCGCTAACAGTAATTTAAAGTTTGTTTAGCTTTAAGGCAATTTACTGTTTATCTGATACTAAAACACTAACCACTAAAAAACACTAACCAATGAACTAAATACTTACTGACTTACCCTCGGCACTCCTCCTTGCCTTGTTTTGATTCCTCGTGCGGCTCCCTTTATGCTGCGCTCGGTCTTTAATGCTTTAGTTTAAATCTCTCAGCACCTCCTTCCGCCTCTGCACCGAACTCACCAAATTCCCAGTTGAATGTCCTCACTCTGTTCATGCTCCACTCCATTAGATGTTCACTCTCTCTCTTTGCCGACCTCTGTGCTTTTGCAAAGATCCTTGTACTGTATACCTTTCTGACACACCCGAGAATCATAGGGGGAAAAATTTGAATCGGGGCTGTTTTTGGGAGCGGGTAGCGTGATGCGCTATTACCCCGTGCCCAATGACCCCGGCGCTTTCGCGACGCAAGTTTCGGCCTGCCGAAGTACTAACCTGCAATCAGCGTTCAATTCGGGGCCTTGCACGTGGAATCAATGCAATTCACACTTTCCACCAGCAGGGAGAGCCCAGTCTCTTAAAGGGAGGATAGAAACATAGAAACACAGAAAATAGGAGCAAGAGTAGGCCATTCGGCCCTTTGGGCCTGCTCCGCCATTCAAAATGATAATGGCTGATCATCTAACTCAGTACCCTGTTCCCGCTTTATCCCCATATCCCTTGATCCCTTTAGCGTTAAGAAATATATCCATCTCCTTCTTGAATACATCTAATGACTTGGCCTCTACTGCCTTCTGTGGGAGAGAATTCCACAAGTTCACCACCCTCAGAATGAAGAAATATCTCCTCGTCTCTGTTCCAAATGGCATACCCCGTATCCTGAGACTGACCCCTGTTTCTGGACTCCCCAGCTATCGGGAACATCCTCCCTGCATCTAGTCTGTCTAGTCCTGTTAGAATTTTATATGTTTCGATGAGATCACCTCTCATTCTTCTAAACTCTAGTGAATGTAGGCCTAGTTGACCCAATCGCTCCTCCTGCCATCCCAGGAATCAGTCCGGTAAACCTTTGTTGCACTCCCTCCATGGCAAGGACATCCTTCCTCAGATAAGGAGACCAAAACTGCACACAATACTCCAGATGTGGTCTCACCAAGGCCCTGTATAACTGCAGTAAGACATCCTGTTCCTGTACTCAAATCCTCTTGCAATGAAGGCCAACATACCATTCGCCTTCCTAACTGCTTGCTGCACCTGAATGCCCGCTTTCAGCGACTGGTGTATAAGGACACCCAGGTCTCGTTGCACCTCCCCTTTTCCCAATCTATCACCATTCAGATAATCTGCCTTTCTGTTTTTACAACCAAAGTGGATAACCTCACATTTATCCACATTATACTGCATCTGCCATGTTCTTGCCCACTCACCCAACTTGTCTAAATCACATTGGAGCCTCTTTGCATCCTCCTCACAGCTCACATTCCACCCCAGCTTTGTGTCATCTGCAAACTTGCAAATATTACATTTAGTTCCCTCATCCAAATCATTGATATATATTGTGACTCGCTGGGGCCCAAGCACTGATCCCTGCGGTACCCCACTAGTCACTGCCTACCACCCGGAAAAAGACCCGTTTATTCCTACTCTCTGTTTCCTGTCTGTCAACCAATTCTCAATCCATGCCAGTATATTCCCCCCAATCCCATGTGCTTTAATTTTGCACACTAACCTCTTGTGTGGGACCTTATCAAAAGCCTTCTGAAAATCCAAATACACCACATCCACTGGTTCTCCCCTATCTATTCTACTAGTTACAGCCTCAAAACACTCCAGTAGATTTGTTAAGCATGATTTCCCTTTCATAAACCCATGCTGACTTTGTCCAATCCCGTTAATGCCTTCCAAGTGTTCTGTTATCACATCTTTTAATAGACTCTAGCATTTTCCCCACTACTGATGTTAGGCTAACTGGTCTGTAATTCCCTGTTTTTTCTTTCCCTCCTTTTCTAAATAGTGGGGTTACATTTGCCACCCTCCAATCTGTAGGAACTGTTCCAGAGTCTAGAATTTTGGAAGATGATTACCAATACATCCACTATTTCCAGGGCCACTTCCTTTAGTACTCTGGGATGTAGATTATCAGGCCCTGGGGATTTGTCAACCTTTAGCCCCATTAATTTCCCTAGCACTATTTTTTTTACTAATACTGGTTTCCTTCAGTTCCTCCCTCTCACTAGACCCTTGGTTCCCTAACATTTCTGGCAGGTTATTTGTGTCCTCCTTTGTGAAGACAGAACCAAAGTATGTGTTTAATTGTTCTGCCATTTCTTTGTTCCCCATTATAATTTCCCCCATTTGTCTTCACTAATCTTTTTCTCTTGACATATTTATAGAAGCTTTTACAGTCAGTTTTTATGTTCCCTGCGAGTTTACTCTCATACTCTATTTTTCCCCTCTTAATCAATCTCTTTGTCCTCCTTTGCTGAATTCTAAACTGCTCCCAATCCTCAGGCTTGCCGCTTTTTCTGGCAATTTTATATGTCTCCTCTTTGGATCTAATACTATCCCTAATTTCTTTTGTAAGCCACGGTTGAGCCACCTTTCCAAGACAGGAATGAATAATTGTTGTAATTCCTGCACAGTTCTTTAAATATTAGCCATTGCCTCTCCACCGTCATCCCTTTTAGTAAAGTTCCCCAATCTATCCCAGCCAACTCACACCTCATACTTTTGTAATTTCCTTTATTTAGATTCAGGACCCTAGTTTTGGATTCAACTACTTCACTCTCCATCTTAATGAGGAATTCTATCATGTTATGGTCGCTCTTCCCTAAGGGACCCCGCACAACAAGATTGTTAATTCATCCTTTCTCATTGCACAATACCCAGTCTAGGATCGCCTGTTCTCTAGTTGGTTCCTCAACATATTGGTCTAGAAAACCATCACGTACACACTCCAGGAATTCTTCCCCCACAGTATTATTGCTAATTTGGTTTGACCAATCTTTATGTATATTAGAGTTACCCATGGTTATAGTTGTACCCTTCTTGCATGCGTCTCTAATTTCCTGCTAATGCCCTCCCCTACATCTCCACTACTGTTTGGGGGCTTATAGACAACCCCCACCAATGTTTTCTGCCCCTTGGTGTTTCTTAGCTCCACCCATACAGATTCCACATCGTGATTTTCCGAGCCAATATCCTTCCTCACTATTGCATTGATTTCCTCCTTTACTAACAACGCTACCTCACCTCCTTTCCCTTTTTGCCTGTCCTTCCTAAATATTGAATACCCCTGGATGTTCAGTTCCCATCCTTGGTCACCCTGCAGCCATGTCTCCGTAATCACAACTATATCATAACCGTTAATATCTATCTGCGCTGTTAATTCATCTACCTTATTGCGAATGCTCCGCGCATTAAGACACAATGCCTTTAGACTTATCTTTTTAAGATTGCCAGTCATCTTAGGGCCATAGTGCAAAATAAAACCATTTGTTTTTCGCCCTTGTTTTCTCTGCCTTCCACTATTGCTTCTTCCCTTTCTGTCTTTTGTTTCTATCCTTGTTTCCCCCTCCTCTGTCTCCCTTCTCAGGTTCCCATCCCCCTGCCATTCTAGTTTAAACCTTCCCCAACAGCACTAGCAAACACCCCCGCGAGGACATCGGTCCTGGTCCTGCTCGGGTGTAACCCGACCCGCTTGTACAGATCCCACCTTCCCCAGAACCGGTCCCAATGTCCCAGGAATCTAAATCCCTCTCTCCTACACCATCCCTGCAGCCACGCATTCATCCGGTCTATTCTCCTGTTCTTATACTCACTAGCACGTGGCACTGGTAGTAATCCTGAGATCACTACCTTTGAGGTCCTACTTTTTAATTTATCTCTTAACTCCTTAAATTCACCTTGCAGGACCTCATCCCTTTTTTTTACCTGTATCGTTGGTACCAACATGGACCACGACTACTGGCTGTTCACCCTCCCCCTCCAGAATGCCCTGCAGCCGATCCATGACATCCTTAACCCTAGCACCAGGGAGGCAACATACCATCCTGGAGTCACGTTTGCAGCAGCAGAAACGCCTATCTGTTCCCCTTACAATTGAATCCCATATCACTATAGCCCTGCCACTCCTCTTCCTCCCCCACTGTGCAGCAGAGCCACCCGTGGTGCCATGAACTTGGCTCTTGCTGCTTTCCCCTGATAAGCCATCTCCCCCAACAGTATCCAAAGCGGTATATCTGTTTAAGAGGGAGATGGCCCCAGGGGACTCCTGCTCTACCTGCCTAGTCCTTTTACTCTGCCTGGCGGTCACCTATTTCCTTTCTGCCTGCGTAATCTTTACCTGCGGTGTGACCACCTCACTGAACGTGCTATCCACGATAATCTCAGCATCGCGGATGCTCCACAGTGAATCCACCCGCAGCTCCAGCTCCGGATGTTTCTTGGAAATCTCTTAAAGGTAGCTGGTACCTTTTATTTGCTGAAAATATCAGTCTACTGTCTGCACGGAGTCTGAGCGGAGATCAGACATCGCACACGTAAAACACAGAAGCAGGTCCCATCTGTATATTTACATGCTGATGAGTTATGTTAAAATATTAAATAAAGGTTGCGCACTACTAAATCCCACATCCTACAATCTGCACACCAGACCTCACCAATTTGCCGATCTGAGTTGGTACCAGTCCAGCGTCAGTCTGTGCACCAAGGTTCTCTGCTGATGTACTAGAAACCTTGGTGCAAGAGGTGGACAGAAGGAGGGACATCCTATATTTGCAGAGAGGGGATGGGGGCAAGAGGCCCTCCAGACTTATATCCAAAAGGCAGTGGGGGAACGAAGTCAATGCCAGGCGCACAGCATCATGAACATGGATGCAGTGCAGGAAGAAGTTCAGTGCTTTGACATGAGTGATCAAGGTGAGTGAGGCCAACTGTCAAGTGGCGTCTCCAACCATCTGCACCATGAGCCACATCCACTGCTCCACGCTTCACACCCCCCATCACCCATATACCAACAAACTCTTTCCATCAGTACACAACTCTTCCAACCAGATGCTTCCTCTCACCCTGACACATTACCACTGTTCAAGCTACCCACCCACAAATCACAGGCCACACACACTGGCAGCTATTCAACCATGACAGGCACATGACCCAGACACACGTCCCGCTTTCTTGCAGGCGAAGGTGGTGCATATCAGGAGGCAGCAAGTGGCAGTGGCATTTAGCACCTCGAGCCTGTTACGCCATTCATTGAGACCACCATGCTAAATGGGATAGATTCAGAACAGATCTAGCAGCTCAAAACTGGGCCTCCATGAGGCACCGTGGGCCATCAGCAGCAGCAGAATTGTATTCCAGCACAATCTGTAACCTCATGGCCTGGCATATTCCTCACTCTACCATTACCAACAAGCCAGGGGATCAACCCTGGTTCAATGAGGAGTATAGAAGAGCATGCCAGGAGCAGCACCAGGCGTACCTAAAAATGAGGTGCCAACCTGGTGAAGCTACAACTCAGGACGACATGCATGCTAAACAGCGGAAGCAACATGCTATAGACAGAGCTAAGCGATTCCACAACCAACGGATCAGATCAAAGCTCTGCAGTCCTGCCACATCCAGTTGTGAATGGTGGTGGACAATTAAACAACTAACAGGAGGAGGAGGCTCTGTAAACATCCCCATCCTCAATGATGGCGGAGTCCAGCACGTGAGTGCAAAAGACAAGGCTGAAGCGTTTGCAACCATCTTCAGCCAGAAGTGCCGAGTGGATGATCCATCTTGGCCTCCTCCCGAAATCCCCACCATCACAGAAGCCAGTCTTCAGCCAATTCGATTCACTCCACGTGATATCAAGAAACGGCTGAGTGCACTGGATACAGCAAAGGCTATGGGCCCCGACAACATCCCAGCTGCAGTGCTGAAGACTTGTGCTCCAGAACTAGCTGCCCCTCTTGCCAAGCTGTTCCAGGACAGCTACAACACTGGCATCTACCCGACAATGTGGAAAATTGCCCAGGTATGTCCTGTCCACAAAAAGCGGGACAAATCCAATCCGGCCAATTACCGCCCCCTCAGTCTACTCTCAATCATCAGCAAAGTGATGGAAGGTATCGTCGACAGTACTATCAAGTGGCACTTACTCACCAATAACCTGCTCACCGATGCTCAGTTTGGGTTCCACCAGGACCACTCGGCTCCAGACCTCATTACAGCCTTGGTCCAAACATGGAGAAAAGAGCTGAATTCCAGAGGTGAGGTGAGAGTGACTGCCCTTGACATCAAGGCAGCATTTGACCGAGTGTGGCACCAAGGAGCCCGAGTAAAATTGAAGTCAATGGGAATCAGGGGGAAAACTCTCCAGTGGCTGGAGTCATACCTAGCACAAAGGAAGATGGTAGTGGTTGTTGGAGGCCAATCATCTCAGCCCCAGGGCATTGCTGCAGGAATTCCTCAGGGCAGTGTCCTAGGCCCAACCATCTTCAGCTGCTTCATCAATGACCTTCCCTCCATCATAAGGTCAGAAATGGGGATGTTCGCTGATGATTGTGGCGTTCAGTTCCATTCGCAACCCCTCAGATAATGAAGCAGTCCGAGCCCACATGCAGCAAGACCTGGACAACATCCAGGCTTGGGCTCATAATGTCAAGTAACATTCGCGCCAGACAAATGCCAGGCAATGACCATCTCTAACAAGAGAGAGTCTAACCATCTCCCCTTGACATTCAACGGCATTACCATCGCCGAATCCCCCACCATCAACATCCTGGGGGTCACTATTGACCAGAAACTTAACTGGACCAGCCACATAAATACTGTGGCTACGAGAGCAGGTCAGAGGCTGGGTATTCTGCGGCGAGTGACTCACCTCCTGAGTCCCCAAAGCCTTTCCACCATCTACAAGGCACAAGTCAGGAGTGTGGTGGAATACTCTCCACTTGCTTGGATGAGTGCAGCTCCATCAACACTCAAGAAGCTCAACACCATCCAAGATAAAGCAGCCCGCTTGATTGGCACCCCATCCACCACCCTAAACATTCACTCCCTTCACCACCGGCGCACCGTGGCTGCAATGTGAACCATCCACAGGATGCACTGCAGCAACTCGCCAAGGCTTCTTCGACAGCACCTCCCAAACCCGCGACCTCTACCACCTAGAAGGACAAGAGCAGCAGGCACATGGGAACAACACCACTTGCACGTTCCCCTCCAAGTCACACACCATCCCGACTTGGAAATATATCGCCGTTCGTTCATCGTCGCTGGGTCAAAATCCTGGAACTCCCTTCTTAACAGCACTGTGGGAGAACCGTCACCACACGGACTGCAGCGGTTCAAGAAGGCGGCTCACCACCACCTTCTCAAGGGCAATTAGGGATGGGCAATAAATGCCGGCCTCGCCAGCGACGCCCACATCCCATGAACTATTAAAAAAAAAATACCCTTCGTTCACAGAAATCTATCAATCTCAGGTTTAGAATTCACAAGTGGGCTAGCATCAAATGCCACTTGCAGAAGAGCGTTCCAAATTTCTCCCGCCCTTTGCTTGTTGCAGCGTTTCATAACTTCACTCCTGCACGTCCTGGCTCTAAATGTTAGGCAATGCCCCCTAGTCCTAGTATTCAAGTCTAGGAGACCTCCAAGAACCGTTACAAATGTCTCAGCAGCCAGAAGCAATAATCCAGCCAACCAATCTGTAAATCCTGCATGGTCCCTTTAAATAGCGCTGGTGGGGATCCTCCAGACACTCTAAGACATGTTCAGATGGTCGGGGTTAAGACTGTGCGTTGAGTTGAGTGTTAAGTCCCAAAATGGTGTCTATCACTTTAAATCAGCGTTGCACACTGATTGTATCCATTTTCTCCCTACTTTACTTGACTCCAGCGTTCGTTATCTGCGCCCGCACTAACTCCTGTATCAAGATGCTGTCTGGCGCACATCACGCAGGATACGTGCGTGCGCAGCCAAGACGCCATCTTGGATGTCGGAGAGGCCGTGTAGCACCGAAACAACAGGCACTACACTGCCCAATTTAGCGTCCATAGAATCATCATAGAATATTTACGGCACAGAAGGAGGCCATTCGGCCCACTGTGTCCGCACTGGCCAAAAATGAGCCACCCAGCCTAATCCCACTGTCCAGCACTTGGTCCATAGCCTTGTAGTTCCTGCACTTCAGATGCACATCTAGATACTTTTTAAATGAGTTGAGGGTTTCTGCCTCTACCACCCTCTCAGGCAGTGAGTTCCAGACCCCCACCACCTTCTGGGTGAAAAAAATTACCTTAGCTTCCCTCTAATCCTTCTACCAATCACTTTAAATCTATGCCCCCTGGTTATTGACCTCTCTACTAAGGGAAATTGGTCCTTCCTATCCACTCTATCTAGGCCCTTTATAATTTTGTACACCTCAATTAAATCACTCCTCAGCCTCCTCTGTTCCAAAGAAAACAACCCCAGCCTATCCAATCTTTCCTCACAGCTAAAATTCTCCAGTCCTGGCAACATCCTCGTAAATCTCCTCTGTTCCCTCTCTAGTGCAATGACGTCCTTCCTGTAATGTGACCAGAACTGTACACAGTACTCAAGCTGTGGCCGAACCAATGTTTTATACAATTCCCAGTTATATAAACTCCCTGCCCTTATATTCTATGCCTCGGCTAACAAAGGAAAGTATTCCATATGTCTTCTTAACCACCTTTTCTACCTGTCTTGCTAACTTCAGGGATCTGTGGACATGCACTCCAAGGTCCCTCACTTCCTCTACACCTCTCAGTATCCTCCCATTTATTGTGTATTCCCTTGCCTTGTTTTCTCTCCCTAAATGCATTACCTCACACTTCTCTGGATTGAATTCCATTTATCACTAAAAGCAAGGGACCCAGTACTGAACCCTGTGGAACCCCACTGGAAACAGCCTTCCAGTCGCAAAAACACCCGTCGACCATTACCCTTTGCTTCCTGCCACTGAGCCAATTTTGGATCCAACTTGCCACTCTCCCTTGGATCCAATGGGCTTGTACTTCTTTGACCAGTCTGCGATGTGGGACCTTGTCAAATGCACTACCCTCATCGACCCTCCTTGTTACCGCCTCAAAAAATTCAATCAAGTTAGTCAGACACAATCTTCCCTTAACAAATCCATGCTGACTGTCCTTGATTAACCCGTGCCTTTCTAAGTGACAGTTTATCCTGTCCCTCAGAATTGATTCCAATAATTTGCCCACCACCGAGGTTAGACTGACTGGCCTATAATTACTCGGTCTATCCCTCGCTCCCTTTTTAAACAACGGTACAACGTTAGCAGTCCTCCAATCCTCTGGCACTATGCCTGTATCCATTGAGGATTGGAAAATGATGGTCAGAGCCTCCGCTATTTCCTCCCTGGCTTCTTTTAGCAGTCTGGGATACATTTCATCCGGCCCTGGCGATTTATCTACTTTCAAAGATGCTAATCCCATCCAATATTTTACACTCCTCCTCTTTAACCAGAATGTCCGAATCGTCCCTCTCTTTTGTGAAGACAGATGCAAAGTATTCATTAAGAACCATACCCACATCTTCCACCTCCACACACAGGTTACCTTTTTGGTTTCTAATAGGCCCTACTCTTTCCTTCGTTATCTGCTTGCTCTTAATATATTTATAAAACATCTTTGGGTTTTCCTTGGTTTTACTTGCCAATATTTTTTCAGGCTCTCTCTTTGCTTTCCTAATTTCCTTTTTAATTTCACCCCTGCACTTTCTATACTCCTGGGTTTTCTGTAGTATTTAGTTCTCGGTATCTGACACAAGCTTTCCTTTTTTGCCTTATCTTACCCTGTATGCTCCTTGACATTCAGGGGGCTCTAGATTTGGCAGCCCCACCCTTTTTCTTTGTGGGAACATGTTTACTCTGAACCCCTTGAATCTCCCCCTTGAATACCTCCCACTGCTCTGACACTGATTTACCTTCAAGTAGCTGTTTCCAGTCCACTTCTGCTAAATCACTTCTTAGCTTAGTAAACCCTAGTTACAATTGGTTAGTCAACTCCAGCCGCAATAATTAACACCTGATTGTTAACTACTAACTGCCACTGTTTGCAGCACTGACTCGCAGCTTCTTAAAGTTATTAAACTAAGTTAAATTTCAGTTTAAAATAAAACACACTTACTACTTACCAATGAAATCTTGGACTCACCAAATTCCCAATTGAATGTCCTCACTGTGTTAGCACTTCACTCTGTCAGGGGCTCAATCTCTGTCTTTCCCAACCTCTGTGCTCAAACTAGAAGATAATCAGGAATAAATCCAATAGAGAATTCAGGAGAAACTTCTTTACCCAGAGAGTGGTGAGAATGTGGAACTTGCTACCACAAGGAGTGGTTGAGGCAAATAGCATTGATGCATTTAAGGGGAAGCTCGATAAACATATGAGGGAGAAAGGAATAGAAGGATATGCTGATAAGGTTCGATGAAGAGGAGAGGGAGGAGGCTCGTGTGGAGCATAAACACTGGCATAGACTAGTTGGGCCGAATGGCCTGTTTCTATGCCGTTAATTCTATGTAATTCTATGTGTTCCCCTAGTCTATCTCCTCTATTCCCCCAGTGTGTCCCCTCTATATCCCTCTCTTCCACCAGTGTGTGTCCCCTCTATGTACCTCTATTCCCTCAGTGTGTATCCCCTCTATTCCCCCAGTGTATCCTCTCTATATCCCTGTATTCCCCCGATGTATCTCCCCTCTATTCCACAGTGTGTCCCCTCCATATCCCACTGTTCACCTGTGTGGTCTTGATACTTTGCCCTCGGTGATGTAACGAGCTGAATGTTTAACCTTTCAGGCACGACCTCGTTGACTTCACCAAACTGCAGAAGTCCAACTCGACGTTCAATCTCCAGCAGGCATTCAACATGGCGGAGCAGCAGCTGGGAATCGCCAAGCTCCTCGACCCCGAAGGTTTGTCCCTGATGAGCTCGCTGGGTACAGAGTTGCCTGTAAAATGTACCCTGGGTGAAAAGGAAAGTAGGTGGTGTGTGATTTCAACCCAAGCATTGGAATCAGCAGTTAGTCTATGGGATTGGGCAGGTGTTCTGTTTCTGCACATTTGCTACATGTCACTGCTACTGATTGCCAGTCCCTCATATACAATAACTCAGACTGGACCTGCCCTGAGAGTGTTTGATGGGACGGTGTAGAGGGAGCTTTACTCTGTATCTAACCCTGTGCTGGACCTGCCCTGGGAGTGTTTGATGGGACGGTGTAGAGGGAGCTTCACTCTGTATCTAACCCGTGCTGTACTTGCCCTGGGAGTGTTTGATGGGACAGTGTAGAGGGAGCTTTACTCTGAATCTAACCCGTACTATACTTGCCCTGGGAGTGTTTGATGGGACAGTGTAGAGGGAGTTTTACTCTGTATCTAACCCGTGCTGTACTTGCCCTGGGAGTGTTTGATGGGACAGTGTAGAGGGAGTTTTACTCTGTACCTAACCTGCTGGTTTAATGCGATAACAGCTCAGAGCTGAATTGCCCTAAAAACAGGCTGTCATTTCCTCTTTTCTGTACAGAGGTGATTGTCAGTCTGCTAATGGTGATTTGTAGGCCAGCCCCACCTCTCAATTTATGATATTTTAAATCTTGAATTGTTTTTCTCGTAGATGTGAACACAGAGAATCCAGATGAGAAATCCATCATCACCTACGTGGTGTCCTATTACCATTACTTCTCAAAGATGAAGGCTCTAGCTGTGGAAGGGAAGAGGATCGGAAAGGTGAGATAAAACTTGGATCTGTGACTTGCTTCAGGATGGAATGCAGCTCGTGACAGCAGGGAGAGCACTGGGGTTTCTCCATCACCGATTTGGAGACATGGGGCTGGGTCAGCGAGTCTGTCAGTGTCGGCCTGAGGAGGAATGTTGAGCAAATCTGTCATTAGGAAGCTCCGGATGTTTAGTTGGACAATAATAACAACCTACATCACATGATCCATTTCTGGCATCACCACATCCTTTCCCAGTTTATCCCGCTCACTAAATCCAGACCCGGTATATCCAGCTCACTACATCCATTCCCAGTATATCCTGCTCACTACATCCATTCCCAGTATATCCTGCTCACTACATCCATTCCCAGTATATCATAAGAACATAAGAAATAGGAGCAGGAGTAGGCCAATCGGCCCCTCGAGCCTGCTCCGCCATTCAATAAGATCATGGCTGATCTGGTCCTAACCTCAAATCTAAATTCATGTCCAATTTCCTGCCCGCTCCCTGTAACCCCTAATTCCCTTTACTTCCAGGAAACTGTCTATTTCTGTTTTAAATTTATTTAATGATGTAGCTTCCACAGCTTCCTGGGGCAGCAAATTCAACAGACCTGCTATCCTCTGAGTGAAGAAGTTTCTCCTCATCTCAGTTTTGAAAGAGCAACCCCTTATTCTAAGATTATGCCCCCTAGTTCTAGTTTCACCCATCCTTGGGAACATCCTCACTGCATCCACCCGATCAAGCCCCTTCACAATCTTATATGTTTCAATAAGATCGCCTCTCATTCTTCTGAACTCCAATGAGTAGAGTCCCAATCTACTCAACCTCTCCTCATATGTCCACCCCCTCATCCCCGGGATTAACCGAGTGAACCTTCTTTGTACTGCCTCGAGAGCAAGTATGTCTTTTCTTAAGTATGGAGACCAAAACTGTATGCAGTATTCCAGGTGCGGTCTCACCAATACCTTATATAACTGCAGCAATACCTCCCTGTTTTTATATTCTATCCCCCTAGCAATAAAAGCCAACATTCCGTTGGCCTTCTTGATCACCTGCTGCATCTGCATACTAACTTTTTGATTTTCTTGCACTAGGACCCCCAGATCCCTTTGTACTGCAGTACTTTCCAGTTTCTCGCCTTTAAGATAATAACTTGCTCTCTGATTTTTCCTGCCAAAGTGCATAACCTCACATTTTCCAACATTGTATTGCATCTGCCAAATCTCCGCCCACTCACCCAGCCTGTCTATATCCCCTTGTAGGTTTTTTATGTCCTCCTCACTCTCTACTTTCCCTCCCATCTTTGCATCATCTGCAAACTTTGATATGTTACACTCGGTCCCCTCCTCCAAATCGTTAATATAGATTGTAAAGAGTTGGGGACCCAGCACCGACCCCTGCGGAACACCACTGGCTACTGGTTGCCAGTCCAAGAATGAACCATTTATCCCAACTCTCTGCTTCCTGTTAGATAACCAATCCTCCACCCATGCCAGAATATTACCCCCAATCCAGTGATTCTTTATCTTGAGCAATAATCTTTTATGTGGCACCTTGTCGAATGCCTTCTGGAAGTCTAAATACACTGCGTCCACTGGTTCCCCTTCATCCACCCTGTACGTTATGTCCTGAAAGAACTCAAGCAAATTTGTCAGACATGACTTCCCCTTCGGAAAGCCATGCTGACTTTGTCCTATAAAATTATGTTTATCCAAATGTTCTGCTACTGTCTCCTTAATAATAGACTCCAAAATTTTACCCACCACAGATGTTAGGCTAACTGGTCTATAATTTCTAGCCTTCTGCCTACTACCCTTTTTAAATAAGGGTGTTACATTACCAGTTTTCCAATCTGCCAGGACCTTTGTCGAGTCCATAGAATTTTGGAAAATTATTACCAAAGCATCCACAAACCCGACTGGCACTTCCCTCAAGACCCGAGGATGTAAGCCATCAGGTCCAGGGGATTTATCCGCCTTGAGTCCCATTAATTTACTGAGTACCAATTCCTAAGTGATTTTAATTGCATTTAGCTCCTCCCCACCTAGAGCCCCCTGTTTGTCCAGTGTTGGGATATTCTTAGTGTCCTCTACCGTAAAGACTGAAACAAAATATTTGTTCAGCATTTTTGCCGTCTCCATGTTTCCCACCGTTAATTTCCCGGTCTCATCCTCCAAGGGACCAATGTTTGCCTTAGTCACCCTTTTTCTTTTTATAATACTGGAGAAACTCTTGCTATCTGTTTTTATATTTTTTGCCAATTTATTTTCATAATCTATCTTCCCTTTCTTAATCAATCCTTTAGTTACTTTTTGCTGTCATTTGAAGACTTCCCAATCTTCTATCCTACCACTAAGTTTGGCTACCTTATATGTCCTGGGAATGGATGTGGTGAGCAGGAGAGACAGGGAATGGATGCAGTGAGCAGGATATACTGGGAATGGATTTCGTGAGCACGATAATGCATCCATTCCCAGTATACCCTGCTCACTACATCCATTCCCAGTATATCCTGCTCACTACATCCATTCCCAGTATAGCCTGCTCACTACATCCATTCCCTGCATATCCTGCTCACAACATCCATTCCCAGTATATCCTGCTCACTACATCCATTCCCAGTATATCCTGCTCACTACATCCATTCCCTGCATATCCTGCTCACTACATCCATTCCCAGTAGAGCCTGCTCACCACGTCCAATCCCAGAATACCCTGCTCACCAAATCCATTCCCTGTATATCCTGCTCACCACATCCATTCCCAGTATATCCTGCTCACTACATCCATTCCCAGTATATCCTGCTCACTACATCCATTCCCAGTATATCCTGCTCACTACATCCATTCCCAGTATATCCTGCTCACTACATCCATTCCCTGCATATCCTGCTCACTACATCCATTCCCAGTAGAGCCTGCTCACCACGTCCAATCCCAGAATACCCTGCTCACTAAATCCATTCCCTGTATATCCTGCTCACCATGTCCATTCCCAGTATACCCTGCTCACGACATCCATTCCCCTATATCCTGTTCACGACATTCAGTTCCAGGAAAACCTGCTCACGAAATCCATTCCCCTATGTCCTGTTCACCATATCCATTCCCAGTATACCCTGCTCACGACATCCATTCCCAGTATATCCTGTTCACTACATCCATTCCCTGTATATCCTGTTCACAACATCCATTCCCAGTATACCCTGCTCACTACATCCATTCCCTGTGTATCCTGCTCATAACATCCATTCCCAGTATATCCTGCTCACAACATCCATTCCCTGTGTATCCTGTTCACTACATCCATTCCCAGTATACCCTGCTCACTACATCCATTCCCCTTTTACCTGCTCATTTTATCCATTCCCAGTATACCCTGCTCACTATATCCATTCCTAGTATTTCCTGCGCACTACATCCATTCCCAGTATATCCTGCTCTCGACATCCATTCCCCGTATACCCTGCTCACTACATCCATTCCCTGTCTAACCTGCTCACCACGTCCATTCCCAGTATACCGTTCTCACGAAATCCATTCCCTGAAAATCCTGCTCACCATGTCCATCCCCAGTTTCTCCTCTTCACCACATCCGTTCCCTGAAAATCCTGTTCACTACATCCATTCCCTGTATATCCTGCTCACTACATCCATTCCCTGTATATCCTGCTCACTACATCCATTCCCTGTACATCCTGCTCAGTCCATCCATTCCCAGTATACCCTGCTCACTACATCCATTCCCTGTATATCCTGTTCAGGACATCCATTCCCAGTATATCCTGCCCACAACATCTATTTCCAGTGTATCCTGCTCTCGACTTCCATTCCCTCGATATCCTGCTCACCACATCCATTCCCAGTATATCCTGCTCTCGACTTCCATTCCCTCGATATCCTGCTCACTACATCCATTCCCAGTATACCCTGCTCACTACATCCATTCCCCTTTTACCTGCTCACGACATCCATTCCCAGTATACCCTGCTCACTGCATCCATTACCTGTATATCCTGCTCACTACATCCATTCCCTGCATATCCTGCTCTCCACATCCATTCCCAGTATATCCTGCCCACTACATCCATTCCCTGTGTACCCTGCTCTCGACATCCATTCCCAGTATATCCTGCTCTCGACATCCATTCCCAGTATATCCTGCTCTCGACATCCATTCCCTGTATACCCTGCTCTCTACATCCATTCCCAGTATATCCTGCTCACTAAATCCATTCCCTGTATACCCTGCTCTCTACATCCATTCCCAGTATATCCTGCTCACTACATCCATTCCATGAATATCCGGCTCTCGACATCCATTCCCTGTATATCCTGCCCACTACATCCATTCCCTGTCTCTCCTGCTCACTACATCAATTCCCCGATATCCTGTTCACGACATCCATTCCCTGTATATCCTGTTCACTACATCCACTCCCAGTATACCCTGCTCACGACATCTATTCCCCTATATCCTGTTCACTGCATCCATTCCCTGTATATCCTGCTCACTACATCCATTCCCTGTATATCGTGTTCACTACATTCATTCCCAGTATATCCTGCTCTCCACATCCATTCACTGTATATCCTGCTCACCACGTCCATTCCCAGTCTACCCTGCTCACTAAAACCATGACTTGTGTATCCTACTCACCATGTCCATTCCCAGTATATCCTGTTCACGACATCCATTCCCTGTATATCCTGTTCACTAAATCCATTCCCAGCATGTCCTGTTAACTAAATCCATTGCCTCTATATCCTGCTCAGCACATCCATTTCCTGTATATCCTGCTCACTACATCCATTCCCAGTATATCCTGCTCACCACATCCATTCCCTGTATATCCTACTCACTACATCCATTCCCCTATATCCAGCACACCATATCCATTCCCTGCATACCCTGCTCACTACATCCATTCCCAGTATGCCCTGCTCACAACATCCATTCCCAGTGTACCCTGCTCACGACATCCACTTCCCTGTATCCTGTTAACAACATCCATTCCCAGGATATCCTGCTCACGACATCCATTCCCTCGATATCCTGCTCACCACATCCATTCCCAGTATACCCTGCTCACTAATTACATTCTCTGTATATCCTGCTCACGACATCCATTCCCAGTATACCCTGCTCATCACATCCATTCCCCATATCCTGTTCTCTACATTCATTCCCCGAAATCCTGCTCACTACATCCATTCCCTGTACATCCTGCCCACAACATCCATTCCCTGAAAATCCTGCTCTCGACATCCATTCCCTGCATATCCTGCCCACAACATCCATTCCTTGTATATTCTGCTCACTGCATCCATTCCCAGCATGTCCTGTTAACTGAATCCATTCCCTCCATATCCTGCTCAGCACATCCATTTCCTGTATATCCTGCTCACTACATCCATTCCCAGTATATCCTGTTAACGACATCCATTCCCTGTATATCCTGCTCACATCATCCATTCCCTCGATATACTGCTCACGACATCCATTCCCTGTGTATCCTGCTCACGACATCCATTTCCCTGTATCCTGTTCACGACATCCATTCCCAGCATACCCTGCTCACTGCATCCATTCCCAGTATATCCTGCTCACTAAATCCATTCCCTGTATACCCTGCTCACTACATCCATGCCCAGTATATCCTGCCCACGACATTCATTCCCTGTTTCTCCTCCTCTCGACATCCATTCCCTGTATATCCTGTTCACTACATCCATTCCCAGTGTCCCCTGCTCACTGCATCCATTCCCTGGACAACCTGCTCACCACGTCCATTCCCAGTATATCCTGTTCACGACATCCATTCCCTGTATATCCTGCTCACGACATCCATTCCCTGTATATCCTGATCACTACATCCATACCCAGTATACCCTGCTCACTACATCCATTCCTCGATATCCTGCTCACCACATCCATTCCCAGCATGTCCTGTGAACAAAATCCATTCCCTGTATTTCCTGCTCACCACATCCATTCCCTGCATATCCTGCTCACGACATCCATTGCCAGCATTTCCTGCTGACGACATCCATTCCCAGTATACCCTGCTCACTACATCCATTCCCCGACATCCTGTTCACGACATCCATTCCCTGTATATCCTGCTCACCACATCCATTCCCAGCCAAACCTGTTCACTACATCCATTCCCAGCACATCCTGTTCACTGCATCCATTCCCTGCATATCCTGCTCACGACATCCATTCCCTGTATATCCTGTTCACCACTTCTTTTCCCAGTGTACCCTGCTCACTAAAAACATTACTTGTGTGTCCTGCTCACCATGTCCATTCCCAGTATATCCTGTTCACTACATCCATTCCCTGTATTTCCTGTTCACGACATCCATTCCCAGTATACCCTGCTCACGACATCCATTCCCCATATCCTGTTCTCTACATTCATTCCCAGTATATCCTGCTCACTATATCCATTCCCCCATATTCTGTTCACTATATACATTCCCAGTATATCCTGCTCACTACATCCATTCCCCGAAATCCTGCTCACGACATCCATTCCCGGTATATCCAGCTCACAACATCCATTCCCTGCATATCCTGCTCACTGCATCCATTCCCTGTATATCCTGCTCACTGCATCCATTCCCTGTATATCCTGCTCACTGCATCCATTCCCTGTATGTCCTGCTCACGACATCCATTCCCAGTATATCCTGCCCACCAAATCCATTCTCAGTATTCCCTGCTCACTAAATCCATTCCCTGTGTATCCTGTTCACCACGTCCATTCCCAGTATTCCCTGCTCACGAAATCCAATTTCTGTCTATCCTGTTCACTACATCCATTCCCTGTATATCCTGTTCACGACATCCATTCCCTGCATATGCTGTTCACGACATCCATTCCCTGCATATGCTGTTCACGACATCCATTCCCTGTATATCCTGTTCACTACATCCATTCCCTGTATATCCTGCTCACTACATTCATTCCCTGTATACACTGCCCACGACATCCATTCCCTGTATATCCTGCCCACGACATACATTCCCTGTATATCCTGCTCACTACGTCCATTCCTCTATATCCTGCTCACGACATCCATTCCCGGTATATCCTGTTCACAACATCCATTCCCTTTTTCTCCTGCTTTCTGCATCCATTCCCTGTATATCCTGCTCTCTGCATCCATTCCCAGTATATCCTGCTCACTGCATCCATTCCCAGTGTATCCTGCTCACTGCATCCATTCCCAGTATATCCTGCCCACGACATCCATTCCCCGATATCCTGTTCACTGCATCCATTCCCAGTCTACCCTGCTCACTACTTCCATTCCCTGGAGATCCTGCTCACCATGTCCATTCCCAGTATACCCTGCTCACGAAATCCATTCCTAGTATTTCCTGCGCACTACATCCATTCCCAGTATATCCTGCTCTCGACATCCATTCCCTGTATACCCTGCTCACTACATCCATTCCCTGTCTAACCTGCTCACCACGTCCATTCCCAGTATACCGTTCTCACGAAATCCATTCCCTGTATATCCTGCTCACCATGTCCATCCCCAGTTTCTCCTCTTCACCACATCCGTTCCCTGAAAATCCTGTTCACTACATCCATTCCCTGTATATCCTGCTCACTACATCCATTCCCTGTATATCCTGCTCACTACATCCATTCCCTGTACATCCTGCTCAGTCCATCCATTCCCAGTATACCCTGCTCACTACATCCATTCCCTGTATATCCTGTTCACTACATGCATTCCCTGTATATCCTGCTCACTACATCCATTCCCCTCTATCCTGTTCACGACATCCATTCCCAGTATATCCTGCCCACAACATCTATTTCCAGTGTATCCTGCTCTCTACTTCCATTCCCTCGATATCCTGCTCACCACATCCATTCCCAGTATA
This sequence comes from Heptranchias perlo, assembly GCF_035084215.1. Classification (NCBI taxonomy): domain Eukaryota; kingdom Metazoa; phylum Chordata; class Chondrichthyes; order Hexanchiformes; family Hexanchidae; genus Heptranchias; species Heptranchias perlo. The sequence goes on along the minus strand of NC_090365.1, from coordinate 16,480,920 downwards.
CCCTGCTCACTAATTCCATTCTCTGTATATCCTGCTCACGACATCCATTCCCAGTATACCCTGCTCACTGCATCCATTACCTGTATATCCTGCTCACTACATCCATTCCCTGCATATCCTGCTCTCCACATCCATTCCCAGTATATCCTGCCCGCTACATCCATTCCCTGTGTACCCTGCTCTCGACATCCATTCCCAGTATATCCTGCTCTCGACATCCATTCCCTGTATACCCTGCTCTCTACATCCATTCCCAGTATATCCTGTTCACTACATCCATTCCCAGTATACCCTGCTGACGACATCCATTCCCTGCATATCCTGTTCAGTGCATCCATTCCCTGTATATCCTGCTCTCCACAGCCATTCCCAGTATACCCTGCTCACTAATTCCATTCTCTGTATATCCTGCTCACGACATCCATTCCCCTATATCCTGTTCATTACATCCATTTCCAGTATACCCTGCTCACAACATCCATTCCCTGTCTATCCTGTTCACGACATCCATTCCCAGTGAACCCTGCTCACTGCATCCATTCCCTGTATATCTCGCTCACGACATCCATTCCCTGCATATCCTGCTCTCCACATCCGTTCCCAGTATATCCTGCCCGCTACATCCATTCCCAGTATATCCTGCTCACTGAAGCCATTCCCTGCATACCCTGCTCTCTACATCCATTCCCAGTACATCCTGCTCACCACATCCATTCCCAGCATATCCTGCTCACGACATCCATTCCCTGTACATCCTGCTTTCGACATCCATTCCCCTGTATCCTGTTCACGACATCCATTCCCTGTATAACCTGCTCACCATGTCCATTCCCGCATATCCTGTTCACGACATCCATTCCCTGTATATCCTGCTCACTACATCCATTCCCAGTATATCCTGCCCACTACATCCATTCTCTGTATATCCTGCTCACGACATCCATTCCCAGTATATCCTGCCCACTACATCCATTCCCTGTATATCCTGCCCACTACATCCATTCCCAGTGTATCCTGCTCATGACATCCATTCCGCGATATCCTGCTCTCTGCATCCATTCCCTGTATATCCTACTCACTGCATCCATTCCCAGTGTATCCTGCCCACTACATCCATTCCCTGTATATCCTGCCCACTACATCCATTCCCAGTGTATCCTGCTCACGACATCCATTCCCCGATATCCTGCCCACTACATCCATTCCCTGTATATCCTGCTCACGACATCCATTCCCTCGATATCCTGCTCACCACATCCATTCCCAGTATACCCTGCTCACTACTTCCATTCCCAGCATATCCTGCTTTCGACATCCATTCCCCTATATCCTGTTCACGACATCCATTCCCTGTATAACCTGCTCACCATGTCCATTCCTGCATATCCTGTTCACGACATCCATTCCCTGTATATCCTGCTCACTACATCCATTCCCAGTATATCCTGCCCACTACATCCATTCTCTGTATATCCTGCTCACTACATCCATTCCCAGTATATCCTGCCCACTACATCCATTCTCTGTATATCCTGCCCACTACATCCATTCCCAGTATATCCTGCTCACGACATCCATTCCCAGCATATCCTGCTCACGACATCCATTCCCTGTACATCCTGCTCTCGACATCCATTCCCTGCATATCCTGCTCACTGCATCCATTCCCCTATATCCTGTTCACTACATCCATTCCCTGTATAACCTGCTCACCACGTCCATTCCCGCATATCCTGTTCACGGCATCCATTCCCTGTATATCCTGCTCACTACATCCATTCCCAGTATATCCTGCCCACTACATCCATTCTCTGTATATCCTGCCCACTGCATCCATTCCCTGTATATCCTGCTCTCTACATCCATTCCCTGTATATACTGCTCACTACATCCATTCCCTGTACATCCTGCTCACGACATCCATTCCCTGTCCATCCTGCTCAGTCCATCCATTCCCAGTATATCCTGCTCACTTCATCCATTCCCCTCTATCTTGTTCACGACATCCATTCCCAGTATATCCTGCTCACGACATCCATTCCCTGCATATCCTGCTCACGACATCCATTCCCTGCATATCCTGCTCACTTCATCCATTCCCCTCTATCTTGTTCACGACATCCATTCCCAGTGTATCCTGCTCACGACATCCATTCCCCTCTATCCTGTTCACTCCATCCATTCCCAGTATATCCTGCTCACGACATCCATTCCCTGCATATCCTGCTCACGACATCCATTCCCTGTATATCCTGTTCACGACATCCATTCCCAGTGTATCCTGCTCACGACATCCATTCCCTGTATACCCTGCCCACTACATCCAATCCCTGTATATCCTGCTCACTACATCCATTCCCTGTATATCCTGCTCACCACATCCATTCCCAGTATATCCTGCCCACGACATCCATTCCCTGTATATCCTGCCCACTACATCCATTCCCAGTGCATCCTGCTCACCACATGCATTCCCCTATATCCTGCTCTCGACATCCATTCCCTGTATATCCTGCTCATGACATCCATTCCCTCGATATCCTGCTCACCACATCCATTCCCAGTATACCCTGCTCACCAATTCCATTCTCTGTATATCCTGCTCACGACATCCATTCCCTGTATATCCTGCTCACCACATCCATTCCCCTATATCCTGTTCATTACATCCATTTCCAGTACACCCTGCTCACTGCATCCATTCCCTGCATATCCTGCTCTCTACATCCATTCCCAGTATATCCTGCCCGCTACATCCATTCCCTGTATATCCTGCTCTCCACATCCATTCCCAGTATATACTGCTCACGACATCCATTCCCAGCATATCCTGCTCTCTGCATCCATTCCCTGTATATCCTGCTCACTACATCCATTCCCCGATATCCTGTTCACTACATCCATTCCCTGAAAACCTGCTCACCACGTCAATTCCCGCATATCCTGTTCACGACATCCATTCCCTGTATATCCTGTTCACTATATCCATTCCCCGGACACCCTGCTCACGACATCTATTCCCCTATATCCTGTTCACTACATCCATTCCCTGCATATCCTGCTCACTACATCCATTCCCTGCATATCCTGCTCACTACATCCATTCCCCTATATCCTGTTCACTACACCCATTCCCTGCATATTCTGCTCACCACATCCATTTCCTGTGTATCGTGTTCACAACATTCATTCCCAGTATAACCTGCTCACTACATCCATTCCCCTATATCCTGTTCACTACATCCATTCCCAGCATACCCTGCTCAGGACACCAATTCTCTGTTTATCCCGTTCATGACATCCATTTCCTGCATATCCTGCTCACAACATCCATTCCCCTATATCGTGTTCACGACATGCATTCCCTGTAAATCCTGCTCACTACATCCATTCCTTGTATATCCTGCTCACGACATCCATTCCCTGTATATCCTGCTCACAACATCCATTCCCTGAAAATCCTGCTCACTCCATCCATTCCCTGTATTTCCTGCTCACTGCATCCATTCCCTTTATATCCTGCTCACCAAATCCATTTCCAGCATGTCCTGTTAACGAAATCCATTCCCTGGAAATCCTGCTCACCACATCCATTGCCAGCATTTCCTGCTCACGACATCCATTCCCAGTATACCCTGCTCACTGCATCCATTCCCCGACATCCTGTTCTCTCCATCCATTCCCTGCATATCCTGCTCACCACATCCATTCCCAGCCAAACCTGTTCACTGCATTCATTCCCGGTCTATCCTGCTCACTGCATCCATTCCCGGTATATCCTGCCCACTACATCCATTCCCAGTATATCCTGTTCACCACGTCCATTCCCTGTATATCCTGCTCTCTCCATCCATTCCCTGTATCTCCTCCTCTCGATATCCATTCCCTGTATATCCTGCTCACTACATCCATTCCCCTATATCCTGTTCACTACATCCATTCCCCGTATACCCTGCTCACTACATCCATTCCCTGTCTATCCTGCTCACCACGTCCATTCCCAGTATACCGTTCTCACGAAATCCATTCCCTGTATATCCTGCTCACCATGTCCATTCCCAGTATATCCTGTTCACTACATCCGTTCCCTGAAAATCCTGTTCACGACATCCATTCCCTGCATATCCTGCTCACTACATCCATTCCCTGTATATCCTGCCCACTACATCCATTCCCTGTATATCCTGCTCACTACATCCATTCCTTGTATCCCCTGCCTACTACATCCAGTCCCTGTATATCCTGCTCACGACATCCATTCCCTGTATATCCTGCTCACCACATCCATTCCCCTATATCCTATTCATTACATCCATTTCCAGTATACCCTGCTCACTACATCCATTCCCTGTATATCCTGCTCACAACATACATTCCCTGTATATCCTGCTCACTCCATCCATTCCCTGTATTTCCTGCTCACTGCATCCATTCCCTTTATATCCTGCTCACCACATCCATTCCCAGCATGTCCTGTTAACGAAATCCATTCCCTGTATATCCTGCTCACTGCATCCATTCCCAGGATATCCTGCTCTCGACATCCATTCCCTGGAAACCCTGCTCATTACATCCATTCCCCCATATCCTGTTTACTACATCCATTCCCAGCATACCCTGCTCAGGACACCAATTCTCTGTTTATCCCGTTCATGACATCCATTTCCTGCATATCCTGCTCACTACATCCATTCCCTGTATATCCTGCTCACTACATCCATTCCCTGCATATCCTGCTCACTACATCCATTCCCTGTATATCCTGCTCACGACATCCATTCCCTGTATATCCTGCTCACTACATCCATTCCCTGTATATCCTGCTCACTACATCCATTCCCTGTATATCCTGCTCACGACATCCATTCCCTGTATATCCTGCTCACGACATCCATTCCCTGTATATCCTGCTCACGACATCCATTCCCTGTATATCCTGCTCACTACATCCATTCCCTGTATATCCTGCTCACGACATCCGTTCCCAGTATACTCTGCTCACTACATCCATTCCCCTATATCCTGTTCACTACATGCATTCCCTGTAAATCCTGCACACTACATCCATTCCTTGTATATCCTGCTCACAACATCCATTCCCTGAAAATCCTGCTCACTCCATCCATTCCCTGCATTCCCTGCTCACTGCATCCATTCCCTTTATATCCTGCTCACCACGTCCATTCCCAGCATGTCCTGTTAACTAAATCCATTCCCTGGAAATCCTGCTCACCACATCCATTGCCAGCATTTCCTGTTGACGACATCCATTCCCAGGAGACCCTGCTCACTGCATCCATTCCCCGACATCCTGTTCTCTCCATCCATTCCCTGCATATCCTGCTCACCACATCCATTCCCAGCCAAACCTGTTCACTGCATCCATTCCCAGCATACCCTGCTCACTGCATCCATTCCCGGTATATCCTGTTCACTGCATCCATTCCCAGCATACCCTGCTCACTGCATCCATTCCCTGTATATCCTGTTCTCGACATTCATTCCCAGTATACCCTGCCCACAACATCCATTCCCTGTATATCCTGCTCACGACATCCATTCCCAGTGTACACTGCCCACTACATCCATTCCCTGTATATCCTGCCCACTACATCCATTCCCAGTGTATCCTGCTCACGACATCCATTCCCCGATATCCTGCCCACTACATCCATTCCCTGTATATCCTGCTCACGACATCCATTCCCTCGATATCCTGCTCACCACATCCATTCCCAGTATACCCTGCTCACTACTTCCATTCCCAGCATATCCTGCTTTCGACATCCATTCCCCTATATCCTGTTCACGACATCCATTCCCTGTATATCCTGCTCTCTACATCCATTCCCAGTACATCCTGCTCACTACATCCATTCCCAGCATATCCTGCTTTCGACATCCATTCCCCTATATCCTGTTCACGACATCCATTCCCTGTATAACCTGCTCACTACATCCATTCCCAGTATATCCTGCCCACTACATCCATTCTCTGTATATCCTGCTCACTACATCCATTCCCAGTATATCCTGCCCACTACATCCATTCTCTGTATATCCTGCTCACTACATCCATTCCCAGTATATCCTGCCCACTACATCCATTCTCTGTATATCCTGCTCACTACATCCATTCCCAGTATATCCTGCCCACTACATCCATTCCCAGTATATCCTGCTCACGACATCCATTCCCAGCATATCCTGCTCACGACATCCATTCCCTGTACATCCTGCTCTCGACATCCATTCCCTGCATATCCTGCTCACTGCATCCATTCCCCTATATCCTGTTCACTGCATCCATTCCCTGTATAACCTGCTCACCACGTCCATTCCCGCATATCCTGTTCACGGCATCCATTCCCTGTACATCCTGCTCACTACATCCATTCCCAGTATATCCTGCCCACTACATCCATTCTCTGTATATCCTGCCCACTGCATCCATTCCCTGTATATCCTGCTCTCTACATCCATTCCCTGTATATACTGCTCACTACATCCATTCCCTGTACATCCTGCTCACGACATCCATTCCCTGTCCATCCTGCTCAGTCCATCCATTCCCAGTATATCCTGCTCACTTCATCCATTCCCCTCTATCTTGTTCACGACATCCATTCCCAGTATATCCTGCTCACGACATCCATTCCCTGCATATCCTGCTCACGACATCCATTCCCTGCATATCCTGCTCACTTCATCCATTCCCCTCTATCTTGTTCACGACATCCATTCCCAGTGTATCCTGCTCACGACATCCATTCCCCTCTATCCTGTTCACTCCATCCATTCCCAGTATATCCTGCTCACGACATCCATTCCCTGCATATCCTGCTCACGACATCCATTCCCTGTATATCCTGTTCACGACATCCATTCCCAGTGTATCCTGCTCACGACATCCATTCCCTGTATACCCTGCCCACTACATCCAATCCCTGTATATCCTGCTCACTACATCCATTCCCTGTATATCCTGCTCACCACATCCATTCCCAGTATATCCTGCCCACGACATCCATTCCCTGTATATCCTGCCCACTACATCCATTCCCAGTGCATCCTGCTCACCACATGCATTCCCCTATATCCTGCTCTCGACATCCATTCCCTGTATATCCTGCTCATGACATCCATTCCCTCGATATCCTGCTCACCACATCCATTCCCAGTATACCCTGCTCACCAATTCCATTCTCTGTATATCCTGCTCACGACATCCATTCCCTGTATATCCTGCTCACCACATCCATTCCCCTATATCCTGTTCATTACATCCATTTCCAGTACACCCTGCTCACTGCATCCATTCCCTGCATATCCTGCTCTCTACATCCATTCCCAGTATATCCTGCCCGCTACATCCATTCCCTGTATATCCTGCTCTCCACATCCATTCCCAGTATATACTGCTCACGACATCCATTCCCAGCACATCCTGCTCTCTGCATCCATTCCCTGTATATCCTGCTCACTACATCCATTCCCCGATATCCTGTTCACTACATCCATTCCCTGAAAACCTGCTCACCACGTCAATTCCCGCATATCCTGTTCACGACATCCATTCCCTGTATATCCTGTTCACTATATCCATTCCCCGGACACCCTGCTCACGACATCTATTCCCCTACATCCTGTTCACTACATCCATTCCCTGCATATCCTGCTCACTACATCCATTCCCTGCATATCCTGCTCACTACATCCATTCCCCTATATCCTGTTCACTACACCCATTCCCTGCATATTCTGCTCACCACATCCATTTCCTGTGTATCGTGTTCACTACATTCATTCCCAGTATAACCTGCTCACTACATCCATTCCCCTATATCCTGTTCACTACATCCATTCCCAGCATACCCTGCTCAGGACACCAATTCTCTGTTTATCCCGTTCATGACATCCATTTCCTGCATATCCTGCTCACAACATCCATTCCCCTATATCGTGTTCACGACATGCATTCCCTGTAAATCCTGCTCACTACATCCATTCCTTGTATATCCTGCTCACGACATCCATTCCCTGTATATCCTGCTCACAACATCCATTCCCTGAAAATCCTGCTCACTCCATCCATTCCCTGTATTTCCTGCTCACTGCATCCATTCCCTTTATATCCTGCTCACCAAATCCATTTCCAGCATGTCCTGTTAACGAAATCCATTCCCTGGAAATCCTGCTCACCACATCCATTGCCAGCATTTCCTGCTGACGACATCCATTCCCAGTATACCCTGCTCACTGCATCCATTCCCCGACATCCTGTTCTCTCCATCCATTCCCTGCATATCCTGCTCACCACATCCATTCCCAGCCAAACCTGTTCACTGCATCCATTCCCGGTCTATCCTGCTCACTGCATCCATTCCCGGTATATCCTGCCCACTACATCCATTCCCAGTATATCCTGTTCACCACGTCCATTCCCTGTATATCCTGCTCTCTCCATCCATTCCCTGTATCTCCTCCTCTCGATATCCATTCCCTGTATATCCTGCTCACTACATCCATTCCCCTATATCCTGTTCACTACATCCATTCCCCGTATACCCTGCTCACTACATCCATTCCCTGTCTATCCTGCTCACCACGTCCATTCCCAGTATACCGTTCTCACGAAATCCATTCCCTGTATATCCTGCTCACCATGTCCATTCCCAGTATATCCTGTTCACTACATCCGTTCCCTGAAAATCCTGTTCACGACATCCATTCCCTGCATATCCTGCTCACTGCATCCATTCCCTGTATATCCTGCCCACTACATCCATTCCCTGTATATCCTGCTCACGACATCCATTCCTTGTATCCCCTGCCTACTACATCCAGTCCCTGTATATCCTGCTCACGACATCCATTCCCTGTATATCCTGCTCACCACATCCATTCCCCTATATCCTATTCATTACATCCATTTCCAGTATACCCTGCTCACTACATCCATTCCCTGTATATCCTGCTCACAACATACATTCCCTGTATATCCTGCTCACTCCATCCATTCCCTGTATTTCCTGCTCACTGCATCCATTCCCTTTATATCCTGCTCACCACATCCATTCCCAGCATGTCCTGTTAACGAAATCCATTCCCTGTATATCCTGCTCACTGCATCCATTCCCAGGATATCCTGCTCTCGACATCCATTCCCTGGAAACCCTGCTCATTACATCCATTCCCCCATATCCTGTTTACTACATCCATTCCCAGCATACCCTGCTCAGGACACCAATTCTCTGTTTATCCCGTTCATGACATCCATTTCCTGCATATCCTGCTCACTACATCCATTCCCTGTATATCCTGCTCACTACATCCATTCCCTGCATATCCTGCTCACTACATCCATTCCCTGTATATCCTGCTCACGACATCCATTCCCTGTATATCCTGCTCACTACATCCATTCCCTGTATATCCTGCTCACTACATCCATTCCCTGTATATCCTGCTCACGACATCCATTCCCTGTATATCCTGCTCACGACATCCATTCCCTGTATATCCTGCTCACTACATCCATTCCCTGTATATCCTGCTCACGACATCCGTTCCCAGTATACTCTGCTCACTACATCCATTCCCCTATATCCTGTTCACTACATGCATTCCCTGTAAATCCTGCACACTACATCCATTCCTTGTATATCCTGCTCACAACATCCATTCCCTGAAAATCCTGCTCACTCCATCCATTCCCTGCATTCCCTGCTCACTGCATCCATTCCCTTTATATCCTGCTCACCACATCCATTCCCAGCATGTCCTGTTAACTAAATCCATTCCCTGGAAATCCTGCTCACCACATCCATTGCCAGCATTTCCTGTTGACGACATCCATTCCCAGGAGACCCTGCTCACTGCATCCATTCCCCGACATCCTGTTCTCTCCATCCATTCCCTGCATATCCTGCTCACCACATCCATTCCCAGCCAAACCTGTTCACTGCATCCATTCCCAGCATACCCTGCTCACTGCATCCATTCCCGGTATATCCTGTTCACTGCATCCATTCCCAGCATACCCTGCTCACTGCATCCATTCCCTGTATATCCTGTTCTCGACATTCATTCCCAGTATACCCTGCCCACAACATCCATTCCCTGTATATCCTGCTCACGACATCCATTCCCAGTGTACACTGCTCACTACATCCATGCCCCGAAATCCTGCTCACCACATCCATTCCCAGTATATCCTGCCCACTACATCCATTCCCTGTATATCCTGCCCACTACATCCATTCCCAGTGTATCCTGCTCACGACATCCATTCCGCTATATCCTGCTCTCTGCATCCATTCCCTGTATATCCTGCTCACTGCTTCCATTCCCAGTATATCCTGCCCACTACATCCATTCCCTGCATATCCTGCCCACTACATCCATTCCCAGTGTATCCTGCTCACGACATCCATTCCCCGATATCCTGCCCACTACATCCATTCCCTCGATATCCTGCTCACCACATCCATTCCCAGTATACCCTGCTCACTACTTCCATTCTCTGTATATCCTGCTCACGACATCCATTCCCTGTCTATCCTGTTCACGACATCCATTCCCAGTATACCCTGCTCACTGCATCCATTCCCTGTATATCTCGCTCACGACATCCATTCCCTGCATATCCTGCTCTCAACATCCATTCCCAGTATATCCTGCTCACGACATCCATTCCCTGTATATCCTGCTCTCGACATCCATTCCCTGCATATCCTGCTCACTGCATCCATTCCCTGTATAACCTGCTCACCACGTCCATTCCCGCATATCCTGTTCACGACATCCATTCCCTGTATATCCTGCTCACTACATCCATTCCCAGTATATCCTGCTCACTACATCCATTCCCTGTACATCCTGCTCACGACATCCATTCCCTGTCCATCCTGCTCAGTCCATCCATTCCCAGTATATCCTGCTCACTTCATCCATTCCCCTCTATCTTGTTCACGACATCCATTCCCAGTATATCCTGCTCACCACATCCATTCCCTGCATATCCTGCTCACGACATCCATTCCCAGTATATCCTGCCCACCACATCCATTCCGTGTATATCCTGCTCACGACATCCATTCCCCTATATCCTGCTCACTGCATCCATTCCCAGTATACCCTGCTCACTTCATCCATTCCCAGTCGACCCTGCTCACTACTTCCATTCCCTGGAGATCCTGCTCACCATGTCCATTCCCAGAATACCCTGCTCACGAAATCCATTCCCTGTATATCCTGTTCAGTACATCCAATCCCTGTATATCCTGCTCACTACATCCATTCCCAGTATTTCCTGCTCACTCCATCCATTCCCAGTGTATCCTGCCCACAACATCCATTCTCTGTCCATCCTGCCCACTACATCCAATCCCTGTATATCCTGCTCACTACATCCATTCCCTGTATATCCTGCTCACCACATCCATTCCCTGTATATCCTGCCCACGACATCCATTCCCTGTATATCCTGCCCACTACATCCATTCCCAGTGTATCCTGCTCACCACATGTATTCCCCTATATCCTGCTCTCGACATCCATTCCCTGTATATCCTGCTCATGACATCCATTCCCTCGATATCCTGCTCACCACATCCATTCCCAGTATACCCTGCTCACCAATTCCATTCTCTGTATATCCTGCTCACGACATCCATTCCCTGGATATCCTGCTCACCACATCCATTTCACCTATATCCTGCTCACGACATCCATTCCCAGCATATCCTGCTCACGACATCCATTCCCTGTACATCCTGCTCTCGACATCCATTCCCTGTATATCCTGCTCTCTGCATCCATTCCCTGTATATCCTGCTCACTACATCCATTCCCCTATATCCTGCTCACGACATCCATTCCCTGTACATCCTGCTCTCGACATCCATTCCCTGTATATCCTGCTCTCTGCATCCATTCCCTGCATATCCTGCTCACTACATCCATTCCCTGCATATCCTGCTCACTACATCCATTCCCCTATATCCTGTTCACTACACCCATTCCCTGTATATCCTGCTCACGACATCCATTCCCTGTATATCCTGCTCACAACATCCATTCCCTGTATATCCTGCTCACGACATCCATTCGCTCTATATGCTGCTCACTGCATCCATTCCCTGTATATCCTGCTGACTACATCCGTTCCCAATCTCCTCTGCTCACTACATCCATTCCCCTATATCGTGTTCACGACATGCATTCCCCGTAAATCCTGCTCACTACATCCATTCCTTGTATATCCTGCTCACGACATCCATTCCCCGTATATCCTGCTCACAACTTCCATTCCCTGAAAATCCTGCTCACTCCATCCATTCCCTGTATTTCCTGCTCACTGCATCCATTCCCTTTATATCCTGCTCACCACATCCATTCCCAGCATGTCCTGTTAACGAAATCCATTCCCTGGAAATCCTGCTCACCACATCCATTGCCAGCATTTCCTGCTGACGACATCCATTCCCAGTATACCCTGCTCACTGCATCCATTCCCCGACATCCTGTTCTCTCCATCCATTCCCTGCATATCCTGCTCACCACATCCATTCCCAGCCAAACCTGTTCACTGCATCCATTCCCGGTCTGTCCTGCTCACTGCATCCATTCCCGGTATATCCTGCTCACTACAGCCATTCCCAGTATACCCTGCTCACTACATCCATTCCCAGTATATCCTATCCCACTACATCCATTCCCAGTATATCCTGTTCACCACGTCCATTCCCTGTATATCCTGCTCTCTCCATCCATTCCCTGTATCTCCTGCTCTCGATATCCATTCCCTGTATATCCTGCTCACTACATCCATTCCCCTATATCCTGTTCACTACATCCATTCCCCGTATACCCTGCTCACTACATCCATTCCCTGTCTATCCTGCTCACCACGTCCATTCCCAGTATACCGTTCTCACGAAATCCATTCCCTGTATATCCTGCTCGACATGTCCATTCCCAGTATATCCTGTTCACTACATCCGTTCCCTGAAAATCCTGTTCACTACATCCATTCCCTGCATATCCTGCTCACGACATCCATTCCCTGTATATCCTGCCCACTACATCCATTCTCTGTATATCCTGCTCACTACATCCATTCCATGTATCCCCTGCCTACAACATCCAATCCCTGTATATCCTGCTCACGACATCCATTCCCAGTATACCATGCTCACTACATCCATTCCCTGTCTATCCTGCTCACAACATCCATTCCCTGTCTATCCTGTTCACGACATCCATTCCCAGTATACCCTGCTCACTGCATCCATTCCCTGTATATCTCGCTCACGACATCCATTCCCTGCATACCCTGCTCTCTACATCCATTCCCAGTATATCCTGCTCACTACATCCATTCCCTGCATATCCTGCTCACGACATCCATTCCCCTATATCCTGTTCACTACATCCATTCCCTATATATCCTGCCCACTGCATCCATGCCCTGTATATCCTGCTTTCTCCATCCATTCCCTGTACATACGTCTCACTACATCCATTCCCTGGACATCCTGCTCACGACATCCATTCCCTGCATATCCTGCTCACGACATCCATTCCCTGCATATCCTGCTCACTACATCCATTCCCTGTACATCCTGCTCACTACATCCATTCCCAGTATATCCTGCCCACTACATCCATTCCCTGTATATCCTGCTCACGACATCCATTCCCCGATATCCTGCTCTCTACATCCATTCCCTGTATATCCTGCTCACCACATCCATTCCCAGCCAAACCTGTTCACTGCATCCATTCCCAGTATATCCTGTTCACTGCATCCATTCCCAGCATACCCTGCTCACTGCATCCATTCCCTGTATATCCTGTTCTCGACATTCATTCCCAGTATACCCTGCCCACAACATCCATTCCCTGTATATCCTGCTCACTACATCCATTCCCAGTGTATACTGCTCACAACATCCATGCCCCGAAATCCTGCTCACGACATCCATTCCCGGTATATCCAGCTCACTACATCCATTCCCTGTATATCCTGCTCACTACATCCATTCCCAGTATATCCTGCCCACTACATCCATTCCCTGTATATCCTGCTCACGACATCCATTCCCCGATATCCTGCTCTCTACATCCATTCCCTGTATATCCTGCTCACCACATCCATTCCCAGCCAAACCTGTTCACTGCATCCATTCCCAGCATACCCTGCTCACTGCATCCATTCCCAGTATATCCTGTTCACTGCATCCATTCCCAGCATACCCTGCTCACTGCATCCATTCCCTGTATATCCTGTTCTCGACATTCATTCCCAGTATACCCTGCCCACAACATCCATTCCCTGTATATCCTGCTCACTACATCCATTCCCAGTGTACACTGCTCACTACATCCATGCCCCGAAATCCTGCTCACCACATCCATTCCCAGTATATCCTGCCCACTACATCCATTCCCTGTATATCCTGCCCACTACATCCATTCCCAGTGTATCCTGCTCACGACATCCATTCCGCTATATCCTGCTCACTGCTTCCATTCCCAGTATATCCTGCCCACTACATCCATTCCCTGCATATCCTGCCCACTACATCCATTCCCAGTGTATCCTGCTCACGACATCCATTCCCCGATATCCTGCCCACTACATCCATTCCCTCGATATCCTGCTCACCACATCCATTCCCAGTATACCCTGCTCACTACTTCCATTCTCTGTATATCCTGCTCACGACATCCATTCCCTGTCTATCCTGTTCACGACATCCATTCCCAGTATACCCTGCTCACTGCATCCATTCCCTGTATATCCTGCTCTCAACATCCATTCCCAGTATATCCTGCTCACGACATCCATTCCCTGTATATCCTGCTCTCGACATCCATTCCCAGTATATCCTGCTCACGACATCCATTCCCTGTATATCCTGCTCTCGACATCCATTCCCTGCATATCCTGCTCACTGCATCCATTCCCTGTATAACCTGCTCACCACGTCCATTCCCGCATATCCTGTTCACGACATCCATTCCCTGTATATCCTGCTCTCAACATCCATTCCCAGTATATCCTGCTCACGACATCCATTCCCTGTATATCTCGCTCACGACATCCATTCCCTGCATATCCTGCTCTCAACATCCATTCCCAGTATATCCTGCTCACGACATCCATTCCCTGTATATCCTGCTCTCGACATCCATTCCCTGCATATCCTGCTCACTGCATCCATTCCCTGTATAACCTGCTCACCACGTCCATTCCCGCATATCCTGTTCACGACATCCATTCCCTGTATATCCTGCTCACTACATCCATTCCCAGTATATCCTGCTCACTACATCCATTCCCTGTACATCCTGCTCACGACATCCATTCCCTGTCCATCCTGCTCAGTCCATCCATTCCCAGTATATCCTGCTCACTTCATCCATTCCCCTCTATCTTGTTCACGACATCCATTCCCAGTATATCCTGCTCACCACATCCATTCCCTGCATATCCTGCTCACGACATCCATTCCCAGTATATCCTGCCCACCACATCCATTCCGTGTATATCCTGCTCACGACATCCATTCCCCTATATCCTGCTCACTGCATCCATTCCCAGTATACCCTGCTCACTTCATCCATTCCCAGTCGACCCTGCTCACTACTTCCATTCCCTGGAGATCCTGCTCACCATGTCCATTCCCAGAATACCCTGCTCACGAAATCCATTCCCTGTATATCCTGTTCAGTACATCCAATCCCTGTATATCCTGCTCACTACATCCATTCCCAGTATTTCCTGCTCACTCCATCCATTCCCAGTGTATCCTGCCCACAACATCCATTCTCTGTCCATCCTGCCCACTACATCCAATCCCTGTATATCCTGCTCACTACATCCATTCCCTGTATATCCTGCTCACCACATCCATTCCCTGTATATCCTGCCCACGACATCCATTCCCTGTATATCCTGCCCACTACATCCATTCCCAGTGTATCCTGCTCACCACATGTATTCCCCTATATCCTGCTCTCGACATCCATTCCCTGTATATCCTGCTCATGACATCCATTCCCTCGATATCCTGCTCACCACATCCATTCCCAGTATACCCTGCTCACCAATTCCATTCTCTGTATATCCTGCTCACGACATCCATTCCCTGGATATCCTGCTCACCACATCCATTTCACCTATATCCTGCTCACGACATCCATTCCCAGCATATCCTGCTCACGACATCCATTCCCTGTACATCCTGCTCTCGACATCCATTCCCTGTATATCCTGCTCTCTGCATCCATTCCCTGTATATCCTGCTCACTACATCCATTCCCCTATATCCTGCTCACGACATCCATTCCCTGTACATCCTGCTCTCGACATCCATTCCCTGTATATCCTGCTCTCTGCATCCATTCCCTGCATATCCTGCTCACTACATCCATTCCCTGCATATCCTGCTCACTACATCCATTCCCCTATATCCTGTTCACTACACCCATTCCCTGTATATTCTGCTCACGACATCCATTTCCTGTGTATCGTGTTCACTACATTCATTCCCAGTATACCCTGCTCACTACATCCATTCCCCTATATCCTGTTCACTACATCCATTCCCAGCATACCGTGCTCAGGACACCAATTCTCTGTTCATCCCGTTCATGACATCCATTTCCTGCATATCCTGCTCACAACATCCATTCCCTGTATATCCTGCTCACTACATCCATTCCCTGTATATCCTGCTCACTACATCCATTCCCTGTATATCCTGCTCACGACATCCATTCCCTGTATATCCTGCTCACAACATCCATTCCCTGTATGTCCTGCTCACGACATCCATTCGCTCTATATGCTGCTCACTGCATCCATTCCCTGTATATCCTGCTGACTACATCCGTTCCCAATCTCCTCTGCTCACTACATCCATTCCCCTATATCGTGTTCACGACATGCATTCCCCGTAAATCCTGCTCACTACATCCATTCCTTGTATATCCTGCTCACGACATCCATTCCCCGTATATCCTGCTCACAACATCCATTCCCTGAAAATCCTGCTCACTCCATCCATTCCCTGTATTTCCTGCTCACTGCATCCATTCCCTTTATATCCTGCTCACCACATCCATTCCCAGCATGTCCTGTTAACGAAATCCATTCCCTGGAAATCCTGCTCACCACATCCATTGCCAGCATTTCCTGCTGACGACATCCATTCCCAGTATACCCTGCTCACTGCATCCATTCCCCGACATCCTGTTCTCTCCATCCATTCCCTGCATATCCTGCTCACCACATCCATTCCCAGCCAAACCTGTTCACTGCATCCATTCCCGGTCTGTCCTGCTCACTGCATCCATTCCCGGTATATCCTGCTCACTACAGCCATTCCCAGTATACCCTGCTCACTACATCCATTCCCAGTATATCCTATCCCACTACATCCATTCCCAGTATATCCTGTTCACCACGTCCATTCCCTGTATATCCTGCTCTCTCCATCCATTCCCTGTATCTCCTGCTCTCGATATCCATTCCCTGTATATCCTGCTCACTACATCCATTCCCCTATATCCTGTTCACTACATCCATTCCCCGTATACCCTGCTCACTACATCCATTCCCTGTCTATCCTGCTCACCACGTCCATTCCCAGTATACCGTTCTCACGAAATCCATTCCCTGTATATCCTGCTCGACATGTCCATTCCCAGTATATCCTGTTCACTACATCCGTTCCCTGAAAATCCTGTTCACTACATCCATTCCCTGCATATCCTGCTCACGACATCCATTCCCTGTATATCCTGCCCACTACATCCATTCTCTGTATATCCTGCTCACTACATCCATTCCATGTATCCCCTGCCTACAACATCCAATCCCTGTATATCCTGCTCACGACATCCATTCCCAGTATACCATGCTCACTACATCCATTCCCTGTCTATCCTGCTCACAACATCCATTCCCTGTCTATCCTGTTCACGACATCCATTCCCAGTATACCCTGCTCACTGCATCCATTCCCTGTATATCTCGCTCACGACATCCATTCCCTGCATATCCTGCTCTCCACGTCCATTCGAAGTATATCCTGCTCACCAAAGCCATTCCCTGCATACCCTGCTCTCTACATCCATTCCCAGTATATCCTGCTCACTACATCCATTCCCTGCATATCCTGCTCACGACATCCATTCCCCTATATCCTGTTCACTACATCCATTCCCTATATATCCTGCCCACTGCATCCATGCCCTGTATATCCTGCTTTCTCCATCCATTCCCTGTACATACGTCTCACTACATCCATTCCCTGGACATCCTGCTCACGACATCCATTCCCTGCATATCCTGCTCACGACATCCATTCCCTGCATATCCTGCTCACTACATCCATTCCCTGTACATCCTGCTCACTACATCCATTCCCAGTATATCCTGCCCACTACATCCATTCCCTGTATATCCTGCTCACGACATCCATTCCCCGATATCCTGCTCTCTACATCCATTCCCTGTATATCCTGCTCACCACATCCATTCCCAGCCAAACCTGTTCACTGCATCCATTCCCAGCATACCCTGCTCACTGCATCCATTCCCAGTATATCCTGTTCACTGCATCCATTCCCAGCATACCCTGCTCACTGCATCCATTCCCTGTATATCCTGTTCTCGACATTCATTCCCAGTATACCCTGCCCACAACATCCATTCCCTGTATATCCTGCTCACTACATCCATTCCCAGTGTATACTGCTCACAACATCCATGCCCCGAAATCCTGCTCACGACATCCATTCCCGGTATATCCAGCTCACTACATCCATTCCCTGTATATCCTGCTCACTACATCCATTCCCAGTATATCCTGCCCACTACATCCATTCCCTGTTTATTCCATTCACGACATCCATTCCCTGTATATCCTGTTCACCACGTCCAATCCCTGTATATCCTGCTCTCTCCATCCATTCCCTGTATCTCCTGCTCTCGATATCCATTCCCGGTATATCCTGCTCACTACATCCATTCCCCAATATCCTGTTCACTACATCCATTCCCCGTATACCCTGCTCACTACATCCATTCCCTGTCTATCCTGCTCACCACGTCCATTCCCAGTATACCGTTCTCACGAAATCCATTCCCTGTATATCCTGCTCACCATGTCCATTCCCAGTGTATCCTGTTCACTCCATCCGTTCCCTGAAAATCCTGTTCACTACATCCATTCCCTGTATATCCTGCTAACGACATCCATTCCCTGAACATCCTGCCCACTACATCCATTCCCTGTATATCCTGCTCACTACATCCATTCCCTGTATCCCCTGCCTACTACATCCATTCCCTGTATATCCTGCTCACTACAGCCATTCCCTGTATATCCTGCTCACTACATCCATTCCCAGTGTATCCAGCTCACAACATCTCGTCCCAGTGTATCCTGCTCTCCACATCCATTCCCTGCATATCCTGCTCACAACATCCATTCCCTGTCCATCCTGCTCACCACGTCCATTCCCAGTATACCGTTCTCACGAAATCCATTCCCTGTATATCCTGCTCACTACATCCGTTCCCTGAAAATCCTGTTCACTACATCCATTCCCTGGATATCCTGCTCACGACATCCATTCCCTGTATATCCTGCCCACGACATCCATTCCCTGTATGTCCTGCTCACTACATCCATTCCCTGTATATCCTGCTCACTACATCCATTCCCTGTATATCCTGCTCACGACATCCATTCCCAGTGTATCCAGCTCACAACATCTAGTCCCAGTGTATCCTGCTCTCCACGTCCATTCCCTGTACATCCTGCCCACTGCATTCATTCCCTGCATATCCTGCTCACGACATCCATTCCCAGTATATCCTGCTCACCACATCCAATCCTCTATATCCTGCTCACCACATCCATTCCCTGCATATCCTGTTCACGACATCCATTCCCTGTATATCCTGTTCACTGCATCCATTCCCTGAATATCCTGCTCACCACGTCCATTCCCAGTATTCCCTGCTCACTAAATCCATTCCCTGTATATCCTGTTCACTACATCCATTCCCTGCATATCCTGTTCACTACATCCATTCCCTGTATATCCTGTTCACGACATGCATTCCCAGTATACCCTGCTCACTATATCCATTCCCAGTATATCCTGCTCTCCACATCCATTCCCTGTATATCCTGCTCACGACATCCATTCCCTGTATATCCTGCAAACGACATCCATTCCCTGTGCATCCTGCTCACAACATCCATTCCCTGTATATCCTGCTCACGACATCCATTCCCTGTATATCCTGCCAACGACATCCATTCCCTGTTTCTCCTGCTCACTGCATCCATTCCCTGTATATCCTGCTCTCTGCATCCATTCACAGTATATCCTGCTCACTGTATCCATTCCCAGCATATCCTGTTCACTGCATCCATTCTCTGTATATCCTGCCCACTACATCTATTCCCTGTATATCCTGCTCACTCCGTCCATTCCCTGTATATCCTGTTCACTACATCCATTCCCTGCATGTCCTGCTCACCACGTCCATTCCCAGTACACCCTGCTCACTACATCCATTCCCTGTATATCCTGCTCACTGCATCCATTCCCAGTGCATACTGCTCATTACATCCATGCCCCGAAATCCTGCTCACGACATCCATTCCCGGTATATCCAGCTCACTACATCCATTCCCGGTATATCCTGCCCACTACATCCATTCCCTGTTTATTCCGTTCACGACATCCATTCCCTGTATATCCTGTTCACCACGTCCATTCCCTGTGTATCCTGCTCTCTCCATCCATTCCCTGTATCTCATGCTCTCGATATCCATTCCCTGTATATCCTGCTCACTACATCCATTCCCCAATATCCTGTTCACTACATCCATTCCCTGTCTATCCTGCTCACCACGTCCATTCCCAGTATACCGTTCTCACGAAATCCATTCCCTGTATATCCTGCTCACCATGTCCATTCCCAGTATATCCTGTTCACTACATCCGTTCCCTGAAAATCCTGTTCACTACATCCATTCCCTGTATATCCTGCTAACGACATCCATTCCCTGTATATCCTGCCCACTACATCCATTCCCTGTATATCCTGCTCACGACATCCATTCCCTGTATCCCCTGCCTACTACATCCATTCCCTGCATATCCTGCTCACTACATCCATTCCCTGTATATCCTGCTCACTACATCCATTCCCAGTGTATCCAGCTCACAACATCTAGTCCCAGTGTATCCTGCTCTCCACGTCCATTCCCTGTATATCCTGCCCACTGCATTCATTCCCTGCATATCCTGCTCACGACATCCATTCCCAGTATATCCTGCTCACCACATCCAATCCTCTATGTCCTGCTCAGCACATCCATTCCCTGCATATCCTGCTCACTACATCCATTCCCTGTATATCCTGTTCACTGCATCCATTCCCTGAATATCCTGCTCACCACGTCCATTCCCAGTATTCCCTGCTCACTAAATCCATTCCCTGTATATCCTGTTCACTACATCCATTCCCTGCATATCCTGTTCACTACATCCATTCCCTGCATATCCTGTTCACTACATCCATTCCCTGTATATCCTGTTCACGACATGCATTCCCAGTATACCCTGCTCACTATATCCATTCCCAGTATATCCTGCTCTCCACATCCATTCCCTGTATATCCTGCTCACGACATCCATTCCCTGTATATCCTGCTAACTACATCCATTCCCTGTGTATCCTGCTCACGACATCCATTCCCTGTATATCCTGCTCACGACATCCATTCCCTGTATATCCTGCCAACGACATCCATTCCCTGTTTCTCCTGCTCACTGCATCCATTCCCTGTATATCCTGCTCTCTGCATCCATTCACAGTATATCCTGCTCACTGTATCCATTCCCAGCATATCCTGTTCACTGCATCCATTCCCTGTATATCCTGCTCACTCCATCCATTCCCAGTATATCCTGTTCACACCATCCATTCCCAGTATATCCTGTTCACTCCATCCATTCGCCTATATCCTGTCCACGACATCCATTCCCTGGAAATCCAGTTCACTACATCCATTCCCAGTATACCCTGCTCACTGCATCCATTCCCTGTATATCCTGCTCTCTGCATCCATTCACAGTATATCCTGCTCACTGTATCCATTCCCAGCATATCCTGTTCACTGCATCCATTCCCTGTATATCCTGCCCACTACATCTATTCCCTGTATATCCTGCTCACTCCATCCATTCCCAGTATATCCTGTTCACACCATCCATTCCCAGTATACCCTGCTCACAACATCCATTCCCTGTTTCTCCTGCTGACTAAATCCATTCCCTGTATATCCTGCTCACCATGTCCATTCCCAGTATATCCTGTTCACTATATCCATTCCCTGTTTCTCCTGCTCACTACATCCATTCCCAGTATACCCTGCTCACTACATCCATTCCCTGGATATCCTGCTCCCTGACAACCATTCCCGGTATATCCTGCCCACTAAATCCATTCCCTGTATATCCTGCTCACCATGTCCATTCCCAGTATATCCTGCTCAGCACATCCATTCCCTGCATATCCTGCTCACTACATCCATTCCCTGTATATCCTGTTCACTGCATCCATTCCCTGAATATCCTGCTCACCACGTCCATTCCCAGTATTCCCTGCTCACTAAATCCATTCCCTGCATATCCTGTTCACTACATCCTTTCCCTGCATATCCTGTTCACTACATCCATTCCCTGCATATCCTGTTCACTACATCCATTCCCTGTATATCCTGCTCACGACATCCATTCCCTGTATATCCTGCTAACTACATCCATTCCCTGTGTATCCTGCTCACGACATCCATTCCCTGTATATCCTGCTCACGACATCCATTCCCTGTATATCCTGCCAACGACATCCATTCCCTGTTTCTCCTGCTCACTGCATCCATTCCCTGTATATCCTGCTCTCTGCATCCATTCACAGTATATCCTGCTCACTGTATCCATTCCCAGCATATCCTGTTCACTGCATCCATTCCCTGTATATCCTGCCCACTACATCTATTCCCTGTATATCCTGTTCACAACATCCATTCCCAGTATATCCTGCCCACTACATCCATTCCCTGTGTATCCTGCTCACGACATCCATTCCCTGTATATCCTGCTCACGACATCCATTCCCTGTATATCCTGCCAACGACATCCATTCCCTGTTTCTCCTGCTCACTGCATCCATTCCCTGTATATCCTGCTCTCTGCAACCATTCACAGTATATCCTGCTCACTGTATCAATTCCCAGCTTATCCTGTTCACTCCATCCATTCCCTGTATACCCTGCTCACGACATCCATTCCCTGCATATCCTGCTCACCATGTGCATTCCCAGTATATCCTGTTCACTACATCCATTCCCTGTATATCCTGTTCACGACACCCATTCCCTGTATATCCTGCTCACCACGCCCATTCCCAGTACACCCTGCTCACTAAATCCATTCCCTGGATATCCTGCTCACCATGTGCATTCCCAGAATATCCTGCTCACTCCATCCATTCGCCTATATCCTGTTCACTACATCCATTCCCTGTATATCCAGTTCACTACATCCATTCCCAGTATACCCTGCTCACAACATCCATTCCCTGTTTCTCCTGCTGACTAAATCCATTCCCTGTATATCCTGCTCACCATGTCCATTCCCAGTATATCCTGTTCACTACATCCATTCCCTGTTTCTCCTGCTCACTACATCCATTCCCAGTATACCCTGCTCACGACATCCATTCCCTGGATATCCTGCTCCCTGACAACCATTCCCTGCATATCCTGCCCACTACATCCATTCCCCTATATCTAGCCACGACATCCATTCCCTGTACATCCTGTTCACTACATCCATTCCCTGTATATCCTGCTCACTGCATCCATTCCCCAACATCCTGTTCTATCCATCGATTCCCTGCACATCCTGCTCACCACATCCATTCCCAGCCAAACCTGTTCACTGCATCCATTCCCAGCATACCCTGCTCACTGCATCCATTCCCGGTATATCCTGCCCACTACATCCATTCCCTGTTTATTCCGTTCACGACATCCATTCCCTGTATATCCTGTTCACCACGTCCATTCCCTGTATATCCTGCTCACTACATCCATTCCCTGTATTTCCTGTTCACCACATCCATTCCCAGTATATCCTGTTCTCGACATTCATTCCCAGTATACCCTGCCCACAACATCCATTCCCTGTATATCCTGCTCACGACATCCATTCCCAGTGTATAATGCTCACGACATCCATGCCCCGAATTCCTGCTCACGACATCCATTCCCGGTATATCCAGCTCAAGACATCCATTCCCTGTTTATTCCGTTCACGACATCCATTCCCTGTATATCCTGTTCACCACGTCCACTCCCTGTATATCCTGCTCTCTCCATCCATTCCCTGTATATCCTGCTCACTACATCCATTCCCCTATATCCTGTTCACTACATCCATTCCCCATATACCCTGCTCACGACATCCATTCCTTGTCTATCCTGCTCACCACGTCCATTCCCAGTATACCGTTCTCACGAAATCCATTCCCTATATATCCTGCTCACCATGTCCATTCCCAGTATATCCTGTTCACTACATCCGTTCCCTGAAAATCCTGTTCACTACATCCATTCCCTGTATATCCTGCTAACGACATCTATTCCCTGTATGTCCTGCCCACGACGTCCATTCCCTGTCCATCCTGCTCACTGCATCCATTCCCGGTATATCCTGCTCACTACATCCATTCCCAGTATATCCTGCTCTCCATGTCCATTCCCTGCATATCCTGCTCACGACATCCATTCCTTGTATATCCTGTTCACGGCATCCATTCCCAGTTTTTCCTGCTCACGACATGCATTCCCTGTATATCCTGCTCACTACATCCATTCCCTGTATATCCTGCCCACTCCATCCATTCCCTGTATATCCTGCCCACGACATCCATTGCCAGTGTATCCTGCTCACCACATCCAATCCTCTATATCCTGCTCACCAGTTCCATTCCCAGTATATCCTGCTCACTGCATCCATTCCCTGTATATCCTGCTCTCCACATCCATTCCCAGTATATCCTGCTCACTGCATCCATTCCCAGTATATCCTGCCCACTACATCCATTCCCTGTATATCCTGCTCACCACGTCGATTCCCAGTATACCCTGCTCACGAAATCCATTCCCTGTACATCCTGCTCACCATGTCCATTCCCAGTATATCCTGTTCACTACATCCATTCCCTGGATATCCTGTTCGCTACATCCGTTCCCAGTATACCCTGCTCACGACATCCATTCCCAGTATATCCTGCTCTCGACATCCATTCCCTGAAAATCCTGCCCACGACATCCATTCCCTGTATATCCTGTTAACTGCATCCATTCCCTGTATATCCTGTTCACGACATTCATTCCCAGTATATCCTGCTCACCACATCCAATCCTCTATATCCTGCTCACCACATCCATTCCCTGCATATCCTGTTCACTGCATCCATTCCCTGTATATCCTGTTCACTGCATCCATTACCTGAATATCCTGCTCACCACGTCCATTCCCAGTATTCCCTGCTCACTAAATCCATTCCCTGTATATCCTGTTCACTGCATCCATTCCCTGTATATCCTGTTCACTGCATCCATTCCCTGCATATCCTGTTCACGACATGCATTCCCAGTATATCCTGCTCACGATATCCATTCCCAGTATATCCTGCTCTCCACATCCATTCCCTGTGTATCCTGCTCACTGCATCCATTCCCTGTATATCCTGCTAACTACGTCCATTCCCTGTGTATCCTGCTCACTACATCCATTCCCTGTATATCCTGCTCACGACATCCATTCCCTGTATATCCTGCTAACGACATCCATTCCCTGTTTCTCCTGCTCACTGCATTCATTCCCTGTATATCCTGTTCACTACATCCATTCCCTGTATATCCAGCTCTCTACATCCATTCCCTGTATATCCTGCCCACTCCATCCATTCCCAGTATATCCTGTTCACGACATCCATTCCCCGATATCCTGTTCACTACATCCATTCCCTGTATATCCTGCTCACCATGTCCATTCTCAGTATACCCTGCTCACAAAATCCATTCCCTGTATATCCTGTTCACTACATCCATTCCCTGTATATCCTGTTCACTACATCCATTCCCTGTATATCCTGCTCACCACGTCCATTCCCAGGACACCCTGCTCACTAAATCCATTCCCTGGATATCCTGCTCACCATGTGCATTCCCAGAATATCCAGCCCACGACATCCATTCCTGTACATCCTGTTCACTACATCCATTCCCTGTATATCCTGCTCACTGCATCCATTCCCTGTATATCCTGTTCACTGCATCCATTCCCTGTATATCCTGTTCACGACATCCATTCCCTGTATATCCTGTTCACTAAATCCATTCCCTGTATATCCTGCTGACCATGTCCATTCCCTGTATATCCTGTTCACTGCATCCATTCCCAGTATATCCTGTTCACTGCATCCATTCCCAGTATAACCTGCTCACGATATCCATTCCCTGTCTTTCCTGCTCACGACATCCATTCCCAGTATACCCTGCCCGCGACATCCATTCCCTGCATATCCTGCTCACGACATCCACTCCCGGTATATCCAGCTCACTGCATCCATTCCCTGTATATCCTGCTCACTACATCCATTCCCTGCATATCCTGCCCACTCCATCCATTCCCTGTCTATCCTGCCCACGACATCCATTCCCTGTGTATCCTGTTCACGGCATCCATTCCCAGTTTTTCCTGTCACTACATCCATTCCCTGCATACCCTGCCCACGACATCCATTCCCTGTATATCCTGCTCACTACATCCATTCCCTGCATACCCTGCCCACGACATCCATTCCCTGTATATCCTGCTCACTACATCCATTCCCTGCATACCCTGCCCACGACATCCATTCCCTGTATATCCTGCCCACTCCATCCATTCCCTGTCGATCCTGCCCACGACATCCATTCCCTGTGTATCCAGCTCACTGCATCCATTCCTTGTATATCCTGCTCACGACATCCATTCCCTGTATACCCTGCTCACTGCATCCATTCCCTGTATATCCTGCTCAGTCCATCCATTCCCAGTATATCCTGCTCACTACATCCATTCCCTGTATATCCTGTTCACTGCATCCATTCCCTGTTTATCCTGCTCACTGCATCCATTCCCCGTATATCCAGCTCACGACATCCATTCCTTGTATATTCTGCTCACTGCATCCATTCCCTGTGTACCCTGCTCACTGCCTCCATTCCCTGTACACCCTGCTCACTGCATCCATTCCCTGTGTATCCTGCTCACTGCATCCATTCTCTTTATATCCTGCTCACTTCATCCATTCCCTGGATATCCTGCCCACCACACCCATTCCCTGAAGATCCTGCTCACTGCATCCATTCCCTGTATATCCTGCTCTCGACATCCATTCCCTGTATATCCTGTTCACTGCATCCATTCCCTGTTTATCCTGCTCACTGCATCCATTCCCCGTATATCCAGCTCACGACATCCATTCCTTGTATATTCTGCTCACTGCATCCATTCCCTGTGTACCCTGCTCACTGCATCCATTCCCTGTATACCCTGCTCACTGCATCCATTCCCTGTGTATCCTGCTCACTGCATCCATTCTCTTTATATCCTGCTCACTTCATCCATTCCCTGGATATCCTGCCCACCACACCCATTCCCTGAAGATCCTGCTCATTTCATCCATTCCCTGTATACCCTGCTCACTGCATCCATTCCCTGTATATCTTGCTCTCGACATCCATTCCCTGAATATCCTGCTCTCTGCATCCATTCCCTGTATACCCTGCTCACGACATCCATTCCCTGTGTATCCTGCTCACTACATTCATTCCTTGTATATCCTGCTCACTGCATCAATCCCCTGTATATCCTGTTCACTACATCCATTCCCTGCATATCCTGTTCACTACATCCATTCCCAGTATACCCTGCTCACTACATCCATTCCTTGTACATCCTGCTCACTGCATCCATTCCCTGTATATCCTGTTCACGACATCCATTCCCAGGAAACCCTGCTCACTGCATCCATTCCCAGTATACACTGCTCACTGCATCCATTCCCTGTATATCCTGCTCAGTACATCCATTCCCAGTGTGTCCTGCTCACTGCATCCATTCCCTGTATATCCTGCTCTCTACATCCATTCCCAGTATATCCTGCTCACTACATCCATTCCCTGCATATCCTGCTCACGACATCCATTCCCTGCATATCCTGCTCACTACATCCATTCCGAGTATATCCTGCTCACAACATCCATTCCCTGTATATCCTGCTCACTACATCCGTTCCCTGTATATCCTGCTCACGACAACCATTCCCTGCATATCCTGCTCACGACATCCATTCCCAGTATATCCTGCTCACTGCATCCATTCCCTCCATATCCTGCTCACTGCATCCATTCCCTGCATATCCTGCCTCCGACATCCATTCCCTGAATATCCTGCTCTCCACATCCATTCCCTGAATTTCCTGGTCTGTACATCCATTCCCTGCATGTCCTGTTCACGACATCCATTCCCTGTGTATCCTGCTCACCACATCCATTCCCTGTATATCCTGTTCACCACATCCATTCCCAGTATATCCTGCTCACGACATCCATTCCCTGTATATCCTGCCCTCAACATCCATTTGCAGTTTTTCCTGCTCACAACATCCATTCCCAGCATATCCTGCTCACTGCATCCATTTCCTGTCTATCCTGCTCACCACGTCCATTCCCAGTATACCGTTCTCACGAAATCCATTCCCAGCATATCCTGTTCACGACATCCGTTCCCTGAAAATCATGTTCACTACATCCATTCCCTGGATATCCTGCTCACGACATCCATTCCCTGA
Organism: Heptranchias perlo; assembly: GCF_035084215.1. Classification (NCBI taxonomy): domain Eukaryota; kingdom Metazoa; phylum Chordata; class Chondrichthyes; order Hexanchiformes; family Hexanchidae; genus Heptranchias; species Heptranchias perlo. Next base: position 16,451,903 of record NC_090365.1, on the reverse strand, counting down.
AAATCCTACCCACGACATCCATTCCCTGTATATCCTGCTCACTACATCCATTCCCTGTATACCCTGCCTACTACATCCATTCCCTGTATATCCTGCTCACGACATCCATTCCCAGTGTATCCAGCTCACAACATCTTGTCCCAGTGTATCGTGCTCTCCACGTCCATTCCCTGCATATCCTGCCCACTGCATTCATCCCTGTATATCCTGCTCACGACATCCATTCCCAGTATATCCTGCTCACCACATCCAATCCTCTGTATCCTGCTCACCACATCCATTCCCAGCATATCCTGTTCACTACATCCATTCCCTGTATATCCTGTTCACTGCATCCATTCCCTGAATATCCTGCTCACCACGTCCATTCCCAGTATTCCCTGCTCACTAAATCCATTCCCTGTATATCCTGTTCACTACATCCATTCCCTGTATATCCTGCTCACTATATCCATTCCCAGTATATCCTGCCCACGACATCCATTCCCTGCATATCCTGCTCACTACATCCATTCCCTGCATATCCTGCTCACGACATCCATTCCCTGTATACCCTGCCCACTACATCCATTCCCTGTATATCCTGCCCACTCCATCCATTCCCTGTATATCCTGCCCACTCCATCCATTCCCTGTATATCCTGCCCACGACATCCATTGCCAGTATATCCTGCTAACCACATCCAATCCTCGATGTCCTGCTCACCACATCCATTCCCTGTATATCCTGTTCACGACATCCATTCCCTGTATATCCTGCTCACTGCATCCATTCCCTGTATATCCTGCTCTCTATATCCATTCCCAGTATATCCTGCTCACTGCACCCATTCCCAGTATATCCTGCCCACGACATCCATTCCCTGTATATCCTGCTCACCACGTCGATTCCCAGTATACCCTGCTCACGAAATCCATTCCCTGTACATCCTGCTCACCATGTCCATTCCCAGTATATCCTGTTCACTACATCCATTCCCTGTATATCCTGTTCACTACATCCGTTCCCAGTATACCCTGCTCACGACATCCATTCCCAGTGTATCCTGCTCTCGACATCCATTCCCAGGATATCCTGCTCACAACATCCATTCCCTGTATATCCTGCTCTCTACATCCATTCCCTGAAAATCCTGCCCACGACATCCATTCCCTGTATATCCTGCTCACTACATCCATTCCCTGTATACCCTGCTCACTGCATCCATTCCCTGTATATCCTGCTCACTTCATCCATTCCCTGTATATGCTGCTCACTGCATCCATTCCCTGTATATCCAGCTCACTGCATCCATTCCTTGTATGTCCTGCTCACTGCATCCATTCCTTGTATATCCTGCTCACTACATCCATTCCCTGTATATCCTGCTCACAACATTCATTCGCTGTTTCTCCTGCTCACTTCATCCATTCCTTGTGTATCCTTCTCACGACATCCATTCCCTGTGCACCGTGCTCACTGCATCCATTCCCTGGATATCCTGCTCAGTCCATCCATTCCCAGTATATCCTGTTCACTACATCCATTCCCTTGATATCCTGCTCAGGACATCCATTCCCTGTATATCCTGCTCTCCACATCCATTCCCAGTATATTCTGCTCACTACATCCATTCCCTGTATATCCTGCTCACTATATCCTGCTCACAACATCCATTCCCTGCATATCCTGCTCACTATATCCTGCTCACTACATCCATTCCCTGTATATCCTGCTCACTACATCCATTCCCTGTATATCCTGCTCTCCACATCCATTCCCAGTATATCCTGCTCACTGCATCCATTCCCTCCATATCCTGCTCATGACATCCATTCCCTGCATATCCTGCCTACGACATCCATTCCCTGAATATCCTGCTCTCTGCATCCATTCCCTGAATTTCCTGGTCTGCACATCCATTCCCTGCACATCCTGCTCTCCTCATCCATTCCCTGTATATCCTGCTCACTGCATCCATTCCCTGTATATCCTGTTCACTACATCCATTCCCTGTGCATCCTGCTCACCACATCCATTCCCAGTATACCCTGCTCACCACATCCATTCCCTGTATATCCTGTTCACTACATCCATTCCCTGTATATCCTGCTCACTGCATCCATTCCCTGTATATCCTGCTCACTACATCCATTCCCTGTGTATCCTGTTCACTACATCCATTCCCTGCATATCCTGCTCACTGCATCCATTCCCAGTATATCCTGCTCACGACATCCTTTCACAGTATATCCTGCTCACTACATCCATTCCCTGTCTTTCCTGCTCACCACGTCCATTCCCACTATACCCTGCTCACGAAATCCATTCCATGCAGAACCTGCTCACCATGTCCATTCCCAGTATATCCTGTTCACTACATCCATTCCCTGTATATCCTGTTCACGACATCCATTCCCAGCATACCCTGCTGACTAAATCCATTGCCGATATATCCTGTTCAGTACATCCATTCCCTGTATATCCTGCTCACTGCATCCACTCCTGGTATATCCAGCTCACTGCATCCATTCCCTGTATGTCCTGCCCACGACATCCATTCCCTGCATATCCTGCTCACTACATCCATTCCCTGCATATCCTGCTCACGACATCCATTCCCTGTATACCCTGCCCACTACATCCATTCCCTGTATATCCTGCTCACTTCATCCATTCCCTGTATATCCTGCTCACTTCATCCATTCCCTGTATATCCTGCCCACTCCATCCATTCCCTGTATATCCTGCCCACGACATCCATTGCCAGTATATCCTGCTAACCACATCCAATCCTCGATGTCCTGCTCACCACATCCATTCCCTGTATATCCTGTTCACGACATCCATTCCCTGTATATCCTGCTCACTGCATCCATTCCCTGTATATCCTGCTCTCTATATCCATTCCCAGTATATCCTGCTCACTGCACCCATTCCCAGTATATCCTGCCCACGACATCCATTCCCTGTATATCCTGCTCACCACGTCGATTCCCAGTATACCCTGCTCACGAAATCCATTCCCTGTACATCCTGCTCACCATGTCCATTCCCAGTATATCCTGTTCACTACATCCATTCCCTGTATATCCTGTTCACTACATCCGTTCCCAGTATACCCTGCTCACGACATCCATTCCCAGTGTATCCTGCTCTCGACATCCATTCCCTGTATATCCTGCTCTCTACATCCATTCCCTAAAAATCCTGCCCACTACATCCATTCCCTGTATATCCTGCTCACTACATCCATTCCCTGTACACCCTGCTCACTGCATCCATTCCCTGTATATGCTGCTCACTGCATCCATTCCCTGTATATCCAGCTCACTGCATCCATTCCTTGTATGTCCTGCTCACTGCATCCATTCCTTGTATATCCTGCTCACTACATCCATTCCCTGTATATCCTGCTCACAACATTCATTCGCTGTATATCCTGCTCACTTCATCCATTCCTTGTATATCCTACTCACGACATCCATTCCCTGTGCACCGTGCTCACTGCATCCATTCCCTGGATATCCTGCTCAGTCCATCCATTCCCAGTATATCCTGTTCACTACATCCATTCCCTTGATATCCTGCTCAGGACATCCATTCCCTGTATATCCTGCTCTCCACATCCATTCCCAGTATATTCTGCTCACTACATCCATTCCCTGTATATCCTGCTCACTATATCCTGCTCACAACATCCATTCCCTGCATATCCTGCTCACTATATCCTGCTCACTACATCCATTCCCTGTATATCCTGCTCACTACATCCATTCCCTGTATATCCTGCTCTCCACATCCATTCCCAGTATATCCTGCTCACTGCATCCATTCCCTCCATATCCTGCTCACGACATCCATTCCCTGCATATCCTGCCTACGACATCCATTCCCTGAATATCCTGCTCTCTGCATCCATTCCCTGAATTTCCTGGTCTGCACATCCATTCCCTGCACATCCTGCTCTCCTCATCCATTCCCTGTATATCCTGCTCACTGCATCCATTCCCTGTATATCCTGTTCACTACATCCATTCCCTGTGTATCCTGCTCACCACATCCATTCCCAGTATACCCTGCTCACCACATCCATTCCCTGTATATCCTGTTCACGACATCCATTCCCTGTATATCCTGCTCACTGCATCCATTCCCTGTATATCCTGCTCACTACATCCATTCCCTGTGTATCCTGTTCACTACATCCATTCCCTGCATATCCTGCTCACTGCATCCATTCCCAGTATATCCTGCTCACGACATCCTTTCACAGTATATCCTGCTCACTACATCCATTCCCTGTCTTTCCTGCTCACCACGTCCATTCCCACTATACCCTGCTCACGAAATCCATTCCATGCAGAACCTGCTCACCATGTCCATTCCCACTATATCCTGTTCACTACATCCATTCCCTGTACATCCTGTTCACGACATCCATTCCCAGCATACCCTGCTGACTAAATCCATTGCCGATATATCCTGTTCAGTACATCCATTCCCTGCATATCCTGCTCACTGCATCCATTCCCTGTATATCCTGCTCACTACATCCATTCCCTGTGTATCCTGTTCAGTACATCCATTCCCTGCATATCCTGCTCACTACATCCATTCCCTGTGTATCCTGCTCACTACATCCATTCCCTGTGTATCCTGTTCACTACATCCATTCCCAGTATATCCTGCTCACGACATCCTTTCACAGTATATCCTGCTCACTACATCCATTCCCTGTCTTTCCTGCTCACCACATCCATTCGCTGTATACCCTGCTCACTACATCCATTCCCCTATATCCTGTTCACTGCATCCATTCCCTGTTCTCCTGCTCACTACATCCATTCCCTCTATATCTTGCTCACCACATCCATTCCCAGCATGTCCTGTTAAGTAAATCCATTCCCTGTATATCCTGCTCACCACATCCATTCCCTGTATATCCTGCTCACTGCATCCATTCCCTGTATTTCCTGCTCACCACATCCATTCCCAGCCAAACCTGTTCACCACATCCATTCCCAGCACATCCTGTTCACGACATCCATTCCCAGGATATCCTGCTCAGTGCATCCATTCCCTGTATATCCTGCTCAGTGCATCCATTCCCTTGATATCCTGCTCACCACATCCATTCCCAGCATGTCCCGTTCACTAAATCCAATCCCAGTAAAACCTGCTCACTATATCCATTCCCAGTATACCCTGCTCACTGTATCCATTCCCAGTATATCCTGCTCACTACATCCATTCCCTGTATATCCTGCTCACCACGTCCATTCCCAGTGTACCCTGCTCACTAAATACATTCTCCTATATCGTGTTCACTACATCCATTCCCAGTATACCCTGCTCACTACATCCATTCCCTCTTTATCCCGTTCACTGCATCCATTCCCCGTGTACCCTGCTCACTAAATCCATTCCCTGTATATCCTGCTCACCACGTCCATTCCCAGTATATCCTGTTCACTACATCCATTCCCAGTATACCCTGCTCACTATATCCATTCCCAGTATATCCTGCTCACGACATCCATTCCCTTATATCCTGTTCACTACATCCATTCCCTGTCTATCCTGCTCTCGACATTCATTCCCTGTGTATCCTGTTCACTACATTCATTCCCAGTATACCCTGCTCACTACATCCATTCCCCAATATCCTGTTCACTGCATCCATTCCCAGCATACCCTGTTCACTACATCCATTCCCTGTATATCCAGCTCACCACGTCCATTCCTCGTATACCCTGCTCACCACATCCATTCCCAGCATGTCCTGCTAAGTAAATCCATTCCCTGTATATCTTGCTCACCACATCCATTCCCTGTACATCCTGCTCACCACATCCATTCCCTGCATATCCTGCTCACTACATCCATTCCCTGTATTTCCTGCTCACCACATCCATTCCCAGCCAAACCTGTTCACCACATCCATTCCCAGCACATCCTGCTCACCACATCCATTCCCTGTATATCCTGCTCACCACATCCATTCCCTGTGTATCCTGCTCACTACATCCATTCCCTGTATATACTGCTCACCACATCCATTCCCTGTATATCCTGCTCACCACATCCATTCCCTGTATATCCTGCTCAGTACATCCATTCCCTTGATATCCTGCTCACCACATCCATTCCCAGCATGTCCCGTTCACTAAATCCATTCCCAGTATATCCTGCTCACTACATCCCTTCCCTGTATATCCTGTTCACTACATCCATTCCCTGCATATCCTGTTCACTACATCCATTCCCAGTATGTCCTGCTCACTACATCCATTCCCAGTATATCCTGTTCACTACATCCATTCCCTGTATATCCTGCTGTCTGCATCCATTCCCTGTATATCCTGCTCTCGACATCCATTCCCTGGAAATCCTGCTCACCACATCCATTTCCCTGTATCCCGCTCTCTCCATCCATTCCCAGTATGTCCTGCTCACTACATCCATTCCCAGTATATCCTGCTCACCATGTCCATTCCCAGTATATCCTGTTCACTACATCCATTCCCCTCTATCCTGTGCACTACATACATTCCCTGTATATCCTGCTCTCTCCATCCATTCCCAGTATGTCCTGCTCACTACAGCCATTCCCAGTCTACCTAGCTCACTACATCCATTGCCTGTATAGCCTGTTCACAACATCCATTCCCTGTATATCCTGCTCACTCCCTCCATTCCCTGTATATCCTGTTCACCACATCCATTCCCAGTATATCCTGCTCTCTCCATCCATTCCCTGTATATCTTGCTCACTACATCCATTCCCAGTACACCCTGCTCACTAAATACATTCCCTGTATATCCTGCTCACTAAATACATTCCCTGTATATACTGCTCACTACATCCATTCCCTGTATATCCTGTTCACTACATTCATTCCCAGTACGCCCTGCTCACTATATCCATTCCCAGTATACCCTGCTCACTCTTTCCATTCCCAGTATATCCTGCTCATTGCATCCTTTCCCCAACATCCTGTTCACTACATCCATTCCCAGTATGCCCTGCTCACTACATCTATACCCAGTATGCCCTGCTCACGACATCCATTCCCCTATATCCTGTTCACTACATCCATTCCCCGATATCCTGCCCAATACATCCATTCCCAGTATACCCTGCTCCCTATATCCATTCATAGTATACCCTGCTCACTCCATCCATTCCCTGTATATCCTGTTCACTACATCCATTCCAAGTATACCCTGCTCACTACATCCATTCCATGTATATCCTGCTCTCTACATCCATTCCCAGTATATCCTGTTCACTTCATCCATTCCCAGTATATCCTGCTCTCTGCATCCATTCCCAGTATATCCTGCTCACTACATACATTCCTCCATATCCTGTTCACTGCATCCATTCCCTGTATATCCTGTTCACTGCATCCATTCCCTGTATATCCTGCTCACTGCATCCATTCCCTGTATATCTTGCTCACTACATCTATTCCCAGGATATCCTGCTCACTGCATCCAATCCCTGTATATCCTGCTCACCACGTCCATTCCCAGTATATTTTACAACTTTCAAAATAAATATATTCCACTGAGGAAAAAAGAAATGACAGCCATCCGTGGCTAAGTAAAGAAATCAAGGATAGTATCCGACTAAAAACAAGGACATATAAGGTAGCCAAACTTAGTGGGAGGATAGAAGATTGGGAATTCTTCAAAAGACAACAAAAAGTAACTAAAGGATTGATTAAGAAAGGGAAGTTAGATTATGAAAAGAAATTAGCAAAAAATATAAAAACAGATAGCAAGAGTTTCTATAGTTATATAAAAAGAAAAAGGGTGGCTAAGGCAAACGTAGGTCCCTTAGAGGATGAGACCAGGAAATTAATGGTGGGAAACATGGAGATGGCAAAAATGCTGAACAAATATTTTGTTTCAGTCTTTACAGGAGAGGACACTAAGAATATCCCAACACTGGACAAACAGGGGACTCTACGAGGGGAGGAGCTAAATACGATTAAAATCACTCAGGAGATGGTACTCAGTACTCAGTAAAATAATGGGACTCAAAGCGGATAAATCCCCTGGACCTGATGGCTTCCATCCTAGGGTCTTGAGGGAAGTGGCAGTAGGGATTGTGGATGCTTTGGTGATAGTTTTCCAAAATTCCCTGGACTCAGGAGAGGTCCCGGCAGATTGGAAAACTGCTAATGTAACAACGTTATTTAAAAAGGGTAGTAGGCAGAAGGCTGGAAATTATAGGCCAGTTAGCCTAAAATTTTGGAGTCTATTATGAAGGAGACAGTAACGGAACATTTAGATAAGCATAATTTAATAGGACAAAGTCAGCATGGCTTTATGAAGGGGAAGTCATGTCTGACAAATTTGCTTGAGTTCTTTGAGGATATAACGTACAGGGTGGATAAAGGGGAACCAGTGGACATAGTGTATTTAGACTTCCAGAAGGCATTCGACAAGGTGCCACATAAAAGATTATTACTTAAGATAAAAAATCACGGGATTGGGGGTAACATTCTGGCATGGGTGGAGGATTGGTTATCGAACAGGAAGCAGAGAGTTGGGATAAATGGTTCATTTTCGGACTGGCAACCAGTAACCAGTGGTGTTCCACAGGGGTCGGTGCTGGGTCCCCAACTCTTTACAATCTATATTAACGATTTGGAGGAGGGGACCGAGTGCAACATATCAAAATTTGCAGATGATACAAAGATGGGAGGGTAAGTAGAGAGTGAGGAGGACATAAAAAACCTGCAAGGGGATATAGACAGGCTGGGTGAGTGGGCGGAGATTTGGCAGATGCAATATAATATTGGAAAATGTGAGGTTATGCACTTTGGCAGGAAAAATCAGAGAGCAAGTTATTTTCTTAATGGCGAGAGACTGGAAAGTACTGCAGTACAAAGGGATCTGGGGGTCCTAGTGCAAGAAAATCAAAAAGTTGGTATGCAGGTGCAGCAAGTGATCAAGAAAGCCAACGGAATGTTGGCTTTTATTGCTAGGGGGATAGAATATAAAAACAGGGAGGTATTGCTGCAGTTTTATAGGGTATTGGTGAGACCGCACCTGGAATACTGCATACAGTTTTGGTCTCCATACTTAAGAAAAGACATACTTGCTCTCGAGGCAGTACAAAGAAGGTTCACTCGGTTAATCCCGGGGATGAGGGGGCGGACATATGAGGAGAAGTTGAGTAGATCGGGACTCTACTCATTGGAGTTCAGAAGAATGAGAGGCGATCTTATTGAAACATATAAGATTGTGAAGGGGCTTGATCGGGTGGATGCAGTAAGGATGTTCCCAAAGATGGGTGAAACTAGAACTAGGGGGCATAATCTTAGAATAAGGGGCTGCTCTTTCAAAACTGAGATGAGGAGAAACTTCTTCACTCAGAGGGTGGTAGGTCTGTGGAATTTGCTGCCCCAGGAAGCTGTGGAAGCTACATCATGAGATAAATTTAAAACAGAAAGAGACAGTTTTCTAGAAGTAAAGGGAATTAGGGGTTATGGGGAGCGGGCAGGAAATTGGATTTGAAGCTGAGTTCGGATCGGTCAATGCCCTGTGGGTGGCGGAGAGGGCCCAGGGGCTGTGTGGCCGGGTCCTGCTCCTACTTCTTGTGTTCTTTAGATTTGTGGTTGGGATCAGATCAGCCATGATCTTATTGAATGGCGGAGCAGGCTCGAGGGGCCGATTGGCCTACTCCTGCTCCAATTTCTTATGTTCTTATGTTCTTATTCCCAGTATATCCTGCTCACTATATCCATTCCCAGTATATCCTGCTCACTTCATCTATTCCCTGTATATCCTGTTCACTGCATCCATTCCCTGTCTTTCCTGTTCACTGCATCCATTCCCAGTATATCCTGCTCACTTTATCCATTCCCAGTATATCCTGCTCACTATATCCATTCCCAGTATATCCTGCTCACTATATCCATTCCCAGTATATCCTGCTCACTGCATCCATTCCCTGTACATCCTGTTCACTGCATCCATTCCCTGTATATCCTGTTCACTGCATCCATTCCCAGTATACCCTGCTCACTACATCCATTCCCCTTTTTCCTGCTCATTATGTCCATTCCCAGTATACCCTGCTCACTGTATCCATACCCTGTATATCCTGCTCACTACATCCATTCCCTGTACATCCTGTTCACTGCATCCATTCCCAGTGTACCCTGCTCACTACATCCATTCCCAGCATATCCTGCTCACTATATCCATTCCCAGTATACCCTGCTCACTACATCCATTCCCAGTATACCCTGCTCACTACATCCATTCCCAGCATATCCTGCTCACTACATCCATTCCCTGTATATCCTGCTCACCACATCCATTCCCTGTATATCCTGCTCACTACATCCATTCCCAGCATATCCTGCTGACTACATCCATTCCCCAATATCCTGCTCATTATATCCATTCCCATTATTCCCTTCTCACCATATCCATTCCCAGTATATCCTGTTCACTACATCAATTCCCTGTATATCCTGTTCACTAATTCTATTCCCAGCACACCCTGCTCACTACATCCATTCCCTGTATGTCCTGTTCACTGCATCCATTCCCAGCATGTGCTGTTAACTAAGTCCATTCCCTCTATATCCTGCTCACCACATCCATCCCCTGTATCCTGCTCACTTCATCCATTCCCCGATATCCTGCTCATTATATCCATTCCCTGTATATCCTGCTCACCACATCCATTCCCAGCATATCCTGCTCACCACATCCATTCCCTGTATATCCTGCTCACTGCATCCATTCCCCGATATCCTGCTCATTATATCCATTCCCAGTATATCCTGTTCACTACACCCATTCCCAGCATACCCTGCTCACTACATCCATTCCCTGTATGTCCTGTTCACTGCATCCATTCCCAGCATGTGCTGTTAACTAAATCCATTCCCTCTATATCCTGCTCAGCACATCCATTCCCTGTATATCCTGCTCACCACATCCATTCCCCTATATCCAGCTCACTCTATCCATTCCCGTATATTCTGCTCACTACATCCATTCCCCTATATCCTGCTCACTCTATCCATTCCCTGTATATCCTGCTCACTATATCCATTCCCAGTGTACCCTGCTCACTATATCCATTCCCAGTGTACACTGCTCACTACATCCATTCCCAGTATACCCTGCTCACTATATCCATTCCCAGTGTACCCTGCTCACTATATCCATTCCCAGTGTACCCTGCTCACTATATCCATTCCCAGTATACCCTGCTCACTGTATCCATTCCCTGTATATCGCTTTCACTACATCCATTCCCCTATCTCCTGCTCACTGCATCCATTCCCTTTATATCTGCTCACTATGTCGATTCCTCGTGATTGAGTTCAGTGTGTTTAAAACTCTCTTCAGTTTTAATTGGTCCGATTAGTCAATCACTCCTCAGACACTGGGTTGCTTAAAAAAAAGGCACAGTGAGGATTGTGTGTTTGTGCGATATATAATGCCCCTGCCCAAAATGCCCCACAGCAAAACATTTATTCTTCAAATCTCACTCAAGCACTATGAAAGTGTTGAAAGATTATGCTAGGTTTTGGAAATTGGATTTAGTTTATACTGACATTTTCATGTCCGCATTCTGTTCCGTTATTTTAACTGCTTTGATTGGTTTCCAGAATCTTCGATATCCTGCTCACTACATCCATTCCCTGTATATAGAATCATAGAATTGTTTCAGCACAGAAGGAGGCCATTCAGCCCATCGAGCAAGTGCCGGCTCTTTGTAAGAGCAATCTATTTAGTCCCATTCCTCCGCTCTTTCCCTGTAACCCTGCAAATTTTCTCTTCAAATATTTATCCAATTCCTTTTTGAAAGCCACAATTGAATCTGCTTCCACCACCCATTCCAGATTGTAACAACTCGCTGGGTAAAAAAGTTTTTCCTCATGTCGCCTTTGGTTCTTTTGCCAATCATCTTAAATCTGTGTCCTCTGGTTCTCAACCCTTCCGCCAATGGGGACAGTTTCTCTTTATTTTCTTTATCTAAACCTGTCATGATTTGCTCACCAAATCCATTCCCCATGTATCCTGCTCACCAAATCCATTCCCCGTGTATCCTGCTCACCAAATCCATTCCCCGTGTATCCTGCTCACCAAATCCACTCCCCGTGTATCCTGCTCACCAAATCCACTCCCCGTGTATCCTGCTCACCAAATCCACTCCCCGTGTATCCTGCTCACCAAATCCATTCCCCGTGTATCCTGATCAGTTACACACTGATTTCTCGTGCTCACAGATAGACTGTGATCTCGCGCTCGCAGTTTCACGCTGATCTCGCGCTCACAGTTTCACGCTGATCTCGCGCTCGCAGTTTCACGCTGATCTCGCGCTCGCAGTTTCACGCTGATCTCGCGCTCGCAGTTTCACGCTGATCTCGCGCTCGCAGTTTCACGCTGATCTCCAGGTCCCTGTTACACACTGATCTTTCATTCAGTAACTGATCGCTTTTGTTCACATTGACACACTGATCTCTCATTCACATTTACACACTGATCTCTCTCGCTTACCGTTACACACTGCTCTCTCATTTCATTGCACACTGCTCTTTCTCACTCACAATTACATAATGATCTCTCATTCATTTACACATTGATCTCTCACACATTTACACACTGATCTCTCACTCAGTTACGCGCTCAGTTACACACTGATCTCATTCAATCATTTTCAAAGTGATCTCTCACTCATTTACACACTGATCTCTCATTTACACACTGATCTCTCTCGCTCGGTCGCATGCTGATCTCTCTCGCTCGGTCGCACGCTGATCTCTCTCGCTCGGTCGCACGCTGATCTCTCTCGCTCGGTCGCACGCTGATCTCTCTCGCTCGGTCGCACGCTGATCTCTCTCGCTCGGTCGCACGCTGATCTCTCTCGCTCGGTCGCACGCTGATCTCTCTCGCTCGGTCGCACGCTGATCTCTCTCGCTCGGTCGCACGCTGATCTCTCTCGCTCGGTCGCACGCTGATCTCTCTCGCTCGGTCGCACGCTGATCTCTCTCGCTCGGTCGCACGCTGATCTCTCTCGCTCGGTCGCACGTTGATCTCTCTCGCTCGGTCGCACGCTGATCTCTCTCGCTCGGTCGCACGCTGATCTCACGCTCAGTTATTAATCTCCGTTGCTCACATTGACGCACTGATCTCTCGTGCTCACAGTTACACACTGATCTCTCGCGCTCACAGTTACACACTGATCTCTCGTGCTCACAGTTACACACTGATCTCTCGCGCTCTGTCCTCGCTCCCTGTCTCTCTCTCTCTCTCGCGCTCTGTCCTCGCTCCCTGTCTCTCTCTCTCTCTCGCGCTCTGTCCTCGCTCCCTGTCTCTCTCTCTCTCGTGCTCTGTCCTCGCTCCCTGTCTCTCTCTCTCTCGCGCTCTGTCTTCGCTCCCTGTCTCACTCTCGCGCTCTGTCCTCGCTCCCTGTCTCACTCTCGCGCTCTGTCCTCGCTCCCTGTCTCTCTCTCTCGCGCTCTGTCCTCGCTCCCTGTCTCTCACTCTCGCGCTCTGTCCTCGCTCCCTGTCTCTCACTCTCGCGCTCTGTCCTCGCTCCCTGTCTCTCACTCTCGCGCTCTGTCCTCGCTCCCTGTCTCTCACTCTCGCGCTCTGTCCTCGCTCCCTGTCTCTCACTCTCGCGCTCTGTCCTCGCTCCCTGTCTCTCACTCTCGCGCTCTGTCCTCGCTCCCTGTCTCACTCTAGCGCTCTGTCCTCGCTCCCTGTCTCTCTCTCTCGCGCTCTGTCCTCGCTCCCTGTCTCTCTCTCGCGCTCTGTCCTCGCTCCCTGTCTCTCTCTCTCTCGCGCTCTGTCCTCGCTCCCTGTCTCTCTCTCTCTCGCGCTCTGTCCTCGCTCCCTGTCTCTCTCTCTCGCGCTCGGTCCTCGCTCCCTGTCTCTCACTCTCGCGCTCTGTCCTCGCTCCCTGTCTCTCACTCTCGCGCTCTGTCCTCGCTCCCTGTCTCTCACTCTCGCGCTCTGTCCTCGCTCCCTGTCTCTCTCTCTCTCGCGCTCTGTCCTCGCTCCCTGTCTCTCTCTCTCTCGCGCTCTGTCCTCGCTCCCTGTCTCTCTCGCGCTGTGTCCTCGCTCCCTGTCCCTCTCGCGCTCTGTCCTCGCTCCTGTCTCTCTCTCTCTTGCGCTCTGTCCTCGCTCCCTGTCTCTCTCTCTCTTGCGCTCTGTCCTCGCTCCCTGTCTCTCTCTCTCTTGCGCTCTGTCCTCGCTCCCTGTCTCTCTCTCTTGCGCTCTGTCCTCGCTCCCTGTCTCTCTCTCTTGCGCTCTGTCCTCACTCCCTGTCTCTCTCTCTCGTGCTCTGTCTTTGCTCCCTGTCTCTCTCTCTCGTGCTCTGTCCTCGCTCCCTGTCTCTCTCTCTCGCGCTCTGTCCTTGCTCCCTGTCTCTCTCTCTCTCGCTCTATCCTTGCTCCCTGTCTCTCACTCTCGCGCTCTGTCCTCGCTCCCTACCTCACTCTCGCGCTCTGTCCTCGCTCCCTACCTCACTCTCGCGCTCTGTCCTCGCTCCCAACCTCACTCTCGCGCTCTGTCCTCGCTCCCTACCTCACTCTCGCGCTCTGTCCTCGCTCCCTGTCTCTCTCTCTCGCGCTCTGTCCTTGCTCCCTGTCTCTCTCTCTCGCCCTCTGTCCTCGCTCCCTACCTCTCTCTCTCGCGCTCTGTCCTTGCTCCCTGTCTCTCTCTCTCGCGCTCTGTCCTTGCTCCCTGTCTCACTCTCGCGCTCTGTTCTCGCTCCCTGTCTCTCTCGCGCTCTGTTCTCGCTCCCTGTTCTCGCTCCCTGTCTCACTCTCGCGCTCTGTCCTCACTCCCTGTCTCACTCTCGCGCTCTGTCCTTGCTCCCTGTCTCACTCTCGCGCTCTGTCCTCGCTCCCTGTCTCTCTCTCTCTCGCGCTCTGTCCTCGCTCCCTGTCTCTCTCTCTCTCGCGCTCTGTCCTCGCTCCCTGTCTCACTCTCGCGCTCTGTTCTCGCTCCCTGTCTCTCTCGCGCTCTGTTCTCGCTCCCTGTTCTCGCTCCCTGTCTCACTCTCGCGCTCTGTCCTCACTCCCTGTCTCACTCTCGCGCTCTGTCCTTGCTCCCTGTCTCACTCTCGCGCTCTGTCCTCGCTCCCTGTCTCTCTCTCTCTCGCGCTCTGTCCTCGCTCCCTGTCTCTCTCTCTCTCGCGCTCTGTCCTTGCTCCCTGTCTCACTCTCGCGCTCTGTCCTCGCTCCCTGTCTCTCTCTCTCTCGCGTTCTGTCCTCGCTCCCTGTCTCTCTCTCTCTCTCGCGCTCTGTCCTCGCTCCCTGTCTCTCTCTCTCGCGCTCTGTCCTCGCTCCCTGTCTCTCTCTCTCGCGCTCTGTCCTCGCTCCCTACCTCACTCTCGCGCTCTGTCCTCGCTCCCTGTCTCACTCTCGCGCTCTGTCCTCGCTCCCTATCTCACTCTCTCGCGCTCTGTCCTCGCTCCCTACCTCACTCTCGCGCTCTGTCCTCGCTCCCTGTCTCACTCTCGCGCTCTGTCCTCGCTCCCTGTCTCACTCTCGCGCTCTGTCCTCGCTCCCTACCTCACTCTCGCGCTCTGTCCTCGCTCCCTGTCTCACTCTCGCGCTCTGTCCTCGCTCCCTATCTCACTCTCTCGCGCTCTGTCCTCGCTCCCTATCTCACTCTCTCGCGCTCTGTCCTCGCTCCCTATCTCACTCTCTCGCGCTCTGTCCTCGCTCCCTGTCTCACCCACGCGCTCTGTCCTCACTCCCTGTCTCACTCTCGCGCTCTGTCCTCGCTCCCTGTCTCACTCTCGCGCTCTGTCCTCGCTCCCTGTCTCACTCTCGCGCTCTGTCCTCGCTCCCTGTCTCACTCTCGCGCTCTGTCCTCGCTCCCTATCTCTCTCTCGCGCTCTGTCCTCGCTCCCTACCTCTCTCTCTCGCGCTCTGTCCTCGCTCCCTGTCTCACTCTCGCGCTTTGTCCTCGCTCCCTGTCTCTCTCTCGCGCTCTGTCCTCGCTCCCTATCTCACTCTCGTGCTCTGTCCTCGCTCCCTGTCTCACTCTCGCGCTCTGTCCTCGCTCCCTACCTCACTCTCGCGCTCTGTCCTCGCTCCCTATCTCACTCTCGCGCTCTGTCCTCGCTCCCTGTCTCACTCTCGCGCTCTGTCCTCGCTCCCTGTCTCACTCTCGTGCTCTGTCCTCGCTCCCTACCTCACTCTCGCGCTCTGTCCTCGCTCCCTACCTCACTCTCGTGCTCTGTCCTCGCTCCCTGTCTCACTCTCGCGCTTTGTCCTCGCTCCCTATCTCTCGCGCTTTGTCCTCGCTCCCTATCTCTCGCGCTTTGTCCTCGCTCCCTACCTCACTCTCACGCTCTGTCCTTGCTCCCTACCTCACTCTCGTGCTCTGTCCTTGCTCCCATCCTCACTCTCAGTTGTTCACCGATCTCAGTTACTGCTCTCACTCTCAGTTCCTTGTTCTCTATCTCACTCTGTTGCACCCTGCATGCTTATTCTCACTCTTGCTGTTTTTGTTACAAACTTGTCTGTCTGAGTTACGCACTGACATCAGTTGCTCATCCACATGCACCCACACAATTATATCCTGGCCCACTCATTGTTGCATCTTTCTCTCTCCCACATTCATGCACACTGGTCTGTGTTGTGCTCTTCATTTCTCACACCCACAGTTAAACACTTCGCTTGTGCTCCCTCTCTGCCCTCTCTATCTCTGTGTCTCTCTTCTCCCTCTATCTGTTCTTCTCTCCCCCTTGTCCCCTCCTTCCCCTTTCTTTCCTTCTTCGTCCTCTCTCTCTCTGCCCTCTCTCTCCTCTCTCTCCCACTCCCATGCACTCTCCCCCTGTCCCTGACTGTCAGTCTCTTTTTTCTCTGCCTCGTTGTCTCTCACTTCTTTGCTGATTTTCCTGTTCAGTGAAAAAGATTGAGCCTTTCTTCCTCTCTAAAATGTTAGTGTGTTTCCACAATTGCACAGTAACCTTTCTCTGACTCTCTCTTGTTCCTTCTCCCTTGTTCTGCCTCACTGTCCTTCACTTTCTGTGTATCTCTCTCAACCACTCTCATCCTCGCAACCCCTCTTATTCTCTCTCTCATTCTTTCTATCTGTCTGTCTCCCCATTGTTGTCCGTGTTTCTCATGTTCTTGTGCTCTCTCTTCTCGGTGCACACTCTAAATTTTCATTCATTCATTCTCTCTCGTGCTGTCTGGTGGTTTATCTCTTTCTCTCTCTTTTACTCTCTGTGTCTTTTCATCGCTATGTGTCCCACTCTGCAAATCTGTCTATGTTGCTTTCTCTTCTCTCTCTCACTCTATCTTTCTGTCTGTGTGCATCTCTCTCGCTCTATCTACATTTCACTGTGTCTCTCTCTCTCCATCTCTCTCTCATTGACTGTCTGTCTGTCTCTCTCTGTCTGTCTGACTGTCTGTCTGTTTTCTGTGTTCCTTCCACTCCCTCTGTCTCCCTCACTACCTGTGATTCTGCCTTTGTTTCTCTCTGCCTCTTCGTCTGTGTGTATCTCTGTCTTTCTCTCTATGTCTGTCTGTGTGTGTATCTCACTCTGTCTGTTTTTATATATGTCTCTCTCTCTGCCTCTGAATCTCTCTCTGTCTGTGTGTGTGTGTGTGTGTGTGTGTGTGTCTCTCTCTCTTTCTGTCTCTCTCTCTCTCCCTCTCTGTGCGCCTCTCCCTCTCTGTGCGCCTCTCCCTCTCTGTGCGCCTCTCCCTCTCTGTGCGCCTCTCCCTCTCTGTGCGCCTCTCCCTCTCTGTTTCTCTCTCTGACTCTGTGTGTGTCCCTTGCTCTCTGACAGGTCCTGGACAATGCTCTGGAGATTGAACAGTTTATTGCGAGATATGAATCACTCGCATCTGAACTCCTGGACTGGATTGAACAAACCATCACTGTCATCAGCAATCAGCGATTTGCAAACTCATTAACTGGAGTTCAACAGCAGCTACAAGTCTTCACCACCTACTGCACTGTGGAGAAACCATTCAAGTAGGCACTGGGCATCATCACGGGCGGAGTGCGGCCGCGACTGTGCGCGGGCGGAGTGCGGCCGCGACTGTGCGCGGGCGGAGTGCGGCCGCGACTGTGCGCGGGCGGAGTGCGGCCGCGACTGTGCGCGGGCGGAGTGCGGCCGCGACTGTGCGCGGGCGGAGTGCGGCCGCGACTGTGCGCGGGCGGAGTGCGGCCGCGACTGTGCGCGGGCGGAGTGCGGCCGCGACTGTGCGCGGGCGGAGTGCGGCCGCGACTGTGCGCGGGCGGAGTGCGGCCGCGACTGTGCGCGGGCGGAGTGCGGCCGCGACTGTGCGCGGGCGGAGTGCGGCCGCGACTGTGCGCGGGCGGAGTGCGGCCGCGACTGTGCGCGGGCGGAGTGCGGCCGCGACTGTGCGCGGGCGGAGTGCGGCCGCGACTGTGCGCGGGCGGAGTCTCCCATCTTCCTCACTTCCTATCCCACATTAAGTCCCAATCGCCCATCACCTCTGTCCTCACTGCCCCCTGCCCCCAGTCCTTGAATATATTAGGTTGGAAATCATTGTCCTTGTCTATGAATCCCTCCACATCCCCCCAGCGATCTGCGCAAGCACCTCCAGCCCTGTATCTTCTCCCGGGGCTTGTTGGGGGAGATCCTGGACTTCACAGGAAGGTCCTTGCTTTACGTCCTTGATGCCTCACTGTGGTCCTCATGCCCATTGAGAGCTGGCGAGAGAGCCCTAGAGTGAGGGATTCACGTCCACTTTCTGTAATGGGAGCTGAAGAGCTTTGGACGATGAATTTGTTTGGTCTGTTGGAGGAGGATGGGCACTTGCTGCTAACGTCCACACTCCGGGCCTCTTGTCCGGATATGCAAACGAGCCCGTTCCGGGTAATTTGTGTTGGACCAGCGGCGAGGGCTGGCGGGAGTTCCGCCCGTCGCGTTGAAGCTGGCCAAGTGAGGACCTTGGTGTTTCCAGGCCAATGTTTCTCCAACTCCAGCCTTCTGTGCATCTCCTCCGATCGCCCACCATTGGTGGCAGAAGTTTAAGAATGGCCTGTCCCTCAGGGATTGGTGCGCTGCACCATTGATCGAACCCTCCCCTCTGGAATCCTCTTCCAGCTGCCTGCTCACCACCTTTTCAAAACCTTCCAAAGTCGCATCTCTTTAGCTAAGGTTTCTCTCACATCTCTAATCTCTCTTCCTAGCTTGGCTTTGATTTCCATTTCTGATGCCCATGTGAGAAGCCCCTTGAAGTCCCTGTAATCTAGTGGTTGCTCCTGTCTTTGTTTAATGGCTGTGGTTGTGCTGTTTATGACAGTAACTCTTGGGTTTAACTTGCCCTTACCCAGCGATACTGAGCTGTACCCTAGAGACTTGTGTTGAGGGCGGATCGTTGAATCATTGCCTATTTGTAGGTAGCAGGGAATTGTATTGCCAGCAGATTGTGTGTAAGCAGTCAAAGAGCCTCAGCTACAAGATCTAGAGCAGGAAATTCCTGAGCAGTTGCACATCTTACGACCATTTGATAAAGAAAGAAAGGCGTCCCAATGTGCTTCACAGCCAATGAAGTATTTTTGAAGTGTAGTCACTGTTGTAATGTAGGAAACGGGGCAGCCAATTTTCACACAGCAAGATCCCACAAACAGCAATGAGATAATGACCAGATCATCTGTTCCAGTGATGGTGGTTGAGGGATAAATATTGGCCAGGACACTGGGGAGAACTCCCCTGCTCATCTTCAAAATAGTGCCATGAGATCGTTTACATCCAACTGAGAAGGCAGGCGAGGCCTCGGTTTAACATCTCATCCAAAAGGCGGCACCTCCGACAGTGCAGCACTCCCTCAGTTCCGCACTGGAGCGTCAGCCTGGATTTTGTGCCCCAATATCTGGAGTGGGACTTGAACCCACACCTTCTGACTCAGAGGCAAAAGTGCAACGCACTGAGCCACGGCTGAGGCTGGTGTGAGATCTGTGACCTTATCTGGAGTTGTCCCTCCCTGGGTCAGAAATAGTGCTCAGATCAACTTCAGTGATTGTGAGAACTGTTTGCTTGGTTAGGCTGTGACTGCACACAGGATAAAACCCCATTTATATGTGAAGACGACAGTTCCTTTGTGTGGTGCTCTCGGCTGAAGTGCTTTCTGTATAATCTGTTCAGGTTTGAGGAGAAGGGGAATCTGGAGGTGCTGCTTTTCACCATTCAGAGCAAACTCAGGGCAAACAATCAAAAGCTTTACCTTCCAAACGAGGGCAAGCTGATCTCCGACATCAACAAGGTGAGTGAGGGCTGACTGATCCTCGACTCTTCTCCACGGTCCCAATGATGGCTCCAGCGTGATGCAGTCGCTGCTGTTTGTGTTTGAGCAGCGGTCCAATCCTCTCCTCTCCCTCCCTGGCGCCTCAGCTGATGCAGGCCGTGTGTAACTGAGGCAGAGGCCCGTGGGTCAATGCCTGGGCTGGGCTGGGCTGGGCTGGACAGTGTTGGGGTGGGTCTCCGCTAAGGATGGGAATTCCCACCCCCGATCACTCAGTGACTGCAGGTTCGGAAGTGCACAGATGAGCCACAGGGGGTGGGGGAGGGGAGGGTACGTGCGGGGGAGGGGAGGGTACGTGCGGGGGAGGGGAGGGTACGTGCGGGGGAGGGGAGGGTACGTGCGGGGGAGGGGAGGGTACATGCGGGGGAGGGGAGGGTATGTGCGAGGAGGGGGGCAGGGTGAATGTGCTGGGGGATGAGCCCAGTGTTATCGGGCTGTCCCTCCAGAATTACAATGTCCTCCCACCGGTGGTTATAGCTTCATGTAACATTATTATTGCAGGTCTAGTTTTGTAATGAACAATCCAGGTGATTTAGTTTCTGTGTCCCTGTTATTACTCTCTCACTCTCTTCGTTTCTGTCTGTCTCTCTCTCTCTCTCTGTGTCTCTCTCTCTCTCCTTCTCTCTCCTCTCTCTCTCTCTGTCTCTCTTTCTCTCCCTCTCCTTCCCTCTCTCCCTCTCTCTGTCTGTCTGTCTCTATCTGTCTCTTTCACTCAGTCTCTTTCAGTCCTTTTTCACTCTGTATCACACTCCCTATATATTGTCTGTCTCTCTCTATCTCTCTGTCTCTTTCTGTCTCTCTCGTCTGTCTCTGTCTCTGTCTCTCTCTCTCTGTGTCTCTGTCTGTCTTTCTCTGTCTGTTTTTCTTTCTCTGTCTGTTTTTCTTTCTCTGTCTGTTTTTCTTTCTCTGTCTGTTTCTCTTTGTCTGTCTCTCTGTCTCTGTCTCTCTCTCTCTCGTCTCTCTCGTCTGTCTGTTGCTCTCGTCTGTCTGTCGCTCTCGTCTGTCTCTCTGTCTCCCTCTCTGTCTCCCTCTCTGTCTCCCTCTCTGTCTCCCTCTCTGTCTCCCTCTCCCTCTCTGTCTCCCTCTCTGTCTCCCTCTCTGTCTGTCTCTGTCTGTCTCTCTCTCTGTCTCTCTCTCTGTCTCTCTCTGTCTGTCTCTCTCTGTCTGTCTCTCTCTGTCTGTCTCTCTCTGTCTGTCTCTCTCTGTCTGTCTCTCTCTGTCTGTCTGTCTCTGTCTGTCTCTCTCTCTCTGTCTGTCTCACTCTGTCTCACTCTGTCTCTCTCTCTCTCTCTCTCTCTCTCTCTCAGTTGTAGGTTTGCCCACTGCTGTACTAATTCCTGATCTATGTGATTTTTGGTCTTAGGCCTGGGAGAGACTGGAGAAGGCGGAACATGAACGTGAGGTGGCATTGCGGAATGAGCTGATTCGCCAGGAGAAGCTGGAGCAGTTGGCACACCGCTTTGATCACAAAGCCGCGATGCGTGAGACCTGGCTGAACGAGAACCAGCGGCTCATCTCCCAGGTGGGTGGTCCGTGCGTCGCGTGGCGCTGAGAGCAATCCCGGACTCCAACCCGGATCGTCACGTTCCATTGTGGAGGCTGAGGAATTGGTGGCGAGGAAGGGTTGGTGGCCTGCCCCGGTATTAGCTCACTCTGTACTGGTGATGAGAATTCACCGAGTCTAAACCTGGCTCAGGTCGCCGGCTGAATTATTTACTGAGTTGCTGATGCTGGCGGCTGTGGTTTGCTCCAATTTTTGAAAAGATCACAAATTTTATAGGATTAAGTCCTGATGTCCTTTTTTAAAAAATTCATTCTGGGGATATGGATGTTGCTGGTAAGGCTGAAATTTAGTGCCTTGAGATGGTGGTGGGCCTTCTTGAACCACCTACTTGAACTATAGAGGTTCAAAACTAGAGGTCGTAAATATAAAATAGTCGCTAATAAATTCAATAAGGAACTCAGGAGAAACGTCTTTCCCCAAAGAGTGGTCAGAATGTGGAACTCGCTACTACAAGGAGTAGATGAGGCAAATAGAATAGATGCATATAAGGGGAAGCTAGATAAACACATGAGGGAGAAAGGGAATAGAAGGATATCCTGATAGTTAGATGGAGCATAAATGCCGGCATAGACCAGTTGGCCGAATGGCCTGTTTCTGTGTTGTAGTTTTGATGTACCGCGATGTAACACTGCAGACCGTGTGGCGAAGGTGCTCCCACAGTGCTGTTAGGTAGGGAGTTCCAGGATTTTGACCCAGTGACGATGAAGGAATGGCCGATATATGTTTACTTTCATCTGCCACGTGTCTGCCCATTTCACCAGCCTGTCTATGTCCTCTTGAAGTCGATCACTATCCTCCTCACTCTTCACTATCCTTCCAAGTTTTGTGTCGTCTGCAAATTTTGAAATTGTGCCCTGAACACCCAAGTCATTAATATATCAAAAAAAGTAGTGGTCCCAGCACCGACCCCTGGGGAACACCACTGTACACCTCCCTCCAGTCCAAAAAACAACTACACTCTACCACCACTACTCTCTGTTTCCTGTCACTTAGCCAATTTCGTATCCATGCTGCCACTGCCCCTTTTATTCCACGGGCTTCAACTTTGATGACAAGCCTATTGTGTGGCACTTTATCAAACGCCTTTTGAAAGTCCATATACACATCAACCGCATTGCCCTCATCAACCCTCTCTGTTACCTCATCAAAAAATTCAATCAAGTTGGTTAAACACGATTTGTCTTTAACAAATCCGTGCTGGCTTTCCTTAATTAATTCACACTTGTCCAAGTGACTGTTAATTTTGTCCTGGATTATCGTTTCTAAAAGTTTCCCCACTACCGAGATTAAACCGACTGGCCTGTAGTTGCCGGGTTTATCCTTACACCCTTTTTTGGACACGGGTGACACATTTGCAATTCTCCAGTCCTCTGGCACCCAGGACACTGCCCTGAGGAACTCCTGCAGCGATGTCCTGGGGCTGAGACAATTGGCCTCCAACAAACACAACCATCTTCCTTTTTGCTAAGTATGACTCCAGCCACTGGAGAGTTTTCCCCCTGATCCCCATTGACTTCAGTTTTACTGGGGTTCCTTGATGCCGCACTCGGGATATACCGGGTCAGGAGGTTACAGATTGTGGTGGATACAATTCTGCTTGTTCTGATGGCCCACAGCACCTCATGGATGCCCAGTTTTGAACTTCTAGATCTGTTCTTAATCTGTCCCATTTAGCACAGTGTTAGTTCCACATGACACGATGGAGGGTGTTCTCATTGTGAAGACAGGACTTGGTCTCCACAAGGTCTGTGCGGTGGTCACTCCTACCAATACCGTCATGGACAGATGCATCTGTGACAGCTTGATTGGTGAGGATGAGGCCAAGTCAGTTAATTGATTCTCTCACCACCTGCCGCATGCCCAGTCTGGCAGCTATGTCCTTCAGGACTTGACCAGCTCGGTTAGTGGTGGTGCTACCGAGCCACTCTTGGTGATGGACATTGAAGTCCCCCCAGAGTACATTCTGTGCTTTTGCTACCCTCAGAGCTTCATTTCAGTGATGTTCAACAAGGAGGAGGACTGATTCATCAGCTGAGGGAGGGCGGTAGGTGGTGAATGAGCAGGAGGTTTCCTTGTTCATGTTTGCCCTGTAGCCATGACAACTCATGGGGTCCGGACTCTACGTTGAGGAATGTTGAAACACCGCGCACCCAATACAGGACCGAGAAACACCACAGACCCAATACAGGACCGAGAAACACCACACACCCAATACAGGACCGAGAAACACCACACACCCCAATACAGGACCGAGAAACACCACACACCCAATACAGGACCGAGAAACACCACAGACCCAATACAGGACCGAGAAACACCACAGACCCAATACAGGACCGAGAAACACCGCACACCCAATACAGGACCGAGAAACACCACACACCCAATACAGGACCGAGAAACACCACACACCCAATACAGGACCGAGAAACACCACACACCCAATACAGGACCGAGAAACACCACACACCCCAATACAGGACCGAGAAACGCCGCGCACCCAATACAGGACCGAGAAACACAACATGAAGTGTTTGAGGAGCTGAAATGGTGGAGCTGTTGTCTGAGCTCTGATTCTCGTCACTTCCTCCTTCAGGATAACTTTGGCTATGATCTTCCAGCGGTGGAAGCTGCAATGAAGAAGCACGAAGCTATAGAGGCCGATGTTTCTTCCTACAAGGAGCGAGTGCAGGTGATCACAGAACTAGCTGTGGAACTGGACACGGAGAAGTACTATGACATCAAACGCATCTCCGCACAGAAAGACAACATCCTGCGACTGTGGAGTTTCCTGCAGGAGACACTGACTGCTCGCAGGACACGGCTCGAAATCAACCTGTCCCTGCAGAAAATCTTCCAGGAGATGGTTCACATGATCGATTGGATGGAGGAGATGCAGGTGAGGAGGTCCCAACCTACCACCACTCAGCTCCCAACCTACCACCACTCAGCTCCCAACCTACCACCACTCAGCTCCCAACCTACCACCACTCAGCTCCCAACCTACCACCACTCAGCTCCCAACCTACCACCACTCAGCTCCCAACCTACCACCACTCAGCTCCCAACCTACCACCACTCAGCTCCCAACCTACCACCACTCAGCTCCCAACCTACCACCACTCAGCTCCCAACCTACCACCACTCAGCTCCCAACCTACCACCACTCAGCTCCCATCCCCCACCCACCAGCTCCCATCCCCCACCCACTCAGCTCCCATCCCCCACCCACCAGCTCCCATCCCCCACCCACCAGCTCCTATCAACCTTGCTCTGGAATTCCCTCCCTAAACCCCTCTGCTCTGTACCTCGGTGGGGAGGGAGGTGGGGGAGTGCGGTGGAGGGGGGAGAGAGTTGGGGGGGCACGGGAGAGGGGGAAGAGGTGGGGAGAGAAGCAGGGTGGGGAGGTAATGGGGGCATTTCATTTTGTACTGACCATGCATTCCTGGGACTGATCCACCAGCGCAATTGTTCATTTTAGTTCTGAGATTGATAGATTTTTGTTAACCAAGGGTATTAAGGGATATGGGGCTAAGGTGGGTAAATGGAGTTAGGTCACAGAGCAGCCATGACCTCAATGAATGGCGGAACTGGCTCGAGAGGATAAATGACCTTCTCCTGTTGCTATGTTCCACTTTGGACTGACAGTGTGTTCCTGGGAGTGATCCACTTTTGCTGGAGGAAAATAACTTTCACTGGCGATGTGAAGACTAAGGGGAGACAGTGGGCTGGAAATTGCACTGAGCGGAGACAAGATGTCGTGAGCTGCTCGGAGCTAACTAACTAACTCACCCACACATTTTTTGTGGGTTTCTGAGCTTTAATTGAGAGCTGCAAAAAGATCAGCGATCGTTCCCGGGCTTCTCTGAGCTGTGAGAGGAGGAAAGGACCGCTATGCCCCCTCCACCAATCAGACCGAAGCAAGCCAAGCTGTGAGAACCAGGAAGCAAAAGCTATTAAAATCGGCAGGAATGACACTCCACAGTTAATTTTTAGTGCCAGAGAGGTTGTTTGGCAGTCATTAATACTTACCATGCCATTTAAAGTCAGTTTAGACCTGATTATAACTCAGTGTACCTGTCTTCTGGCGCGATTAGTTAGTTTCTAGCTGGGCAGAAGAGCAAGTTGGCGCTGGTCCATTGATTCCAGCCTGCGCAATCCCTTAAAGTGAAGCTGTCAGATCAGCAGAGAATCGGGAAGAGCACGTTCTGGATTTTCCCCTTCGACTGTGTTGGCCGGAACTTGTTCTTCAATTTGCCCTGAAATAACGGGGAGCGCTGTTAGGCTCAACATTATTTACCAGCAGTTCCTGGCCCATTATCTGCGGTCCTCTGAATGATGAAAGGTTTCTCTGAGGGGGAAAATAAACAGGTTATTTAACTTGAGCAATGAGCGCGGAGGGATTGGACCAAGCTCACTGCGGGCGGGGGGTGGTGGGACGAGGATAGGACCAAGCTCACTGCGGGCGGGGGGTGGTGGGACGGGGATAGGACCAAGCTCACTGCGGGCGGGGGGTGGTGGGACGGGGATAGGACCAAGCTCACTGCGGGCGGGGGGTGGTGGGACGGGGATAGGACCAAGCTCACGGGCCCGAGATGAACAGGCAGTGTGAGGAGGTGGAGTAACACGGAGTCTGGGTGGAGGGGCTGCACTGACTCAGTGACTTAACTCGCATGAGCCTTTCTTGATCTTTTCTACAGATTTTGTTATCGTGGAAAGATTTGGGGAAGCACTTGTTGGAAGTGGAGGATCTGCTTCAGAAACACGGCCTCCTGGAAGCGGATATTTCAGTGCAGGCAGAACGAGTGAAAGGCCTCAATAAAGCAGCACTCGAGTTCACTGAAGTGGAAGGTCAGTGCGGAACCTCGCATTACCTGCAGACGGGAGGAGTTCAGTGAGCAGTGATTTCCACAGTATGGAAAACTCCAATGTTTAATGAAATGAATGGTTATTAGCAACAGGGTCAGCAACCCGTTTGATTTAGACTTGAGGGGCAGCACCAACAGATTTGAAGTTTGTTTAATTGTGTTTGATCAGTGTGTTAAACAAGGAGCTTAAACTTATCGAAGGATTAGGAAGATGGTGAGTGGCTCTGGGCTCCCGATCCCAAGCTCTGTAAACCCACATAGTATCATGGTAGGTACAGCACAGGACGACCGGTGTAGCTCGTCCAGTGATACCGACCGGTGTAGCTCGTCCAATGATACCGACCGGTGTAGCTCGTCCAGTGATACCGACCGGTGTAGCTCGTCCAGTGATACCGACCGGTGTAGCTCGTCCAGTAATACCGACCGGTGTAGCTCGTCCAGTGATACCGACCGGTGTAGCTCGTCCAGTGATACCGACCGGTGTAGCTCGTCCAGTGATGCCGACCGGTGTAGCTCGTCCAGTGATGCCGACCGGTGTAGCTCGTCCAGTCATACCGACCGGTGTAGCTGTCCACTGATACCGACTGATGTAGCTGTCCAATGATACCGACCGGTGTAGCTCATCCAGTGATGCCGACCGGTGTAGCTCGTCCAGTCATACCGACCGGTGTAGCTGTCCAATGATACCGACCGGTGTAGCTCGTTCAATGATACCGACCGGTGTAGCTGTCCAGTGATACCGACCGGTGTAGCTCGTCCAATGATACCGACCGGTGTAGCTCGTTCAATGATGCCGACCGGTGTAGCTCGTTCAATGATGCCGACCGGTGTAGCTCGTCCAGTGATACCGACCGGTGTAGCTCGTCCAATGATACCGACCGGTGTAGCTCGTCCAATGATACCGACCGGTGTAGCTCGTCCAATGATACCGACCGGTGTAGCTCGTCCAGTGATACCGACCGGTGTAGCTCGTCCAGTGATACCGACCGGTGTAGCTCGTCCAATGATACCGACCGGTGTAGCTCGTCCAGTGATACCGACCGGTGTAGCTCGTCCAATGATACCGACCGGTGTAGCTGTCCAATGATACAGACCGGTGTAGCTGTCCAATGATACCGACCGGTGTAGCTCGTCCAATGATACTGATCGGTGTAGCTGTCCAATGATACCGACCGGTGTAGCTGTCCAATGATACCGACCGGTGTAGCTCGTTCAATGATGCCGACCGGTGTAGCTCGTCCAGTGATACCGACCGGTGTAGCTCGTCCAGTGATACCGACCGGTGTAGCTGTCCAGTGATACTGACCGGTGTAGCTCGTTCAATGATGCCGACCGGTGTAGCTCATCCAGTGATACTGACCGGTGTAGCTCGTCCAGTGATACCGACCGGTGTAGCTCGTCCAGTGATACCGACCGGTGTAGCTGTCCAGTGATACTGACCGGTGTAGCTCGTTCAATGATGCCGACCGGTGTAGCTCATCCAGTGATACTGACCGGTGTAGCTCGTCCAGTGATGCCGACCGGTGTAGCTCGTCCAGTGATGCCGACCGGTGTAGCTCGTCCACCAATACCCTCTGGTGGAGTGGGCACCTTGTTGGCTCCAAGCTGGAGCAATATCGGCCGCCCGAGGATTGGTCCTGTTCAGGATGGCATGGGCTGGATTGGGAGTGCGGTGATGACAGTTTCCCCACCATTTTAGGGGCTCTCCCGTCCCACTCACACCCAGTGGCACCACTGAGAATTTGCCTGTATATTTCCGGTCCAGTGGGAAACGCGGGATGAGTTGGCAGCTGTCCCTCATGGCTATGTGTTTGGTACAAAGTCAGTACAAGTGACCAGAGTGGGGAGTAACGGTGAGACATTGTGGCATTGCAGAGAGTCTGTGCTTTGAAGGTCTCTCTGGAACTTGCTCCTTGTGACCAGTTGTTTGCTTTGCTCTCAGGTTATCAGCCCTGTGACCCCCAGGTGATCTGCAATCGTGTCCATCACGTGACCAGCTGCCTGGAGGAACTGCACGGGCTGGCATCGCACCGGCGGGCAGAGCTGGAGGGATCGCGGTGCCTCTGGGCATTCTACCAGGAGATGGAGGAGGCGGAGGGCTGGATCCAGGAGAAGGAGCAGGTGATCACCTCTCCGAACCATGGCAAGGATGTGAGCAGCGTCACCCTCCTGCTGAGCAAACATCGGGGCCTGATGGGGGAACTGGCGGGGAGGTGCGGGCTGCTGACTCAAACCATCACCAAGGGTGAGCAGATTCTGGCACAGAAACACTTTGGGACGGGTAACATCCAGGAGAGGATTCTGGAGGTGAGACTTCAGTGGAAAAGGTTGGACGAGTTAGCAGCTCTCCGACAAGAGCACCTCCAGCAAGGCTTAAACTTCTTCCAGTTTAAGGCCGATACGGATGAGCTGGAGGACTGGCTCCAGGACACGTACCGCATTGTATCCAGCGACGACTTTGGACACGACGAGTATTCAACGCAGTCGCTGGCCAAGAAACACGGAGGGCTGGTGGAGGACATTGAGCAGCAGCAGCAGGTGGTGGAGACTCTGCGGAGACATGCACTGAGACTCGCCCCCGAGTACCTGGGGTTGGAGGAGGTGCAGAGCCGAGTGGCAGAGGTGGAGGGTTTGTACGCAGAGGTGATGGAGGTGGCGGGCTTACGCAGGCAGTGGCTGCTGGACGCCCTGGCTGTCTATCGCATGTTCAGTGAGGTGAGCGCCTGTGAGCTGTGGATCGATGAGAAGGAGCAATGGCTCAACAGGATGGAGATTCCAGAGAAACTGGAGGATCTGGAACTGGTCCAACAGAGGTAAGGGCCTGCACATTGCCCCGCCCACGCCGGGCCCTGGCCCCGCCCAAGCCGGGCCCTGGCCGAGCCCCGGCCCCGCCCACAACTTGAATGAGGACCCTCGCCCATAAAGAACCCGGCTCCTTCCTCATTTTTGTCTCTTGCCCTGCCCCCCACCTATTCCCCCTCCACAGCGCATCCTAATATTACTGCAATGCAACAGCCACCGACCCATACAGCATCCTGAGGTGGGACTTAGGCAACATTCATTGCTCACCTACACCAGCCACATTCCCACAAACTCAGTCACTGTCACATTCAGTAAGGTCGTATTTGCCACTGGCTTATGAACGAACCACAATCAGCGTGGAGCACATGGAACATTATCTTTCCACCATTTTAAACTTAACACAGCGACAGAATCCATTTTAACTCTGGTTGCAACAGATAAAGTGACGAGCCAAGCTGGTCAAACAGTAGCCATTTACAGCACAAGGGCAGCTGGTGGATAATGTTGTCATTTTCTTTGAGGGATGGAAACAGATTCCTATTTCTTTGTTGACTCTACTTTGGGGCTGATCTAACTTAATAACTGATCATTACACAACTCCCAGAGCTCGAGTCTACAGCAGTCATGTGAGATTATAGACTGTCACTCACTGTCATCCCATAGCCCAGTATCAACCCCCAAATAACCCCACTGCCCCGCTCTCTCCCCATAGCTCAGCATCAACCCCAAACTAGTCCCACTGCCCCGCTCTCTCCCCATAGCCCAGTATCAACCCCCAACTAACCCCACTGACCCGCTCTCTCGCCATAGCCCAGTATCAACCCCCAACTAACCCCACTGACCCGCTCTCTCCCCATAGCTCAGCATCAACCCCAAACTAATCCCACTGCACCGCTCTCTCCCCATAGCCCAGTATCAACCCCCAACTAACCCCACTGACCCGCTCTCTCCCCATAGCTCAGTATCAACCCCCAACTAACCCCACTGACCCGCTCTCTCCCCATAGCTCAGCATCAACCCCAAACTAATCCCACTGCCCTGCTCTCTCCACGTAGCCCAGTATCAATCCCAAATTAATCCCACTGCCCTGCTCTCTTCACGTAGCCCAGTATCAATCCCAAACTAATCCCACTGCCCCACTCTCTCCACGTAGCCCAGTATCAATCCCAAACTAATCCCACTGCCCCACTCTCTCCACGTAGCCCAGTATCAATCCCAAACTAATCCCACTGCCCTGCTCTCTCCACGTAGCCCAGTATCAATCCCAAACTAATCCCACTGCCCTGCTCTCTCCACGTAGCCCTGTATCAATCTCAAACTAATCCCACTGCCCCGCTCTCTCCCCATAGCCCAGTATCAACCCTGAACTAATCCCACTGCCCTGCTCTCCCCCCATAACCCTGTATCAATCCCAAACTAATCCGACTAAGTGCATAGACAATAAAGGAAAGGATGACCAAAGGGAATAGGAAGAGGTTAGGAAAGAAGTAAAAAAAAGTTAGGAAAGCAAAGAGGAATGACTAGATTAAATTATCAAGGAATATAAAAAGATATAGTAAAGTATTCTACAGTCACATAAATAACCAAAGAATAATCAGGTTAGGAACATAGGAACAGGATAAACTCACAGGTAATGACGGCGAAATGGCAGAAATATTGAATAGTTATTTTGCCTCAGTATTTACCGAGGAGACTAAAAATAGCAGATCCTGGTGACTGGGAGAGATACGAAGAACAGCAAAAGGTGACAAAACAGATGGTAAGAGCTACAAAAAGTGATAATGAAAAGAAACTTGCAAGGGATTTCAAAATCAACACAAAAAATATTTACAATTATATTAGGAAAAAGAGGGGCAATGTGGGCCCCTTAAAAACTGATATTGTAAATGAAAATAAGGGAATGGCAGACATGTTAAATAATTACTTTGCGTCAGTATTTACAGTAGAGGAAGATGATAGCGTGCTGGACACCCCAAGGAAACTAATTTTGAACCAGGGACGGGGACTCACCATAATTAACGTAGGCAAATTAACAATAATGAAGAAAATAATGGCACTAAAGAGTGACAAGTCCCCAGGACCAGATGGTTTCCATCCCAGGGTTTTAAAGGAAGTCGGTGAGAACATTGCAGAAGCCCTAACTATAATCTTCCAAAGTTCTCTCAATCCAGGAACCGTTCCTTTAGATTGGAAAATTGAACGTCACTCCGCTATTTAAGAAAGGTGAGAGAGGGAAACCAGGGAATTATAAACCAGTTAGCCTAACATCTGTTGTCGGGAAATTACTAAAGTCTATAATTAAGGATAGAGTGACTGAACACCTTGAAAATTTTCAGCTGATCAGAGAAAGCCAGCATGGATTTGTAAAGGGTAGGAGCCTGATTGAATTTTTTGAAGAGGTGTCTAAAGTCGTGGACAGGGATGTTGTGATGACACAAAGATAGGCGGCATTGTAAGCAGTGTAGATGGAAACATAAAATTACAAAGAGAAATTAATAGATTAAGTGAATGGGCAAAACTGTGGCAAATGGATTTCAGTGTGGGCAAGTGTGAGGTCACCCACTTTGGACCTAAAAAGGATAGATCAGAGTACTTTCTAAATGGTGAAAAGCTCGAAACAGTGGAGGTCCAAAGAAACTTAGGGGTCCGTGAACATAGATCATTAAATGCCATAGACATACAGAAAATAATCAAAAAGGCTAATGGAATGCTGGCCTTTATATCTAGAGGACTAGAATACAAGGGGGTAGAAGTTATGCTACAGCTATACAAAGCCCTGGTTAGACCACACCTGGAGTACTGTGTTCAGTTCTGGGCACTGCCCCTTAGGAAGGATATATTGGCCTTGGAGGGAGTGCAGCGTAGATTAAGTAGAATGATACTTGGACTTCAAGGGTTAAATTACGAGGAGCGATTACACAAATTAGGGTTGTATTCCTTGGAATTTAGAAGATATTAAGGGGAACTGACAGGGTGGATAGGGAGAAACTATTTCCGCTGGTTGGGGAGTCTAGGACGAGGCGACATAGCCTAAAAATTAGAGCCAGAACTTTCAGGAGTGAAGTTTGGAAACACTTCGACACACAAAGGGTGGTGGAAGTTCAGAACAATCTTCTGCAAATAGTAGTTGATGCAAGCTCAGTTGTTCATTTTAAATCTGAGATTGATAGATTTTTGTTAACCAAAGGTATTAAGGGATATGGGGCTAAGCCCATGTTGTTACGCAGTTAGGTCACAGATCAGCCGTGATTTTATTGAATGGCAGAACAGGCTCGAGTGGATAAATGGCCTACTACTGTTCCTATACTCTCTCTTTGTCCCTCTTAGTCCCTTTTTTAGATCTCCTCCTTATTTTCTGTATTCAGCCAGATTCTCTACTATATTATGAAGGCCATTGGAGAGGGTGCATAAAAGATTCACAAGGATGAAACCAGACCTGAGAGGATATACTTATCAGGAAAGACGAAGGCTGACAGGTGATCTGATAGATGTCTTTAAGATAATGAAAGGGTTTGACAGGGTAGATGTAGAGAAAATGTTTCCTCTTGTGGGGGAGTCCAAAACTAGAGGGGAAACGTCTTTAGCCAGAGAGTGGTGAGAATGTGGAACTCGCTACCAGAAAGAGTGGTTGAGGCGAATAGCATAGATGCATTTAAGGGGAAGCGAGATAAGCACATGAGGGCGAAAGGAATAGAAGAGTATCCTGATAGGGTGAGATGAAGAGAGGTGGGAGGAGGCTCGTGTGGAGCACAAACACTGCCATTGACCAGTTGGGCCAAACGGCCTGTTTCTGTGCTGTGGACTCAACAAAACTCTCTCCCCGTAGCCCTGTATCAATCCCAAACTAATCCCACTGTCCCGCTCTCTCCCCATTGCCCTGTATCAATCCCAAACTAATCCCACTGCCCCGCTCTCTCCCCATAGCCCTGTATCAATCCCAAATTAATCCCACTGCCCCGCTCTCTCCCCATAGCCCTGTATCAATCCAAAACTAATCCCACTGCCCCGCTCTCTCCCCATAGCCCTGTATCAATCCCAAATTAATCCCACTGCCCCGCTCTCTCCCCATAGCCCTGTATCAATCCCAAACTAATCCCACTGCCCCGCTCTCTCCCCATAGCCCTGTATCAATCCCAAACTAATCCCACTGCCCCGCTCTCTTCCCATAGCCCTGTATCAATCCCAAACTAATCCCACTGCCCCGCTCTCTCCCCATAGCCCTGTATCAATCCCAAACTAATCCCACTGCCCCGCTCTCTCCCCATAGCCCTGTATCAATCCCAAACCATTCCCACTGCCCCGCTCTCTCCCCATAGCCCTGTATCATTCCAAAACTAATCCCACTGCCCTGCTCTCTCCCCGTAGCCCTGTATCAATCCCAAACTAATCCCACTGCCCCGCTCTCTCCCCATAGCCCTGTATCAATCTAAAACTAATCCCACTGCCCCGCTCTCTCCCATAGCCCTGTATCAATCCCAAACTAATCCCACTGCCCCGCTCTCTCCCCATAGCCCTGTATCAATCCCAAACTAATCCCACTGCCCCACTCTCTCCCCATAGCCCTGTATCAATCCAAAACTAATCCCACTGCCCCACTCTCTCCCCATAGCCCTGTATCAATCTCAAACTAATCCCACTGCCCTGCTCTCTCCCCATAGCCCTGTATCAATCCCAAACGAATCCCACTGCCCCACTCTCTCCCCATAGCCCTGTATCAATCCCAAATTAATCCCACTGCCCCGCTCTCTCCCCATAGCCCTGTATCAATCTCAAACTAATCCCACTGCCCTGCTCTCTCCCCATAGCCCTGTATCAATCCCAAACTAATCCCACTGCCCCGCTCTCTCCCCATAGCCCTGTATCAATCCCAAACTAATCCCACTGCCCCGCTTTCTCCCCATAGCCCTGTATCAATCTCAAACTAATCCCACTGCCCTGCTCTCTCCCCATAGCCCTGTATCAATCCCAAACGAATCCCACTGCCCCGCTCTCTCCCCATAGCCCTGTATCAATCCCAAACTAATCCCACTGCCCCGCTCTCTCCCCATAGCCCTGTATCAATCCCAAACTAATCCCACTGCCCCGCTCTCTCCCCATAGCCCTGTATCAATCCCAAACTAATCCCACTGCCCCGCTCTCTCCCCATAGCCCTGTATCAATCCCAAACTAATCCCACTGCCCCGCTCTCTCCCCATAGCCCTGTATCAATCCCAAACTAATCCCACTGCCCCGCTCTCTCCCCATAGCCCTGTATCAATCCCAAACTAATCCCACTGCCCCGCTCTCTCCCCATAGCCCTGTATCAATCCCAAACTAATCCCACTGCCCCGCTCTCTCCCCATAGCCCTGTATCAATCCCAAACTAATCCCACTGCCCTGCTCTCTCCCCATAGCCCTGTATCAATCCAAAACTAATCCCGCTGCCCTGCTCTCTCCCCATAGCCCTGTATCAATCCCAAACTAATCCCACTGCCCCGCTCTCTCCCCATAGCCCTGTATCAATCCCAAACTAATCCCACTGCCCCGCTCTCTCCCCATCGCCCTGTATCAATCCCAAATTAATCCCGCTGCCCTGCTCTCTCCCTGTAGTCCTGTATCAATCCTAAACTAATCCCACTGCCCCGCTCTCTCCCCGTAGCCCTGTATCAATCCTAAACTAATCCCGCTGCCCTGCTCTCTCCCTGCAGCCCAGTATCAATCCTAAACTAATCCCACTCCTCCGCTCTCTCCCCGTAGCCCTGTATCAATCATAAACTACTCCCAATGTCCCGCTCTCTCCCCATAGCCCTGTATCAATCCTAAACTAATCCCATTGCCCCGCTCTCTCCCCATAGCCCTGTATCAATCCAAAACTAATGCCGCTGCCCTGCTCTCTCCCCATAGCCCTGTATCATTCCCAAACTAATCCCACTGCCCCGCTCTCTCCCCGTAGCCCTGTATCAATCCCAAACTAAGCCCACTGCCCCGCTCTCTCCCTGTAGCCCTGTATCAATCCCAAACTAATCCCACTGCCCCGCTCTCTCCCCATAGCCCTGTATCAATCCCAAACTAATCCCACTGCCCCGCTCTCTCGCCATAGCCCTGTATCAATCCCAAACTCATCCCACTGCCCCGCTCTCTCCCCATAGCCCTTTATCAATCTAAAACTAATCCCACTGCCCCGCTCTCTCGCCATAGCCCTGTATCAATCCCAAACTCATCCCACTGCCCCGCTCTTTCCCCATAGTCCTGTATCAATCCAAAACTAATCCCACTGCCCCGCTCTCTCCCCATAGCCCTGTATCAATCCCAAACTAATCCCACTGCCCTGCTCTCTCCCCATAGCCCTGTATCAATCCCAAACTGATCCCACTGCCCTGCTCTCTCCCCATCGCCCTGTATCAATCCCAAACTAATCCCACTGCCCCGCTGTCTCCCCATAGCCCTGTATCAATCCCAAACTAATCCCACTGCCCCGCTGTCTCCCCATAGCCCTGTATCAATCCCAAACTAATCCCACTGCCCCGCTCTCTCCCCATAGCCCTGTATCAATCCCAAACTAATCCCACTGCCCCGCTCTCTCCCCATAGCCCTGTATCAATCCCAAACTAATCCCACTGCCCCACTCTCTCCCCATAGCCCTGTATCAATCCAAAACTAATCCCACTGCCCCACTCTCTCCCCATAGCCCTGTATCAATCTCAAACTAATCCCACTGCCCTGCTCTCTCCCCATAGCCCTGTATCAATCCCAAACGAATCCCACTGCCCCACTCTCTCCCCATAGCCCTGTATCAATCCCAAATTAATCCCACTGCCCCGCTCTCTCCCCATAGCCCTGTATCAATCTCAAACTAATCCCACTGCCCTGCTCTCTCCCCATAGCCCTGTATCAATCCCAAACTAATCCCACTGCCTCGCTCTCTCCCCATAGCCCTGTATCAATCCCAAACTAATCCCACTGCCCCGCTTTCTCCCCATAGCCCTGTATCAATCTCAAACTAATCCCACTGCCCTGCTCTCTCCCCATAGCCCTGTATCAATCCCAAACGAATCCCACTGCCCCGCTCTCTCCCCATAGCCCTGTATCAATCCCAAACTAATCCCACTGCCCCGCTCTCTCCCCATAGCCCTGTATCAATCCCAAACTAATCCCACTGCCCCGCTCTCTCCCCATAGCCCTGTATCAATCCCAAACTAATCCCACTGCCCTACTCTCTCCCCATAGCCCTGTATCAATCCCAAACTAATCCCACTGCCCCGCTCTCTCCCCATAGCCCTGTATCAATCCCAAACTAATCCCACTGCCCTGCTCTCTCCCCATAGCCCTGTATCAATCCCAAACTAATCCCACTGCCCCGCTCTCTCCCCATAGCCCTGTATCAATCCCAAACTAATCCCACTGCCCCGCTCTCTCCCCATAGCCCTGTATCAATCCCAAACTAATCCCACTGCCCTGCTCTCTCCCCATAGCCCTGTATCAATCCAAAACTAATCCCGCTGCCCTGCTCTCTCCCCATAGCCCTGTATCAATCCCAAACTAATCCCACTGCCCCGCTCTCTCCCCATAGCCCTGTATCAATCCCAAATTAATCCCACTGCCCCGCTCTCTCCCCATAGCCCTGTATCAATCCCAAATTAATCCCGCTGCCCTGCTCTCTCCCTGCAGCCCAGTATCAATCCTAAACTAATCCCACTCTTCCGCTCTCTCCCCGTAGCCCTGTATCAATCATAAACTACTCCCAATGTCCCGCTCTCTCCCCATAGCCCTGTATCAATCCTAAACTAATCCCATTGCCCCGCTCTCTCCCCATAGCCCTGTATCAATCCAAAACTAATGCCGCTGCCCTGCTCTCTCCCCATAGCCCTGTATCATTCCCAAACTAATCCCACTGCCCCGCTCTCTCCCCGTAGCCCTGTATCAATCCCAAACTAAGCCCACTGCCCCGCTCTCTCCCTGTAGCCCTGTATCAATCCCAAACTAATCCCACTGCCCTGCTCTCTCCCCATTGCCCTGTATCAATCCCAAACTAATCCCACTGCCCCGCTCTCTCCCCATAGCCCTGTATCAATCTAAAACTAATCCCACTGCCCCGCTCTCTCGCCATAGCCCTGTATCAATCCCAAACTCATCCCACTGCCCCGCTCTTTCCCCATAGTCCTGTATCAATCCAAAACTAATCCCACTGCCCCGCTCTCTCCCCATAGCCCTGTATCAATCCCAAACTAATCCCACTGCCCTGCTCTCTCCCCATAGCCCTGTATCAATCCCAAACTGATCCCACTGCCCTGCTCTCTCCCCATCGCCCTGTATCAATCCCAAACTAATCCCACTGCCCCGCTCTCTCCCCATAGCCCTGTATCAATCCCAAACTAATCCCACTGCCCCGCTGTCTCCCCATAGCCCTGTATCAATCCCAAACTAATCCCACTGCCCCGCTCTCTCCCCATAGCCCTGTATCAATCCCAAACTAATCCCACTGCCCCGCTCTCTCCCCATAGCCCTGTATCAATCCCAAACTAATCCCACTGCCCTGCTCTCTCCCCATAGCCCTGTATCAATCCCAAACTGATCCCACTGCCCTGCTCTCTCCCCATCGCCCTGTATCAATCCCAAACTAATCCCACTGCCCCGCTCTCTCCCCATAGCCCTGTATCAATCCCAAACTAATCCCACTGCCCCGCTGTCTCCCCATAGCCCTGTATCAATCCCAAACTAATCCCACTGCCCCGCTGTCTCCCCATAGCCCTGTATCAATCTAAAACTAATCCCACTGCCCTGCTCTCTCCCCATAGCCCTGTATCAATCCCTAACTAATCCCACTGCCCCGCTTTCTCCCCATAGCCCTGTATCTTCCTCTACTTCAAATATTTATCCAACTTTCAGTTAAAAGATGCAACGGTCTCTCCTTGAACCACCCCAGTGGCAAAGTATTCTGTGTTCCAACAACCTCTGTGTAAGGAAAGTTCTCCCATCTCCTACCCTCACTCTCTGTGATAATTTTAAATTGATGATCCCTCGTCACTGACTCCCCAATCGGAGGAAATAATCTTTTTCTATTCACTCTATCAAAACCCTTCGTAGTTTTAAAACCCTCTATTAAATCTCCGATTATCCTACTCTGCTCCAGTGGAAACAGTCCCAGAATCTCGAGTCTCGCCTCGTAACTCGAGTTTCCCACCCTGGTGAATCTACGCCATGTAGATGCTTTAATGTCTTTCCTATAATGGAGCGCCCAGAACTGTACACTGTCCCTTAACCACATGGTACGGGAGTTCAGTGGTCATGTTACTGAATTAGTAATCCAGAGACCTGGACTAATAATCCAGAGACCTGGACTAATAATCCAGAGACCTGGACTAATAATCCAGAGACCTGGACTAATAATCCAGAGACCTGGACTAATAATCCAGAGACCTGGACTAATAATCCAGAGACCTGGACTAATAATCCAGAGACCTGGACTAATAATCCAGAGAATGTAAACTCAAATCCCACTATGGCAGTTTGAGAACTACAATTTGGTTTTAAAAATCTGGAAATAAAAAGCTTCTTTCAGTAAAAGTGACCATCAAGGTGTCGGATTGTCGTAAAAACCCAACTGGTTCATTAATGTCCTTGAGGGAAAGAAACCTGCCGTCCGTACCCAGACTGGGCCTATATGTGACTCCAGTCCCACACCAACATGGTTGACTCTAAGTGCCCTCGGAAGTGGCCCAGCGAGCAGCTCAGTTACACCAACAACACCACCAACAACAACTTGCATTTATAGCTGTATAAACATCCTTTAACATAGCGAAACATCCCACGGTGATTCACAGGCGCAGTAATCAACACTGCTAAGTCACTCCTGGATCCCCCTGTGCCAGCTGTCACTCCTGGATCCCCCTGTGCCAGCTGTCACTCCTGGATCCCCTGTGCCAGCTGTCACTCCTGGATCCCCTGTGCCAGCTGTCACTCCTGGATCCCCGTGCCAGCTGTCACTCCTGGATCCCCTGTGCCAGCTGTCACTCCTGGATCCCCTGTGCCAGCTGTCACTCCTGGATCCCCTGTGCCAGCTGTCACTCCTGGATCCCCTGTGCCAGCTGTCACTCCTGGATCCCCTGTGCCAGCTGTCACTCCTGGATCCCCTGTGCCAGCTGTCACTCCTGGATCCCCTGTGCCAGCTGTCACTCCTGGACCCCCTGTGCCAGCTGTCACTCCTGGACCCCCTGTGCCAGCTGTCACTCCTGGACCCCCTGTGCCAGCTGTCACTCCTGGACCCCCTGTGCCAGCTGTCACTCCTGGACCCCCTGTGCCAGCTGTCACTCCTGGACCCCCCTGTGCCAGCTGCTGATCCTGAAGTTGCACACTGTGCACCCATTCCGTTCCTTTGCTCTATCTGGAGCACTGCAGTGATGTGTTCCTACAGCATCAGGGGTTGGGAAGGTGCTCAGGTAATGCAGGATCCTCTTGGGGGACGAATACAAGGCCTGACTGGGACTTGGTGGGTATAGTGTAGGGCCCAGCACCAAATCTGGCCATCGGCTGGGGGCCCAGCGCCAAGCCTGGCCGTCGGCTGGGGGCCCAGCGCCAAGCCTGGCCGTCGGCTGGGGGCCCAGCGCCAAGCCTGGCCGTCGGCTGGGGGCCCAGCGCCAAGCCTGGCCGTCGGCTGGGGGCCCAGCGCCAAGCCTGGCCGTCGGCTGGGGGCCCAGCGCCAAGCCTGGCCGTCGGCTGGGGGCCCAGCGCCAAGCCTGGCCGTCGGCTGGGGGCCCAGCGCCAAGCCTGGCCGTCGGCTGGGGGCCCAGCGCCAAGCCTGGCCGTCGGCTGGGGGCCCAGCGCCAAGCCTGGCCGTCGGCTGGGGGCCCAGCGCCAAGCCTGGCCGTCGGCTGGGGGCCCAGCGCCAAGCCTGGCCGTCGGCTGGGGGCCCAGCGCCAAGCCTGGCCGTCGGCTGGGGGCCCATCTGGGGCTATGGGTATCTCAGTGGAAAATGGTTTTCCAGACCCCAGGGATGGGCTTTGTGTGGGAATTGGTACGGGTGACCGGAACCTTCTGAAGACATGGTTGGGAAATTGTCCAGTCTGCAGCTTGGTGTTTGAATGTAGCCTTTCCTCAGTGGATTGTTCTCTTCCTGTAGATTTGAGAGTCTGGACCAGGAGATGAACAGCCTGTTGGCTCGTGTTGTGGAGGTGAACGAAATCGTGCAGCAGCTGGTGGCGAATGGACACCCCAGTGCCACCGAGGTCAGGGGCTGCCAGGATCATCTCAACAGCAGGTACCGTCCGTTACCCTCGGCCTGTCAGCCTGTGTGAGTAAGTGCGTGTGTACGTCTGTGAGTAATGGTGTGATTGTTTATCTGGTCAGGGTGTGTGAATGTACTCCCTGTGTGTTGGTGCTTTCTGTTTTGACATTAGATTCTGATCTGATTCTGCCTCTGAGATCAGCAGAATTCAGCATCTCACTTCACTTTTAAATGTTTGAGCCAAGCTGAGGTCACTTTGATGATCGGGGTCACACGAGCAGCAGGGTTCAGTATTCAAATTAGAAAAGGATTTAAGATAAAAACACAGTAAAGATCAAATTAAACTCAGAGGAGAGAGAACCGAGAAGGAGAGACAGGAGGAGCAAAGTAAGAAGTCCCAATTTTTACATTAATGTTGTTTTGTAGGGTTTAATTTGGTAGTTTCTGATTAATATTTGAATTCTTGTTTCAATGACACAGCACCTGTGCTAAAAACTTTAAACAGCAGCCCGAGAAATGCCAGGAGCTGTTGGGGGTCAGTGGGTTAATTAGAAAGTTTGGGGCGAGGAGTGCCCAGTCTGATCCTGTGTCTGGGGCGAGAAGTGCCCAGTCTGATCCTGTGTCTGGGGCGAGGTGTGCCCAGTCTGATCCTGTGTCTGGGGCGAGGTGTGCCCAGTCTGAGCCTGTGTCTGGGGCGAGGAGTGCCCAGTCTGAGCCTGTGTCTGGGGCGAGGAGTGCCCAGTCTGAGCCTGTGTCTGGGGCGAGGAGTGCCCAGTCTGATCCTGTGTCTGGGGCGAGGAGTGCCCAGTCTGAGCCTGTGTCTGGGGCGAGGAGTGCCCAGTCTGAGCCTGTGTCTGGGGCGAGGAGTGCCCAGTCTGATCCTGTGTCTGGGGCGAGGAGTGCCCAGTCTGATCCTGTGTCTGGGGCGAGGAGTGCCCAGTCTGAGCCTGTGTCTGGGGCGAGGAGTGCCCAGTCTGAGCCTGTGTCTGGGGCGAGGAGTGCCCAGTCTGATCCTGTGTCTGGGGCGAGGAGTGCCCAGTCTGATCCTGTGTCTGGGGCGAGGTGTGCCCAGACGGCGCCTGTGTCTGGGGCGAGGAGTGCCCAGTCTGATCCTGTGTCTGGGGCGAGGAGTGCCCAGTCTGATCCTGTGTCTGGGGCGAGGTGTGCCCAGACGGCGCCTGTGTCTGGGGCGAGGTGTGCCCAGTCTGAGCCTGCCTCTGGGGCGAGGTGTGCCCAGACGGCACCTGTGTCTGGGGCGAGGTGTGCCCAGTCTGAGCCTGCGTCTGGGGCGAGGTGTGCCCAGACGGCGCCTGCGTCTGGGGCGAGGAGTGCCCAGTCTGAGCCTGTGTCTGGGGCGAGGAGTGCCCAGTCTGAGCCTGTGTCTGGGGCGAGGAGTGCCCAGTCTGAGCCTGTGTCTGGGGCGAGGAGTGCCCAGTCTGAGCCTGTGTCTGGGGCGAGGAGTGCCCAGTCTGATCCTGTGTCTGGAGCGAGGAGTGCCCGGACGGCGCCCGTGTCTGGGGCGAGGTGTGCCCAGTCTCAGCCTGTGTCTGGAGCGAGGAGTGCCCGGACGGCGCCTGTGTCTGGGGCGAGGTGTTCCCAGACGGAGCACATATCTGTGTCTGGGGCACCATATGCCGAGATGGAGTGTTTGTTTGTGTCTGGGGCAGGGTGTGTTCACACGGAGCCTGTATATGGGGCAGGGTGTGTTCACACGGAGCCTGTGTCTGGGGCAGGGTGTGTTCACACGGAGCCTGTGTCTAGTGCAGGGTGTGTTCACACGGAGCCTGTGTCTAGTGCAGGGTGTGTTCACACGGAGCCTGTGTCTAGTGCAGGGTGTGTTCACACGGAGCCTGTGTCTAGTGCAGGGTGTGTTCACACGGAGCCTGTGTCTAGTGCAGGGTGTGTTCACACGGAGCCTGTGTCTGGGGCAGGGTGTGTTCACACGGAGCCTGTGTCTGGGGCAGGGTGTGTTCACACGGAGCCTGTGTCCAGTGCAGGGTGTGCTCACACGGAGCCTGTGTCCAGTGCAGGGTGTGTTCACACGGAACCTGAGTCTGGGGCAGTTTCTTTTTTGTGCCCAGTTGGGTTTTATTCGCTGGTTTGATGAGTTTATATTGAGACAAGCTCCTGTACACACTGTGTACAGGGGGACTCTCTCCTGACCCTCAGTTCTCTGGTATACACTGTGTATGGGGAGACTCTCTCCTGACCCTCAGTTCTCTGGTATACACTGTGTACAGGGGGACTCTATCCTGACCCTCAGTTGTCTGGTATACACTGTGTATGGGGGGACTCTGTCCTGACCCTCAGTTGTCTGGTATACACTGTGTATGGGGGGACTCTCTCCTGACCCTCAGTTGTCTGGTATACACTGTGTATGGGGGGACTCTGTCCTGACCCTCAGTTGTCTGGTATACACTGTGTATGGGGGGACTCTATCCTGACCCTCAGTTGTCTGGTATACACTGTGTATGGGGGGACTCTATCCTGACCCTCAGTTGTCTGGTATACACTGTGTATGGGGGAGGCTCTCTCCTGAGCCTCAGTTCACTCGTGTACCTCACAGAGACACTGAGACACATCTCACCATGGATGGTGAGACCCTGAGTCCCTGCAACAGCCTGGATTTCCATCCTGAGTTGATTAGATGGAAATGTTAATAGAATGTCAGCCTTTATAACTCGAAGGCAAGAATATAAAGGGGAGGAAGTTTTGCTACAGCTATACAAAGCCCTGGTTAGACCACATCTGGAGTGCTGTGTACAGTTCTGGACACCGCACCTCAGGAAGGATATATTGACCTTTTTTTTATTCGTTCATGGGATGTGGGCGTCGCTGGCAAGGCCGACATTTATTGCCCATCCCTAATTGCCCTGGAGAAGGTAGTGGTGAGCCGCCTTCTTGAACCGCTGCAGTCCGTGTGGTGAAGGTTCTCCCACAATGCTGTTAGGAAGGGAGTTCCAGGATTTTGACCCAGCGACGATGAAGGAACGGCGATATATTTCCAAGTCGGGATGGT
Source organism: Heptranchias perlo (assembly GCF_035084215.1). Taxonomy (NCBI): domain Eukaryota; kingdom Metazoa; phylum Chordata; class Chondrichthyes; order Hexanchiformes; family Hexanchidae; genus Heptranchias; species Heptranchias perlo. The sequence continues at coordinate 16,408,176 of NC_090365.1, read as the reverse complement.
GTGTGACTTGGAGGGGAACGTGCAGGTGGTGTTGTTCCCATGTGCCTGCTGCTCTTGTCCTTCTAGGTGGTAGAGGTCGCAGGTTTGGGAGGTGCTGTCGAAGAAGCCTTGGCGAGTTGCTGCAAGGGAGTGAATGTTTAGGGTGGTGGATGGGGTGCCAATCAAGCGGGCTGCTTTGTCCTGGATGGTGTCGAGCTTCTTGAGTGTTGTTGGAGCTGCACTCATCCAGACAAGTGGAGAGTATTCCATCACACTCCTGACTTGTGCTTTGTAGATGGTGGAAAGGTTTTGGGGAGTCAGGAGGTGAGTCACTCGCCGCAGAATTCCCAGCCTCTGACCTGCTCTCGTAGCCATGGTATTTATATGGCTGGTCCAGTTAAGTTTCTGCTCAATGGTGACCCCCAGGATGTTGATGGTGGGGGATTCGGCGATGTTAATGCCGTTGAATGTCATGGGGAGGTGGTTGGACTCTCTCTTGTTGGAGATGGTCATTGCCTGGCACTTATCTGGCGCGAACGTTACTTGCCACTTATGAGCCCAAGCCTGGATGTTGTCCAGGTCTTGCTGCATGTGGGCTCGGACTGCTTCATTATTTGAGGGGTTGCGAATGGAACTGAACACTGTGCAATCATCAGCGAACATCCCCATTTCTGACCTTATGATGGAGGGAAGGTCATTGATGAAGCAGCTGAAGATGATTGGGCCTAGGACACTGCCCTGAGGAACTCCTGCAGCAATGTCCTGGGGCTGAGATGATTGGCCTCCAACACCCACTACCATCTTCCTTTGTGCTCGGTATGACTCCAGCCACTGGAGAGTGTGCCACACTCAGTCAAATGCTGCCTTGATGTCAAGGGCAGTCACTCTCACCTCACCTCTGGAATTCAGCTCTTTTGTCCATATTTGGACCAAGGCTGTAATGAGGTCTGGAGCCGAGTGGTCCTGGCGGAACCCAAACTGAGCATCGGTGAGCAGGTTATTGGTGAGTAAGTGCTTGGAAGGAATGCTACCAGGGCTCCAAGGGTTAGATTATGAGGACAGATTACATAAACTAGATTTGTATTCCCTGGAGCATAGACAATAAAGGGGTGATTTGATTGAGGTTTTTAGGATTTTTGAAAGGGATTGATCGGGTAGAGAGAGAGAATTTTTTTCTGCTGGTGCTGGTCTAGAACAAGGGGACTTAACCTTGATCAGAGCCAGGCCATTCAGGAGAAACGTTAGGAAACACTTCTTCATACAAAAGGTGATAGAAGTGTGGAACTCTGTCCCACAAAAAGCAGTAGATGCTAGCTCAATTAATCATTTTAAATCTGAGATCGATCGATTTTTCGCCAGCCAAGGGTATTAAGGGATATGGAGCAAAGGCGGGTGGATAAGAACATATGAAATAGGAGCAGGAGTAGGCCAATCGGCCCCTCGCGCCTGCTCCACCATTCAGTAAGTTCATGGCTGATCTTCCATCTCAACTCCACCTTCCAGCCCTATCCCCATTTCCCTTGATTCCCCTAGAGTCCAAATATCTGTCTATCTCAGTCTTGAATATACTCAACGACTGAGCATCCACAGCCCTCTGGGGTCGAGAATTCCAAAGATTCACAACCCTCCCGAGCGAAGAAATTTTTCCTCATCTCAGTGCTAAATGGCCGACCTCTTATCCTGAGACTAATACCCCTAATTCTAGACTCTCTAGTCAGGGGAAACAGCCTCTCAGCATCTACCCTGTCAAGCCCCCTAAAGAGTTTTATACGTTTCATGAAATGGAGTTAAGATACAGATTCGCCATGATCTCATTGAATGGCGAAACAGGCTCGAGAGGCTGAATGGCCTCGTCCTGTTCCTAGTTCCATCCGGGGTTTACTTTGACTGTTGTATTTCTCGGCACTGTTATCTGCCAGCGGTAGAAAGGAGCAGGTTATTGAGTGAGATGAGCAAGACTGGCAGGAGAGGCTGAATCATTTTACCATCGTGTGCAGGGCCTGTCTGGGTGAGTGAACACAATCCAGATCCCATCCTCAGGGCCTTGACTGTCATAGGAAATCTTTGATCAGCCGATCAGTGAAGTGAACATTTTGCCAAGGTTAATTGTGTTCCTTTTTGCAGGTGGAGCCAGATTGTCCAGTTGTTCGAAAGTAAAAAGGAGAAAATTAATTCTCTGCTGTGTATCCAGAATTACTTACTGGAGTGCAACGAGGTTAAGTCTCAAATCAGCGAGAAGAGAAAAGCCATTGAGTCGACTCAATATCTTGGCAATGACCTCGGGGGAGTGATTGCTCTCCAGAGAAAACTCTCGACGATGGAGAGGGCACTGGTTGGGATCGAGCCCAAGCTGATTGGCCTGCAGCTGGAGGCGGAAGGGCTGGCTGCCGCTCACCCCACTCAGGCCATGGAGATCCTGATCCAGTTCGAGGAAATCAGTGAGGAATGGGAACAACTAAAGCGGGCTTTGCAAGGCTGTGAGGATTCCCTGAGTGTCGCCAGCAAGTTGCAGCAGTTTATCCAAGACCTGGACAGCTTCCTCTCGTGGCTCGCCAAGACACAAGCAGCGGTTGTAGCAGAGGAACTGCCAAACGCACTGGCAGAGGCCGAGACCCTGTTGAGACATCATGAAGCGCTGAAAGAGGAAATTTCCCAACACGAGGAGGACTACCAGAATATTCTAGCAGTGAATGAACTGGTGTCGCTGGATGAAGCCGAACTTCCCCTCCTCTCCATTCAGCAGTGGCTGCAGAAGCTGGAGGTGGGGTGGAAGAAGTTGCACCAGATGTGGGAGTGCAGGCAGGAGGTGCTGCTGCAGTCTCACATTTACCATCTCTTCCTGCGGGATGTTAGGCAGACCGAGGCCTTTCTGAACAGCCAGGTGAGCAGCCTTCCCTCTGATCGCCACACTCTGGCTAAATGCTAGGTCCAACTTACATTAAGCCATAGGATGCATTCCCCAAAATAGAAAGGTCACCCGGTCCAGATGGGGTGCATCCTAGGTTACTGAGGGAATTAAGGGTGGTAAATTGCGGAGGCTCTGGCCCCAGTTTTCCAATCCTCCTTAGATATCGGGGCGGTGAGGGTGGACTGGAGGATTGCAAATGTTACATCCGTATTCAAAAAAGGGGAGCGGGACAAACCTAGCAATTATAGGCCAGTCAGTCTAATGTCGGTGGTGGAGAAACTTTTAGAGACAATAATCCGGGACAAAATTAATTGTCACTTGGAAAAATATGGGCTAATAAATGAAAGTCAGCACGGATTTGATAAAGGAAAATCGTGTTTGACTAACTTGATTGAGTTCTTTGATGAAATAACAGAGAAGTTTGATAAGGGCAGTGCAGTTGATGTTGTGTAAATGGACTTTCAAAAGGTGTTTGATAAAGTACCACATAATAGACTTATTAACAAAATTAAAGCCCTTGGGATTAAAGGGACAGTGGCAGCATGGATACAAAATTGTCTCGGGGACAGAAAGTAGAGAGTAGTGGTGAACGGTTGTTTTTCAGACTGGAGGGAAGTATACAGTGATGTTCCTCAGGGGTCAGTATTAGGACCACTGCTCTTTTTGATATATATTACTGACCCGGACTTGGGTATACAGGGTATAAATTCAATATTTGCAGATGACACAAAACTCGGAAATGTAGTAAACAATGTGGAGGATAGTAACAGACTTCAGGAGGTCACAGACAGACTGGTGAAATAAGCAGACACATGGCAGATAAAATTTACTGCAGAGAAGTGATACATTTTGGAAGGAAGGTTGAGGAGAGGCAATATAAACTAAATGGTACCATTTTAAAGGGAGTGCAGGAACAGAGAGACCTGTGGGTGTACTTACACAAATCTTTGAAGGTGCTAGGACAAGTTGAGAAGGCCGTTTAAAAAAGCATTTGGGATCTTGGGCTTTATTCATCAAGGCATAGAGTATAAAGGCAAGAAAGTTATGCTAAACCTTAATAAAACATTGGTTAGGCCTCAGCTGGAGTATTGTGTTCAATTCTGGGCATCACACTTTAGGAAGGATGTCAAGGCCTTAGAGAGGGTGCAGAGGAGATTTACTAGAATGGTTCCAGGGATGAGGGACTTCAGTTACGTGGAGAGACTGGAGAAGCTGGGATTGTTCTCCTTAGAACAGAAAAGGTTGAGGGGAGATTTGATAGAGGTGTTCAAAATCATGAAGGGTTTTGATAGAGTAAATAAGGAGAAACTGTTTCCACTGGCAGGAGGGTCGGTAACCAGAGGACACAGATTTCAGGTAATTGGCAAAAGACCCAGGGCAGAGATGAGGTTATTTGAGGTTAGGATCAGATCAGCCATGATCTTATTGAATGGCGGAGCAGGCTCGAGGGGCCGATTGGCCTACTCCTGCTCCTATTTCTTATGTTCTTATGAGGAGAAATGTTTTTAATCAGCGAGTTGATCTGATCTGGAATGCGCTGCCTGAAAGGGCGGTGGAAGCAGATTTAATAGTAACTTTCAAAAGGAATTTGGATAAATAAATGAAGTGGAAAAATGAGCAGGGCTATGGGGAAAGAGCAGGGGAATGGGACTAATTGGATAACTCTTTCAAAGAGCTGGCCAAATGGCCTCTTTCTGTGCTGTATCATTCTATGATTCTAATCTTTAGATGGGTCCATGATTCCATTTCATACATCATTGCAGAATATAATGTTGCTAAACGACGTGCCATCCCAGAATGTAACGGTGCTAAACAACGAGGTCAGTATAGTCTCACTGTCCAGCACATGGGGTCATAGAATCATAGAGCACAGAAGGAGGCCATTCGGCCCAGAGCGATCCAATTAGTCCCACTCCCCTGCTCTTTCCCCATAGCCCTGTAAATTATTCCACTTCATTTATTTATCCAATTCCTTTTTGAAAGTTACTATTGAATCCATTTCCACCTCCCTTTCAGGCAGCGCATTCCAGATCATCACAACTCACACGTAAAATCTTTTTTCCTCATGTCGCCTCTGGTTCTTTTGCCAAATTGCTTAAATCCTCTGGTTATTGACTCTTCTGCCACTGGAGACAGTCTCTCCTTATTTATGCCATCAAAACCGTTCATGATTTTGAACACCTCTATCAAATCTCCCCTTAACCTTCTCTGCTCTAAGGAGAACAATCCCAGCTTCTCCAGTGTCTCCACATAACTGAAGTCCCTCATCCCTGGAACCATTCTAGTAAATCTCCTCTGCATCCTCTCCAAGGCCATGACATCCTTCCTAAAGTGTGATGCCCAGAACTGAACACAATACTCGAGCTGAGGCCTAACCAGTGTTTTATAAAGGTTTAGCATAACTTCCTTGCTTTTGTATTCTGTGCCTCTATTAATAAAGCCAAGGATGCCAAATGATTTTTTAACAGCCTTCTCAACTTGACCTGCCACCTTCAAAGATTTGTGAACATAAACTCCCAGGTCTTTCTGTTCCCGTACCCTCTTTAAAATTGTACCCTTTAGTTTATATTGCCTCTCCTCACTCTTCCTACCAAAATATATCACTTCACACTTCTCTGGTAAAATTTATCTGCCATGTGTCTGCCCATTTCACCAGCCTGTCTGTGTCCTCCTGAAGTCCGTTACTATCCTCCTCACTGTTAACTACATTTTCGAGTTTTGTGTCATCTGCAAACTTTGAAATTGTACACTCTATATCCAAGTCCAGGTCATTAATATATATCAAAATAGCAGTGGTCCTAATACTGACCCCTGGGGAACACCACTGTAAACTTCCCTCCAGTCTGAAAAACAACCACTACTCTCTGCTTTCTGTTCCTTAGCTAATTTTGTATCCACGCTGCCACTGTCCCTTTAATTTCATGGGGTCAGTGTCGAGTCCACCCGCTCCCCACATGGGGTCAGTATCGAGTCTCCCCGTTCCCCCTCCCAAAATGGGGTCAGTGTCGAGTCTCTCTGCCCCCCCCCCCACACGGGGTCAGTGTCGAGTCTCCCCTCCCCCCCCCCACGTGAGGTTAGTGTTGAGTCTCCCTGCCCCCAACATGGGGTCCTATATGCCAGCAGGTGGGCTGCCAAGGAATGTGATGCACAGACCTGGGCTGGTGATGACTTAAGAATGAATAACATTTTATTCACTGGATTAATAAGTTCAGTTTGTGGCAGGAGCCTGGCCTAATCAATGTCAGTCAAATTGGTTAATGTAAGAAGGTACAGAGTCATTTTCACAACAACAATTTGCATTTCTATAGCACCTTTAACGTAGTAAAACATCCCAAGGCACGTCACTATTGATTAAGGAGAATATTGCAGTGTTGGAGAGAGAGGATGTCCTGGAGGGGTCAAGGACAGAACCTATTTGGTTAGAGTTAAGGAACAATAGAGGTGCCATTACACTACTGGGTGTATTCTATAAGCCACCAACTAGTGGGAAGGAGATAGAGGAGCAAATTTGCACAGAAATTACAGAGAGGTGCAAGATCCATAGAGTGGTGATAATGGGGAACTTGAACTATCCTAATATAGACTGGGATAGTAATAGTGTAAAGGGCACAATTTCCAAATTTGCAGTTGACACAAAACTTGGAAGTGTAGTGATAGACTTCAAGAGGATATAGACAGGCTGCTGGAACAGGCGGACACATGGCAGATGAAATTTACATTTGCAGAGAAGTGCGAAGTGATACATTTTGACAGGAACAATGAGGAGAGGCAATACAAACTAAATGGTACAATTCTAAAGGTGGTGCAGGAACAGAGAGACCTGGGAGTATATGTGCACAAATCGCTGAAGGTGACAGGCCAGGTTGAGAAAGCGGTTAATAAAGCATACGGGGTCCTGGGCTTTATAAGTAGAATCATAGAAAATTTATGGCACAGAAGGAGGCCATTCGGCCCATTGTGTCCGCGCTGGCTGAGAAATGAGCCATCCAGCCTAATCCCACTTTCCCACATTTGGTCCGTAACCCTGCAGGTCACGGCTCTTCAGGTGCACGTCCAGGTATTTTTTAAATGAGTTGAGGGTTTCTGCCTCTCCCACCCTCTCAGGCAGTGAGTTCCAGACCCCCACCACCCTCTGGGTGAAACAATTTGTCCTCGTTTCCGCTCTGATCTTTCTACCAATCACTTTAAATCTATGCCCCCCTGGTTATTGACCCTTCGCTAAGGGAAATAGGTCCTTCCTATCCACTCTATCTAGGACCCTCATAATTTTATACACCTCAATCAAATCACCCCTCAGCCTCCTCTGTTCCAGGGAAAACAACCCCAGCCTATCCAATCTGTCATCATAGCTAAAATTCCCCAATCCTGGCAACATTCTCGTAAATCTCCTCTGCACCCTCTCGAGTGCAATTACATCCTTCCTGTAATGTGGTGACCAGAACTGTACACAGTACTCAAGCTGTGGCCTAACCAATGTTTTATACAGTTCCAGCATAACATCCCTGCTCTTATATTCTATGCCTCAGCTAATAAAGGAAAGTATTCCAAATGCCTTTTAACCACCTTATCTACCTGTCCTGCTACCTTCAAGGATCTGTGGACATGCACTCCAAGGTCCCTCACTTCCTCTACAACTCTCAGTATCCTCCCATTTATTGTGTATTCCCTTGCCTTGTTTGCTGTCCCCAAATGCATTAGCTCACACTTCTCCAGATTGAACTCCATTTGCCACCTTTCTGCCTATCTGACCAGTCCATTGATATTTGCCATGTGGGACCTTGTCAAAAGCCTTGCTAAAATCCATGTAGACTACATCAGTTGCGCTACCCTCATCGATCCTCATTGTCACCTCCTCGAAAAATTCAATCAAGTTAGTCAGACATAACCTCCCCTTAACAAATCCGTGCTGACTGTCCTTGATTAGTCCGTGCCTTTCTAAGTGACAGTTTATCATGTCCCTCAGAATTGATTCTGAGCATAGGGTACAAAAGCAAGGAAGTTATGATGAACCTTTATAAAACACTGGTTCGGCTACAACTGGAGTATTGTGTCCAATTCTGGGCACTGCGCTTTAGGAAGGATGTGAAGGCCTTAGAGAGGGTGCAGAAAAGATTTACTAGAATGGTTCCAGGGATGAGGGACTTTAGTTACGTGGATAGACTGGAGAAGCTGGGATTGTTCTTCTTAGAGCAGAGGTTGAGAAGAGATTTGATGGACTATTCAAAATCATGAAGTTAAAGTAAATAAAGAGAAATTGTTCCCATTGGCTGAAGGGTCGAGAACCAGGTGACACAGATTTAAGGTGATTGGCAAAAGAACCAAAGGCGACATGAGGAAAAACTTTTTTACGAACAGTTATGATCTGGAATGCGCTGCCTGACGGGGTGGAGGAAGCAACTGTAATCGTGGCCACAATTTCCTTCAAAAGGAAATTGGATCAATACTTGAAGGGAAAAAATCTTTCGGGCTATCGAGAAAGAGCGGGGGAGTGGGACTAGCTGGATTGCTCTTGCACAGGCTTGATGAACCGAAGGGCCGCCTTCTGTACTGTAACGATTCTGTGATTAAGACTGTGTCCCTTGGACTTAAGGGAGCCGAGATGAGGCCCATACCAGGGGGAACGTCCGCGGTGAGAGGGAGTAATGGTTTTAATGGGGACAAGGGCATCAAAGGTGGAGGTGAGGGTGTGATTGAGCAGATCAGTAGGTGCAGAAATATCAGGGTGAATGGAGGGCCCATGGCCAGACAATTGGGAATTTGAAAGTGCAATTGTAAGTGACTTGGGGGAGAGTTTTTTTCCAGGGGCTGACACAGAAGGAAATGGGATTGGGATTGGGAGGGGGAAGGGTGATGTGAGTGGAGAGGGATACAAGGAAGTGATCGGAGATGTTCTTATCCGTGAGTTACATGATGGGAGTAGAGAGGCCACGTGAGATGGCAGGGTCGAGGGATTGACTGTGAATATGGGTGGGGGAGTTTATATGGAGGGAGCGATGAAGTAAGGATAGGAGGGCAGTGAGCTCAGAGGAGTGAAAGCATGATGAGTTGAGATGGAGGTTGAAATTACCAAGGATGAGAAGTTGTTTGGTGCAGGGACTGAGGGAGGAAAGCAGTGAAGATATCTCGGTGAGAAACTTGGCGTGGTATTTGGGTGGGCGGTGGAGAACGAGGATTTTAAAGGAGAGGCAAGAGGGGAAGAACAAGGTGAGATTCTCAAAGAAAGAGAAGGTGCCAGAGGACTAGGGGGACAGGCCAACGTGTGACTTGGTGATAAGGGTCACACCACCACCGTGGCGGTCTGGGCAGGCAAGTGGTGGAAGATATAGCCAGGGCGGGGAGGCTTCAATAAGGGGAAAAGTGTCATCACCCATCAGCCAGGTTTTGGTCAAGGCCACGATGTCAATGCAATCATTCACAATAAGCTCATGGTTGGGAAGGGCCTTGTTCACAATTGAACGGACATTCTGGAGGGAGATGCGGAGAGGGCGGAGATCACTGATCTGCTGGCAGAGCCCACAGGGTCAGCGCTGGGAGGGGTGAGTGGGACGGGAAGGCCGTTGGCAAGATTTGCCCCCAGCGGGCGCACTGGGCAGGAAAGTCGGTGAGAGAGTACATAGAAAATAGGAGCAAGAGTAGGCCATTCGGCCCTTCGGGCCTGCTCCGCCATTCAAAATGATCATGGCTGATCATCGAACTCAGTACTCTGTTCCCGCTTTTTCCCCACATCCCTTAATCCCTTTAGCATTAAGAAATATATCTATCTCCTTCTTGAACACATCTAATGACTTGGCCTCCACTGCCTTCTGTGATAGAGAATTCCACAAGTTCACCACCCTCAGAGTGAAGAAATATCTCCTCATCTCGGTTCTAAATGGCATACCCCGTATCCTGAGACTGTGACCCCTGGTTCTGGACTCCCCAGCCATCGGGAACATCCTCCCTGCATCTAGTCTGTCTAGTCCTGTTAGACTTTTATATGTTTCGATGAGATCACCTCTCATTCTTCTAAACTCTAGTGAATGTAGGCCTAGTCGACCCAATCTCTCCTCATATGTCAGTCCTGCCATCCCAGGAATCAGTCTGGTAAACCTTCGTTGCACTCCCTCCATCGCAAGGACATCCTTCCTCAGATAAGGAGACCAAAACTGCACACAATACTCCAGATGTGATCTCACCAAGGCCCCGCACAACTGCAGTAAGACACCCCTGTTCCTGTACTCAAATCCTCTTGCAATGAAGGCCAACATACCATTCACCTTCCTAACTGCTTGCTGCACCTGAATGCTCGCTTTCAGCGACTGGTGTACAAGGACACCCAGGTCTCGTTGCACCTCCCCTTTTCCCAATCTATCACCATTCAGATAATCTGTCTTTCTGTTTTTACAACCAAAGTGGATAACCTCACATTTATCCACGTTATACTGCATCTGCCATGTTCTTGCCCACTCACCCAACTTGTCTAAATCACATTGGAGCCTCTTTGCATCCTCCTCACAGCTCACATTCCACCCCAGCTTTGTGTCGTCTGCAAACTTGAAAATGTTACATTTGGTTCCCTCATCCAAATCTTTGATATATATTGTGAATAGCTGGGGCCCAAGCACTGATCCCTGCGGTACCCCACTAGTCACTGCCTGCCACCTGTAAAAAGACCTGTTTATTCCTGCTCTCTGTTTCCTGTCTGTCAACCAATTCTCAATCCATGCCAGTATATTCCCCCCAATCCCATTTAATTTTGCACACTAACCTCTTGTGTGGGACCTTATCAAAAGCCTTCTGAAAATCCAAGTACACCACATCCACTGGTTCTCCCCTATCTATTCTACTAGTTACAGCCTCAAAAAACTTCAGTAGATTTGTTAAGCATGAATTCCCTTTCATAAACCCATGCTGACTTTGTCCAATCCTGTTAATACCTTCCAAGTGTTCTGTTATCACATCTTTTATAACAGACTCTAGCATTTTCCCCACTACTGATGTTAGGCTAACTGGTCTGTAATTCCCTGTTTTTTCTCTCCCTCCTTTTTTAAATAGTGGGGTTACATTTGCCACCCTCCAATCTGTAGGAACTGTTCCAGAGTCTAGAATTTTGGAAGATGATCACCAATGCATCCACTATTTCCAGGGCCACTTCCTTTAGTACTCTGGGATGTAGATTATCAGGCCCTGGGGATTTGTCAACCTTTAGCCCCATTAATTTCCCTCGTTCTATTTTTTTTTTTACTAATACTGGTTTCCTTCACTGGACCCTTGGTTCCCTAACATTTCTGGCAGGTTATTTGTGTCCTCCTTTGTGAAGACAGAACCAAAGTATGTGTTTAATTGTTCTGCCATTTCTTTGTTCCCCATTATAATTTCCCCCATTTCTGACTGTAAGGGACCTACATTTGTCTTCAACTAATCTTTTTCTCTTGACATATTTATAGAAGCTTTTATAGAAGTGTTTATGTTCCCTGCTAGTTTACTCTCACTCTATTTTTCCCCTCTTAATCAATCTCTTTGTCCTCCTTTCCTGAATTCTAAACTGCTCCCAATCCTCAGGCTTGGCGTTTTTTTCTGGCAATTTTATATGTCTCCTCTTTGGATCTAATACTATCCCTAATTTCTTTTGTAAGCCACGGTTGAGCCACCTTTCCTGTTTTATTTTTGTGCCAGACAGGAATGAATAATTGTTGTAATTCCAGCACACGTTCTTTAAATATTAGCCATTGCCTATCCACCGTCATCCCTTTTAGTAAAGTTGCCCAATCTATCATAGCCAACTCACACCTCATACTTTCTTAATTTCCTTTATTTAGATTCAGGACCCTAGTTTCGGATTCAACTACTTCACTCTCCATCTTAATGAGGAATTCTATCATGTTATGGTCGCTCTTCCCTAAGGGACCCTGCAAAACAAGATTGTTAATTCACCCTTTCTCATTGCACAATATCCTAGGATCTAGGATCGCCCGTTCTCTAGTTGGTTCCTCAATGTATTGATCTAGAAAACCATCACGTACACACTCCAGGAATTCCTCCCCCACAGTATTATTGCTAATTTGGTTTGACCAATCTATATGTATATTAAAGTCACCCATGATTATAGTTGTACCCTTCTTGCATGCGTCTCTAATTTCCTGCTAATGCCCTCCCCTACATCTCCACTACTGTTTGGGGGCCTATAGACAACCCCCACCAATGTTTTCTGCCCCTTGGTGTTTCTTAGCTCCACCCATACAGATTCCACATTGTGATTTTCCGAGCCAATATCCTTCCTCACTATTGCATTGATTTCCTCCTTTACTAACAACGATGAGGAGTTGGGGTTGCTGCTCGTAAGGAGGCAATGACGAGTGCCTCGATGTGCCCCTTGGAGGTTGCCAAGAGGGAAGCCTACAGCACAGAGGGAAGCTGTAGGATTATCTAAGAGGGAGTCAAGCCTGGCGGCAGGAGAGTAGGAAGTTTGAGAAGTGCTGAAGAGTTGGGGAAGGGATTTGTGGGGGGGCAGAGTACCTGAGAGGGGAGAAATGAAAGGAGGCATGGTGACAGGAAAGAGGGGCCTAGGAGGGGTAAAGAGAAAAGAAGCAAAAACGTTTATAAAGGAAAGGGGGAATAGAAATGATGGGCTCGGGTCCGGAGCATCAGCCAAAACGCACAAGCGAATGGACACAGAAACTCAAGTTACATAAACGTGCAGGAACAGAGACACCTGTGGGTATATGTTCACAAATCTTTGAAGATGGCAAGAAGGTTGAGAAAGCGGTTAAAAAAGCATTTGGGATCCTGGGCTTTATAAATAGAGCCATAGAGTACAAAAGCAAGGTAAAAGAAGTAAAAAAGTTAAAATTAAAGGCGCTGTATCTGAATACACAAAGCATCCGTAACAAGATAAATGAATTAATGGCACAAATAAAGATAAATGGGTTTGATCTCGGAGCCATTACTGAGACACGGCTACAAGGTGACCCAGGTTGGAAACTATATATTCCAGGGTACTTGACCGTTAGAAAAGACAAAATCGAAAAGCAGTGGTGGGGGGAGAGAGGGTGGGTGGTGGGGAGCCCTGATAATAAAGGGTGAGATAAAGACAGTAATGAGAAAGGATCTTCGCTCTGAAAATCAGGATGTAGAATCAGTATGGGTGGAGCTAAGAAATAACAAGGGGCAGAAAACACTGGTGGGAGTAGTTTAAACACTCATAACAGTAATTATAGTGTCGGACAGAGTAGGAAATTAGAGGAGCATGTAATAAGGATAATGCATGTATTGTCGGGGACTTTAACCTTCATATAGACTGGGCAAACCAAATAGGCAAAAGTAGTTTGGAGGATGAGTTCATGGAATGCACCCGAGACAGTTTTCTAGAACAGTATGTCGAGGAACCAACTAGGGAACAGACTATTTTAGATCAAGTATTTTGTAATGAGACAGGATTAATTAGTTATCTTATTATAAAGGATCCTCTGGGAAAGAGTGATCATAATATGATAGAATTTCATATTGAGTTTGAGAGTGATGTAGCTAAGTCTGAACCTAGAGTCTTAAATTTAAACAAGGCCAATTATATAGGTATGAGGGGCGAGTTGGCTAAGGTAGATTTGGAAATTAAATAAAAGATATGATAATAGATAAGCAATGGTGAACATTTCAAGCAATAATTCATAATTCTCAACGAGGATACATTCCTTTGAGGAATAAAAACGCCACAGGAAAAGTGATCCAACCATGGCTAATTAGAGAAGTATTAGATAGAATTAGGATAGTATTAGATTAAAAGAAGAGGCTTACAATGTTGCCAAAAAGAGTAGTAAGCCTGAGGATTGGGAGGGTTTTAGAAATCAGCAAAGGATAACCAAGAAATTGATAAAAAAGGAGAAAATTAAATATGAGAGTAAAGTAGCAAGAAATCTAAAAACAAATTGTAAGAGCTTCTACACGTATGTAAAAAGGAAGAGATTAGCGAAAGTGAGGCTGAGACAGGAAAAATTATAATGGGGAATCAGGAAATGGCAGAGATGTTAAACAAATATTTTATCTGCCTTCACAGTAGAAGACACAAAAATATACTGGAAATAGTGGGGAACCAAAGGTCTAATGAGAGTGAGGAACTTGAAGTGATTAAGATTAGTAAAGGAAAAGTGTTCGAAAAATTAATGGGACTAAAAGCCAACAAATCCCCTCGACCTGATGGCCTACATCCTAGGGTTTTAAAAGAGGTGGCAGCAGAAATAATGGATGCATTGGTTATGATCTTCCAAAATTCCCTAGATTCTAGAACAGTCCCCGTGGATTGGAAGGTGGCAAATGTAATCCCGCTGTTATAACTGGACAGCCAGGAGGTGAAGGATAGAATACTGGAGCCTGGTCTTCAGTTGCTTCCAAGCCTTTATTCACAGAGAGTCCACTTACACACACCACACCCTAGATGAGCTCTCATATATAAAGGATACAAGAGAATTCCCAATTGACACATCCCACCTGAATACAATTAACACTAATTGATATAAATTACATTATACAATTAACAGATTCCCTTCTCTCTATATAAATAAAAAAAATCAAACTTTATATAAAGTACAAACAAAAATTTCAATAAACAAAAACCTCTATAATCTGTACAACTTACATTGTGAGGCGACCCTTCTCCAGGACCCCGAATAATTTCTTCATATATTTATGTCTTTTAGTCAAACAATCCGACAGTTGATGGCTTAGAATCATAGACTAGAGAATTTTAGTTATGAGGAAAGATTGGATAGGCGGTCGTTGTTTTCTTTGGAGCAGAGGAGGCTGAGGGGTGATTTGATTGAGGTGGACAAAATTATGAGGGGCCTGGATAGAGTGGATAGGGAGGACCTATTTCCCTTAGCAGAGAGGACAATAACCAGGGGCTTAGATTTAAAGTGATTGGTAGAAGGATTAGAGGGGAGCTGAGGAAATTTTTTTTCACCCCGAGGATGGTGGGGGTCTGGAACACACTGCCTGAAAGGATGGAATAGGGAGAAACCATCAACTAATTTAAAAAGTACCAGGATGTGCATCTGAAGTGCTGGAAAGTGGGATTAGGCTGGGTGGCTCATTTTCAGCTAGCGCGGGCATGATGGGCCGAACGGCCTCCTTCTGTGCCGTAAATTTTCTATGATGACTGTTATGTGATCTTTGTTTCATTGTCTGACCTAGGGACGCTACATCCTCTCCTTCCACTTCTATGCCTGTAGGGACTACAACTGCGAGATCTCCCTCTTACACCTCTAACTCGTGATCGTTTTCTAACGTGAGATTCACTTCCGGACTCCCTATCACTACTTGTACTCTGCTTTTGTACCCTCCACTCTTTTACCCCATTCTGCCAGTCCATGGACATCGCTGCATGGACATCGTCCTGAACTTTCAACCAATATTGAAACCTACCCGTAGCTTTGCCTGCTCGTCCCAAAATCTTTGCATCCCTCCATTCATTAGTCCCTTCTGGAACATTTGTCACCCGTGTCCCCACTTTGGGTAATTGTTCTGTGGATGTGATAGCTCTGTCATGTGTTTCTTGATCACTGACATTACCACTGTCCAGCCCATGATCCACCTCGGTCTGTACCTCAGGAACCTCATCAAAAAAATCATGAACGTGAGGTGCTTGTTTACTTCTATCAACTGCTCAGAGTCTGAGATTTTATCATTAATTTCAATTAACCGTGAGTAATGTCCCTTAACAGTTTGATTACCATGTAATCAGGCTTACCATCATGACCTATTACCTCACCCCAGGGCCTTTGCATTCCTTATGACGCTCTCTTTTTTTATGGTATACCAAATCTCCTGAACTGAACTCTGTCTCAGATGGTCTATGCATTTTCTCTGATACCTCAGCCTTGATAAAAGCCTGTCTCTCTGCATTTTTAGCATTTAAATGCTCAGAAAAAACAGCACTAATTGTAGTACCTTCTAGAACAGGAGGTTTATCACAAAGAACAGAAGGTAATTTGGGATTGCACTCGTAGACGAGTTGGTAAGGACTGTATCCTCCAACCATCTGAAGAGAATTCTTTGCATGAACTGCCCATGCTCGGGCAGTTGACAATTTACACTGTGCAATCAGCCAAAATTTTATGCACCATGCTATCAATCACGGCATGATTCCTTTCACAAAGACCATTGCTAAAAGGGCTCTCAGCTGCTGTATTCATGACAATTATATTCATATTGTCACATATATCCCGGAATTCCGTGTTAGCGAATTCACCTCCATTAACGGACAAAAACCTAGCTGGTGTCCCAAGTCCATTCCCTATCTATTTTTCCATAATTTTATCTGTAATAACCACCTTCTCCTCACTATATATTAGTGTAGAAATACTAAATCTTGTAGCCAGGTCAATAAAATGTGAGATGAAAACATTTCTGTCTTTGTCCCACACTTTTAGATTGATGGTAACTACCTCGTTAAAGTCACGTGCTAATGGAGCACTTACAATAGGACGTGGGGGCGTCTGTCTATACTTCTTACATAGAGTCATAGAAAGGGTACAACACGGAAGGAGGCCATTCGGCCCAACGAGTCCTATGCAAGAGCAATCCATCTAGTCCCACTCCCCCGCCCTATCCCTGTAGCCCTGTGAATTTTTTCCTTTCAAGTACTTATCCAGTTCCCTTTTGAAAGCCACGATTGAATCTGCCTCCACCACCCCCTCGGGCAGTGCATTCCAGATCCTAACCACTCGCTGTGAAAAAAAGTTTTTCCTCATGTCACCTTTGGTTCTTTTGCCAATCACCTTAAATCTATGTCCTCAGCTTCTTGACCCTTCCGCCAATGGGAACAGTTTCTCTCTATCTACTCTGTCTAGACCCTTCATGATTTTGAATACCTCTATTAAATCTCTTCTCAACCTTCTCTGTTCCAAGGACAACAACCCCAGCTTCTCCAGTCTATCCACGTAACTAAAGTCCCTCATCCATGGAACCATTCTAGTAAATCTTTTCTGCACCCTCTCTAAGGCCTTCACATCTTTCCCAAAGTGCGGTGCCCAGAACTGGACACAATACTCCAGTTGTGGTCGCACCAGTGTTTTATAAAGGTTCATCATGACTTCCTTGCGTTTGTACTCTCTGCCTCTATTTATAAAGCCCAGGATCCTGTATGCTTTTTTAACTGCTTTCTCAACCTGCCCTGCTACTTTCAACGATTTGTGCACATATACCCCCAGATCTCCCTGTTCCTGTTCCCCTTTTAGAATTGTGCTCTCCAGTTTATATTACCTCTCCTCGTTCTTCCTACCGAAATGTACCTGTGTTAAATTTCATCTGCCAAGTGTCCGCCCATGTCTATATCCACTTGAAGTCTATCACTATCCTCCTCACTGTTCACTACACTTCCAAGTTTTGTGTCACCTGCAAATTTTGAAATTGTGCCCTGTACACCCAAGTCCAAGTCATTAATATATATCAAGAAAAGCAGTTGTCCCAGCACTCACCTCCTGGGGAACACCACTGTACACCTCCTTCCAGTCCGAAAAATAACCGCTCACCACTACTCTCTGTTTCCTGTCACTTAGCCAATTCTGTCTCCATGTTGCTACTGCCCCCTTTATTCCATAGGCCGCAATCCTAATGATAAGCCTACCGTGCGGCATTTTATCAAACACCACATCAACTGCATTGCCCTCATCTACCCGCTCTGTTACCTTACCAAAAAACTGTTTCAGGTTAGTTAAACACGATTTGCCTTTAACAAATCCGTGCTGGCTTTCCCTAATTAATCCACACTCGTCCAAGTGACTGTTAATTTTGTCCCGGATTGTCGTTTCTAAAAGTTTCCCCACCACTGAGCTTAAACTGACTGGCCTGTAGTTGCTGGGTTTATCTTTACACCCTTTTTTGAACAAGGGTGTGTAACATTTGCAATTCTCCAGTCCTCTGGCACCACCCCCATATCTACAGATGTCTGGAAGATTATGGCCAGTACCTCCGCAATTTCCAGTACTCCAACTGTCCAATTCTGGGCACCGTACTTTAGGAAGGATGTGAAGGCCTTAGAGATGGTGCAGAAAAGATTTACTAGAATGGTTCCAGGGATGAGTTACATGGATAGACTAGAGAGGCTGGGGTTGTTCTCCTCAGAACAGAGAAGGTTGAGAGGAGTTTTGTTATAGGTGTTCAAAATCATGAAGGGTCTAGACAGAGTACAGAGAGAGAAACTGTTCCCATTGGCGGAAGGGTCAAGAACCAGAGGACACAGATTTAAGGTGATTGGCAAAAGAACCAAAGATGACATGAGGAAAAACTTTTTTATGCAGCAAGTAGTTATGATCTGGAGTGCGCTGCCTGAAGGGGTGGTGGAAGTAGATTCAATCATGACTTTCAAAAAGGAATTGGATAAATATTTGAAGGGAAAAAAATTGCAGGGTTAAGGGGAAAGAGCGGGGGAATGGGACTAACTAGATTGCTCTTACAAAGAGCCAGCAAGGGCTCGATGGGCCGAATGGCCTCCTTTTGTGCTGTAACCGTTCTATGATTCACAGGAGCGTATCTCAAACAAAATTTTGACACCGTTCCACATATAGAGATATGAGGACAGGTGACCAAAAGCTTGGTCGTAGAGGTAGGTTTTAAGTAGCATCTTAAAGGAGGAGAGAGAGGTAGAGAGGCAGAGAGATTTCGGGAGGGAATTCCAGAGCTTATGGCCTAGGCAGCTGGAGGCATGGCCAACAATGGAGGGGCGAAGGAAATCAGGGATGTGCAAGATGCCAGAATTGGAGGAGCGCAGCGATCCGGAGCATTGTAGGGCTGGCGGAGGTTACAGAGATGGCGGGGGAAAGGCCCTGGAGGGATTTGAGCACAAGGATGTTCATTTTAAAATGGAGGTTTTGCTGGACCGGGAGCCAATGTAGGTCAGCGAGCACATTCAATGTGGGAATTACAATATGGGCAGAGTGGAGTTTTGGATGAGCCGAAATTTACGGAGTGTGGAAGGTGGGAGGCCACCCAGGAGAGTATTGGAATAGTCAAACCTGGAGGTAACGAAGGCAAGGATGAGGATTTCAGCAGCAGATGGGCTGAGAGATGGGGGGATATTTATCACGTTTCAATCTAAGGAAACAACAGTAGCTGCTGAGAGCCATTGTCCATATTAGTGAGGGAGGACTGATCCACCTGCTCCCGATAAGACGTTACATGTGGGGATTGTGAATTCCCTTTTCCTACACCTCAGTGCTGGGATATCTCTGATGTTATTCCCTGTGGGATCCTTTTAATTGTGAATGCTGTGCAGGAGTCAGTGCTGGCCCAGCTGGAGTTGCCGGTCACAGTAGAAGCAGCAGAAGGAGCAATCAAGAGGCACCAAGATTTTCTGGTGACGTTGGAAATAAACCTGCAGAAAATCAACACGGTGGTTGAGGCTGGGGGACACCTGGTGAAGAGCGGAAATATCTACTTGGAGAAGATCAGAGACCAGACCAAGGCCATCACTGCCAGGTACGGTAACACCCCACTCCTGCCCACCTCTGCTCACACAATCTCACAGCCAAGGAGCCAATTAATGATAAACTCTTAATGCAACACATGGAGTATAATGTGGGGAAATGTGAGGTTATTCACATTATAGGAAGAAGAGAAAACAAAATATTTTTTAAATGGTGAGAAATTGCTAAATGTTTGTCTGTGGAATTTGCTGCCCCAGGAAGCTGTGGAAGCTACATCATTAAATAAATTTAAAACAGACAGTTTCCTAGAAGTAAAGGTAATTAGGGGTTACGGGGAGCGGGCAGGAAATTGGACATGAATTTAGATTTGAGGTTAGGATCAGATCAGCCATGATCTTATTGAATGGCGGAGCAGGCTCGAGGGGCCGATTGGCCTACTCCTGCTCCTATTTCTTATGTTCTTATGTCCAGAGAGACTTGGGTGTCCTGGTACAAGAAACACAAAAAGTTAGCATGCAGGTACAGCAGGCAATTAGGAAAGCAAATGGCATGTTGGCCTTTATTGCAAGGGGGTTGGAGTACAAGAGTAAGGAAGTCTTACTACAATTGAACAGGGCGTGCAGTTTTGGTCTCCCTATCGAAGAAAGGATATACTTGCCTTAGAGGGGGTGCAACGAAGGTTCACCAGATTAATTCCTGGGATGAAAGGGTTGTCCTATGAGGAGAGATTGAGTAGAATGGGCCTTTACTCTCGAGTTTGGAAGAATGAGAGGTGATCTCATTGAAACATCTAAGATTCTGAGGGGGTTTGACAGGGTAGATACTGAGAAGTTGTTCCCCCTGGCTGGAGAGTCTAGAACTAGGGGGCATAGTTGCAGGATAAGGAGTCGGCCATTTAAGACTGAGATGAGGAGGAATTTCTTCACTCAGAGGATTGTGAATCTTTGGAATTCTCTACCCCAGAGGGCTGTGGATGCTGAGTCGTTGAGGATATTCAAGGCTGAGATCGATAGATTTTTGGACTCCAGGGGAATCAAGGGATATGGGGAAAGGGCAGGAACGTGGAGTTGAGGTAGAAGATCAGCCATGATCTGATTGAATGGCGGAGCAGGCTCGGGGGGGCCGTATGGCCAACTCCTGCTCCTATTTCTTATGTTCTTATGCAACACTTCCATTGTCATGCTGTATACCCCTGGGTATTCAGCTGTACGTTCCCAGCACCTTCTGATATAAATGTGCTGTCACATTTGCAAGAAGGTCCTCTATTCATCTGGATTATCTGGTGTGTGAAAGCCCTGTGTTATCCGGTTATCCAACAGCAACATCTTGCATTTTTATTGTGCATTTCATAGTAAAACGTCCCAAGGCGCTTCCCCGGAGCGATTATCAACCAAAATTTGACACTGAACCACATAAGGAGGTATTAGGATTGGTGACCAAAAGCTTGGTCAAAGAAGCAGGTTTTAAGGAGCATCTGAAAGGAGGAGAAAGAGGCAGAGAGATTTAGGGAGGGAATTCCAGAGCTTAGGGCCTAGGCAGCTCCCTGGGCAATGGTGGGCCTGGACCTGGGCAATGGTGGGCCTGGACCTGGGCAATGGTGGGCCTGGACCTGGGCAAGGGTGGGCCTGGACCTGGGCAAGGGTGGGCCTGGACCTGGGCAATGATGGGCCTGGACCTGGGCAATGGTGGGCCTGGACCTGGGCAATGGTGGGCCGGGGCCTGGGTATTGGTGGGTCAGAGACATTCCTGGAGGTTTGATCACCTGATGTTCTGACCACATGAATTTAAAAATGGTATTACATTTACCTTCTGAAGGTATTAAAGAATAGAGCACCACGGATAAATAGAGATTCAAATCAAACTGAAACCTTAAAGGGGAGGCATATTATAAAATTAGAGCTAACAACACCAAAAAATATAGGAAGTGTAGTGGGAGGTGAAACGGGAGATTATGGCTGAAAGAGAATATGGAAAAAGACTTGCGTTTCCTGCATTACAGCAGTACTTCAAAAGTACTTCATTGGCTGTAAAACGCTTTGGGATATCTTGAGGTCGTGAAAGGCATTATATACATGCAAATTTTTCTTTCTAACAAATAATATAAAAGGAAATAGGACTTTTATAAGTATATAAAAAGTAAAGGAATAGTAAAAGAGAATAGAACTACTCAGATCAAGTAGGGAATCTAATTGTGGAGATTTAATAGAAGTTTTTTAAATTATGAAGGAACTTGGAAAGAGAGGGGGATCCAGTTGTTGTGGTCCAGGTGGGGACCAATGACATTGGAAAGAACAGGGAGGAGGTCCCATTGAGGGAGTATCAGGAGCTAGGAGCTAGATTAAAAGCAGGGCCTCGAGGGTGGTAATCTCGGGATTACTACCCAAACCACGTGCTAATTGGCACGGGATAGATAGATCAGGATGGTGAATGCGTGGCTGAAAGACTGGTGTGGGAAGGAGGGGGTTTCATTTAATGGGACACTGGCACCAGTACTGGGACGGGAAGGAGCTGTGCCCCTGGGACGGGAAGGAGCTGTGCCCCTGGGACGGGAAGGAGCTGTGCCCCTGGGACGGGAAGGAGCTGTGCCCCTGGGACGGGAAGGAGCTGTGCCACATGGGACGGGAAGGAGCTGTGCCACATGGGACGGGAAGGAGCTGTGCCCCTGGGACGGGAAGGAGCTGTGCCCCTGGGACGGGAAGGAGCTGTGCCCCTGGGACGGGAAGGAGCTGTGCCCCCGGGACGGGAAGGAGCTGTGCCCCCGGGACGGGAAGGAGCTGTGCCCCCGGGACGGGAAGGAGCTGTGCCCCTGGGACAGGAAGGAGCTGTGCCCCTGGGACGGGAAGGAGCTGTGCCCCCGGGACGGGAAGGAGCTGTGCCCCTGGGACGGGAAGGAGCTGTGCCCCTGGGACAGGAAGGAGCTGTGCCCCTGGGACAGGAAGGAGCTGTGCCCCTGGGACGGGAAGGAGCTGTGCCCCCGGGACGGGAAGGAGCTGTGCCCCCGGGACGGGAAGGAGCTGTGCCCCCGGGACGGGAAGGAGCTGTGCCCCCGGGACGGGAAGGAGCTGTGCCCCCGGGACAGGAAGGAGCTGTTCCACATGGGACGGGAAGGAGCTGTGCCCCTGGGACGGGAAGGAGCTGTGCCACATGGGACGGGAAGGAGCTGTGCCCCTGGGACGGGAAGGAGCTGTGCCACATGGGACGGGAAGGAGCTGTGCCCCTGGGACGGGAAGGAGCTGTGCCCCTGGGACGGGAAGGAGCTGTGCCACATGGGACGGGAAGGAGCTGTGCCACATGGGACGGGAAGGAGCTGTGCCCCTGGGACGGGAAGGAGCTGTGCCCCTGGGACGGGAAGGAGCTGTGCCACATGGGACGGGAAGGAGCTGTGCCACATTGGACGGGAAGGAGCTGTGCCCCTGGGACGGGAAGGAGCTGTGCCACATGGGACGGGAAGGAGCTGTGCCACATTGGACGGGAAGGAGCTGTGCCCCTGGGACGGGAAGGAGCTTTGCCCCTGGGACGGGAAGGAGCTGTGCCCCTGGGACGGGAAGGAGCTGTGCCCCTGGGACGGGAAGGAGCTGTGCCCCCGGGACGGGAAGGAGCTGTGCCCCCGGGACGGGAAGGAGCTGTGCCCCCGGGACGGGAAGGAGCTGTGCCCCCGGGACGGGAAGGAGCTGTGCCCCTGGGACGGGAAGGAGCTGTGCCCCCGGGACGGGAAGGAGCTGTGCCCCCGGGACGGGAAGGAGCTGTGCCCCCGGGACGGGAAGGAGCTGTGCCCCTGGGACGGGAAGGAGCTGTGCCCCTGGGACGGGAAGGAGCTGTGCCCCTGGGACGGGAAGGAGCTGTGCCCCCGGGACGGGAAGGAGCTGTGCCCCCGGGACGGGAAGGAGCTGTGCCCCCGGGACGGGAAGGAGCTGTGCCCCCGGGACGGGAAGGAGCTGTGCCCCCGGGACGGGAAGGAGCTGTGCCCCCGGGACGGGAAGGAGCTGTGCCACCGGGACGGGAAGGAGCTGTGCCCCTGGGACGGGAAGGAGCTGTGCCCCTGGGACGGGAAGGAGCTGTGCCCCTGGGACGGGAAGGAGCTGTGCCCCCGGGACGGGAAGGAGCTGTGCCCCCGGGACGGGAAGGAGCTGTGCCCCCGGGACGGGAAGGAGCTGTGCCCCCGGGACGGGAAGGAGCTGTGCCCCCGGGACGGGAAGGAGCTGTGCCCCCGGGACGGGAAGGAGCTGTGCCACCGGGACGGGAAGGAGCTGTGCCACCGGGACGGGAAGGAGCTGTGCCCCTGGGACGGGAAGGAGCTGTGCCCCTGGGACGGGAAGGAGCTGTGCCCCTGGGACGGGAAGGAGCTGTGCCCCCGGGACGGGAAGGAGCTGTGCCCCCGGGACGGGAAGGAGCTGTGCCCCCGGGACGGGAAGGAGCTGTGCCCCTGGGACGGGAAGGAGCTGTGCCCCCGGGACGGGAAGGAGCTGTGCCCCCGGGACGGGAAGGAGCTGTGCCCCCGGGACGGGAAGGAGCTGTGCCCCCGGGACGGGAAGGAGCTGTGCCCCCGGGACGGGAAGGAGCTGTGCCCCCGGGACGGGAAGGAGCTGTGCCCCCGGGACGGGAAGGAGCTGTGCCCCCGGGACGGGAAGGAGCTGTGCCACTGGGACAGGTCCACCTGGGGCCAAGGTCTGAGCAGAAAGGATAAATAAGGCTGTAGGAAGGACTTTGAACCAAGAAAGGGGAGGGATCTCCAGAAGGGATTGGGAAAGGAGGAGGAGGAGCAATATCGATAAAAGACGCAATCAGTAAGGGTGATCAGGCAGTGGAATCACTGGGTAGAGTTAAGGAACAACAAAGGATGCAAGACTCTGGTGGATGTTATCGACAGACCTGACAGTAGTGACATAGGGGAATGTATAAATACAGAGGTCAGGGAAGTATGTAGCAAAAACAATGTGGCTATAATGGGAGATTTAATTTTCACATAGACTGTGAGAAGCAAAACAGCTCAAGTACTAAAGGTGATGAATTTCTAGAATGTATTCGGGACAATTTTCTGGAACAATATGTTTTAGAACTGACAGGGGCACAGGGCAGACTAGATACAAGAATTAGTTAACAATCTGACGGTAAGGGAACAACTTGTGAATTGTGACCATAATGTGATTAGATTTCATAGAATCATAGAATCACAGCACGGAAGGAGGCCATTCGGCCCGTTGAGTCCGTGCTGGCTCTCTGCAGCAGCAATCCAGCTAGTCCCACTCCCCCACCCTTTCCCCGTAGCCCTGGAAATTTTTTCCCTTCAAGTACTTATCCAGTTCCCTTTTGAAGGCCATGTTTGAATCTGCCTCCACCACCCCCTCGGGCAGTGCATTCCAGATCATAACCACTCACTGTGGAGTGCGGCCTTCCATCTCAGCGGGGCTGGAATACAAAGGAGAGGAGATTATGTTTCAGCTATACAGAGCTATGGTTAGATCCCATTCAGTTCTGGGCATCACATCTCAGGAAGGATATATTGGCCTTGGAGCGGGAGCAGCGCAGATTCACCAGAATTATACTGGAGCTAAAAGGGTTAAATTATGAGGACAGGTTGCATGGACTAGGCTTGTAGTCCCTCAAGTTTACAAGATTAAGGGGTGATCTAATTGAAGTGTTTAAGATGATTAAAGGATTTGATAGCGTTCATAGAGAGAAACTATTTCCTCTGGTGGGGGAGTCCAGAAGAAGGGGACATATCCTTAAAATTAGAGCTAGGCCGTTCAGTGGTGATGTCAGGATGCACTTCTCACACAACGGGGAGTGGAAATCTGGAACTCTTTCCCCCTAAAAGCAGTGGATGTTGGGGGTCAATTGATATTTTCAAGACTGAGATCAGCAGATTTTTGTTGGGTATCAAAGGTTGGGAACCAAAGTGGGTAAATGGAGTTAAGATACAGATCAGCCACGATCTAATTGAACGGCAGAACAGGCTCGAGGGGCTGAATGGCCTCCTCCTGTTCCTATGCTTTGATGGAGTGAATAGAAAAAGATTATTTCCTCTGTTTTAATTGGACTTTGACTTCAGACCAATGGGTGAATCCGCATTTTGAAATGCCCTGTTTCTCAAAATATTTTTCAATCCCTGTTTCCAGTCTGGGTTATTTCACCTGTTAGAATTGGATTCGATGCTGCGTTATGTTGACGGTTTTGACGGTTGCTTTACCTCCGACCGGGACTGAGCATCTTTCATCCCATTTGCAGGAGCCGACACAATTACACGCTCGCTCACGAGTGGTTGGAACGCTTGAGTGACCAATGGGAGCTGCAGCGGTTCCTTCAAGACTGTCACGAGGTGGGTGCTGACTCAGCCTTGACAATAAGCATGAGGCGATGGTCAAGGTGTGTCCAGGGAGGGGCAGGGAGGGAGAAGAGGGGAGGACAGCAGGGGGTGCGGGCGGGCGGGAGAGGACGGGCAAGGGGAGTGGGCAGGGGTGGGGGAGAGGAGGGGGAAGAATTATTGTAAATTACGCATGCAGGGTTTGCTGGCATGTGGTCAGCGTTTGCCGGAATGTGTTGTGTTGAGCGTTTTCCGTGTTCAGTGGTTGCTGGGATGGTGTCCGGCATGTGTTCAGCGTTTCCCGTCATGGGTTCAGCGTTTGCTGTGTTGTGTTTAGTGTTTGCTGTGTTGTGTTTAGTGTTTGCCGGCATGTGCTCAACGTTTGCCTGGATTTGTTGGGCGCTTGCCGGCTTTTGTTGGGCGCTTGCCGGGATCCATTGGGCGCTTGCCGGGATCCATTGGGCGCTTGCCAGGATGTGTCGAGCGTTTAACAGGATGTATTTAGCATTTTCATGGATGGCTTCCGGGATGTGTTAAGAGTTTGCCAGGATGTGTTCGGCATTTACCGGGTTGGTTGCCGGCAAGTGTTCAGTGGTTGCCGGGACGGCTGCCGGCAAGTGTTCAGCGTTTGCCAGGATGTGCTCAATGTGTACCTGGATTTGTTGAGCGTTTGCCGGGATGTGTTCTGCGTTTGCTGGAATGGATGCCGGGATGCGCTCAGTGGTTGCCGGGATGCGTTGAGCGTTTGCCAGGATGTGTTCCGCAGTTGCTGGGATTATTGCTGTGATGTGTTCAGCCTTTGCCGGGATGTGTTCAGCATTTGTCGGCATGTGTTCAGTGTTCGCCGGGAAAGCTGCCCGGATGTGTTCAGCATTTGCCGGCATCTGTTCAGCGTTTGCCGGGATGTGGTTGGTATTTGCCAGGTTGGCTGCCGGGATGTGTTCAGCAGTTGCCAGGATGAGTTTAGTGTTTGCCGGGATGTGGTCAATGGTTGCTGGGATTGTGTCTGGCATGTGTCAGCATTTCCCGTAATGCACTAAGAGGATGGCGATATGTTTTCAGCATTTGCCGGGCTGTTTTCACTGTTGCCGGCATGCATTCAGCGTTTGCCAGCGTGCGTTCAGCGTTTGCCGGTATGCATGTGTTGAATGTTTTCCGCATTGTGTTCAGCGCTTGCCGGCACGTGTTTAGCGGTTGCTGGCATGTGTTCAGTATTTGTTGGCATGTGTTGTGTTTAGTGTTTTCCGTGTTGTGTTGCCGGGATGAGTTTAGTGTTTGCTGGGATGCGGTCAACGGTTACCGGGATTGTGTCTGGCATGTGTCAGCATTTCCCATCATGCACTCAGCGGTTGGAGGGACGTTTTCAGCATTTGCCGGGCTGTGTTCACGGTTGTCGGGATGTTTTCCGGCACGGTGTTCAGCGTTTGCTGGAATGGCATGTGTTCAGCGCTTGCCGGCATGTGTTCAGCAGTTGCTGGGATTATTGCCGGGATGTGTTCAGGGTCTGCCGGGGTTTGTGCAATGTTTGCTGGCATGTGTTCTGCGCTTGCCGGGATATGTTCAGCCTTTGTCAGCATGGCTGCCAGGATGTGTTCAGCGTTTGTCGGCAAGTGTTCAGCGATTGCCGGGATGTGTTCAGCCTTTGTCGGCATGGCTGCCAGGATGTGTTCAGCATTTGTTGGCAAGTGTTCAGCGTTTGCCGGGATGTGCACAGCAGTTACCGTGACATGCTCAACATTTGGATGTGTTCAGCATTTGCCGGGACGGCTGCCGGTACGTGTTCAGTGGTTGCCTGGATGTGCTGAACGTTTGCCAGGATTTGTTCAGCGTTTGCCGGGATGTGTTCAGCGTTTGCCGGGATGTGTTCAGCGTTTGCAGGGATGTGTTCAGCGTTTGCTGGGATTATTACCGTGACATGTTCAACGTTTGCAGGGACAGTTTCCGGCAGCTGTTTAGCGTTTGCCGGGACGTGTTCTGTGATTACCGCAATGTGCTCTGGTGTTGTCAGGATGCATTCAGCGGTTGCCGGGATGGTTCCCGGGATGCATTCAGCCTTTGCTCAGATGGTTGCCAGGATGTGTTCAGCGTTTGCCGGGATGTTTTCAGCCTTTGCCAGGATGTTTTCAGTTGTTGCTGGAATGGTTGCCAGGATGTGTTCAGCGTTTGCCGGGATGTTTTCAGCCTTTGCCAGGATGTTTTCAGTTGTTGCTGGAATGGTTGCCAGGATGTGTTCAGCGTTTGCCAGGATGTTTTCAGCCTTTGCCAGGATGTTTTCAGTTGTTGCTGGAATGGTTGCCCGGATGTGTTCAGCGGTTTCTGGGATGGTTTCCGGTGTGTGTTCAGCATTTGCTGGCGTGCATTCAGTGTTTGCCGGTATGTATTCAGTGTTTGCCGGCATGTGTTGTGTTTAGTGCTTTCCGTGTTATGTTCAGCGTTTGCCGGGATGAGTTTAGTGTTCGCTGGGATGTGGTCGATGGTTGCAGGGGTGGTGTCTGGAATGTGTTCAGTGTTTCTCGTCATGCGCTCAGCAGTTGGTGATATGTTTTCAGCGTTTGCCAGGCTTTGTTCACTGTTGCCGGCGTGCATTCAGCATGTGTTGAGCATTTGCCGGAATGGCGCATGTTCACTGTTTGCTGGCATGTAGTCAGCGGTTACCGGCATGTGTTTAGTTGCTGGGATTATTGGCTGGATGTGTTCAGCATTTGCCAGCATGTATTCAGCGGTTACCGGCGTGTGTTCAGTTGCTGGGATTATTGCCGGGATCTGTTCAGTGTTTGCCAGGATGTGTTCAGCGTTTGCAGGATGTGTTCAGCGTTTGCAGGATGTGTTCAGGGTCTGCTGGGGTTTGTTCAATGTTTGCCGGCATGTGTTCAGCGGTTGCTGGGATGGTTGCAGGTGTTTAGTGTTTGCCAGAACATGTTCAGCGGTTACTGCGATGTACTCTGGTGGTTAGGATGCATTTAGTGGTTGCAGGGATTGTTACCGGGATGCGTTCGGCATTTGCTGTGATGGCTGCCAGGATTTTTTCAGCAGTTGTCGTTACTTGTTCAGCGCTTTCAGGGATCTGTTTGGTTGCCGCGATATGTTCCGCGGTTGCCTGGATGTGTTCATCCTTTGCCAAGATGTGTTCAGCAATTGTTGGCATGTGTTCAGTGTTTGCTGTAATGGCTGCCAGGATGTTTTCCGCGGTTGTCGCCATGCGTTCATTGTTTTCCGGGATGTGTTCAGCGTTTGCCAGCGTTGTGTTCGCCGTTTGCCGGCATGTGTTCAGCATTTGCCGGGACGAGTTCACTGTTGCTGGGATGATTTCCGGTATTCTTTCAGAATTTGCCGGCGTGCGTTATGTTGAGTGTTTTCTACGTTGTGTTCAGTGTTTCCCGTCATGGGTTCAGCCTTTGCCGTGTTGTGTTCAGCATTTGTCGGTATGTGCTCAACCTTTGCCTGGATTTGTTGAGCGTTTGCCGGCTTGTGTTGGGCGCTTGCCAGGATCCGTTGGGCACTTGCCGGGATGTGTTGAGCGTTTCCAGGGTGCTTTCCAGCATGTGTTCAGCGTTTAACGGGATGTATTCGGCGTTTACCGGGTTGGTTGCCAGGATGTGTTCAGCGTTTGCTGGCAAGTGTTCAGCATCTGCCAGGATGTGCACAGCGGTTTCCGGGATGTGCTCAATGTTTGCCTGGATTTGTTGAGCGTTTGCTGGGATGTGCTCAGCATTTGCAGGGATTATTGCCGTGATGTGTCCAATGTTTGCCGGCAAGTGTTCAGCATTTACCAGGACAGTTTCCGGCAGCTGTTTAGCATTTGACGGGACATGGTCAGTGGTTACCGCGATGTGCTCTGGTGGTTGTCGGGATGCGTTTAGAGTTTGCCGGGATGTGTTCAGCCTTTGCTGGCATGGCTGCCGGCCCGTGTTCAGCGTTTGCCGGCCCGTGTTCAGCGTTTGCCGGCCCGTGTTCAGCGTTTGCCGGCGTGTGTTCAGTGTTTTCCATGATGGCTGCCAGGATGTTTTCAGCGGTTGTTGCCATGCGTTCATTGCTTTCCGGGATGTGTTCGCTGTTTGCCGGCATTGTGTTTGCCGTTTGCTGGCACGTGTTCAGCATTTGCCAAGCTGTGTTCATCGTTTGCCGAGACGTGTTCACTGTTGCTGGGATTGTTCCCGTCATGGGTTCATCATTTCCCGTCATGGGTTCGTCGTTTCCGGTCATGGGTTCGTCGTTTCCGGTCATGGGTTCATCGTTTCCCGTCATGGGTTCGTCATTTCCCGTCATGGGTTCGTCATTTCCCGTCATGGGTTCATCATTTGTTGGCATGTGTTCAACGTTTGCCTGGATTTGTTGAGTGTTTGCCGGCTTGTGTTCAGTGTTTAACGGGATGTATTCAGTGTTTGCCGGGATGGTTTCCAGGATGTGTTCAGGGTTTGCCGGGATGTGTTCAGCAGTTGCAGGGATTATTGCCGGGACGCGTTCAGTGTTTGCCGTGATGTGTTCAACGATTGCCGGGACACTTTCCGGCAGCTGTTTAGCGTTTGCTGGGACATGTTCATTGGTTACCACCATGTGCTCTTGTGGTTGTCAGGATGCATTCAGCATTTGCCGGGACATGTTCACTGTTGCTGGGATGGTTTCCGGTATGCTTTCAGCATTTGGTGGCATGTGTTCAGCGGTTGCCAGGATGGCATGGGTTCAGCATTTCCCATCATAGTGTTCAGCGTTTGCCGTGTTGTGTTCAGCATTTGTTGGCACGTGTTCAGCATTTGTTGGCACGTGTTCAACGTTTGCCTGGATTTGTTGAGCGTTTGGCGGCTTGTGTTGGGTGCTTGCAGGGATTTGTTGGGCGCTTTCCAGCATGGGTTCAGCGTTTGCCGGGACGTGCTCAGCATTTGCCGAGAGGGCTGCCGGCCCGTGTTCACCATTCGCTGGCATGCGTTCAGTGTTTGCCGTGTTGTGTTCAGTGTTTGCCGGGATGAGTTTAGTATTTGCTGGGATGTGGTCAGCGATTGCCGGGATTGTTCCTGGCATGTGTCAGCATTTCCCGTCATGCGCTCAGCGGTTGGGCTGAGCATTTGTCGGGCTGTGTTCACTGTTGCCAGGATGCTTTCCGGCACGCGTTCAGCATTTGCCGGCATGCATGTGTTGAGTGTTTTCCGGGTTATGTTCAGCATTTGTCAGGATGTGCACAGCGGTTGCTGGGATCCATTGGGCGCTTGCTGGGATGTGTTGAGCGTTTCCAGGGTGCTTTCCAGCGTGTGTTCAGCGTTGAACGGGATGTATTCAGCGTTTGCCAGGATGGTTTCCGGGATGTGTTCAGAGTTTGCCAGCATGGCTGCCAGCAAGTGTTCAGCGTTTGCCAGCAAGTGTTCAGTGGTTGCTGGGATGTGCTCAATAATAGCTTGGATTTGTTGAGTGTTTGCCGGGATGTGCTTAGCATTTGCCGGGGTGTGTTCAGCAGTTTCAGGGATTATTGCCGGGATGTGTTCAGTGTTTGCCGTGATGTGTTCAACGTTTGCCGGGACACTTTCCAGCAGCTGTCTCGCATTTGCTGGGACATGTTCAGTGGTTACCGCAATGCGCTCTGGTGGTTGTCAGGATGCGTTCAGCGTTTGCCGGGATGTGTTCAGCCTTTGCTGGCATGGCTGCCGGACCGTGTTCACCGTTTGCTGGCATGCGTTCAGTGTTTGCCGGCATGTGTTGTGTTTAGTGTTTTCCGTGTTGTGTTCAGTGTTTGCCGGGATGAGTTTAGTATTTGTTGGGATGTGGTCAGCGATTGCCGGGATTGTTCCTGGCATGTGTCAGCATTTCCGTCATGCGCTCAGCGGTTGGGCTGAGCATTTGCCGGGCTGTGTTCACTGTTGCCAGGATGCTTTCCGGCACGCATTCAGCATTTGCCGGCATGCATGTGTTGAGTGTTTTCCGGGTTGTGTTCAGCATTTGCCCGGATGTGCACGGCGGTTTCTGGGATCCATTGGGCACTTGCTGGGATGTGTTGAGCGTTTCCAGGGTGCTTTCCGGGATGTGTTCAGCGTTTGCCAGGATGGCTGCCAGCAAGTGTTCAGCGTTTGCCGGCAAGTGTTCAGTGGTTGCTGGGATGTGCTCAATAATAGCCTGGATTTGTTGAGTGTTTGCCGGGATGTGTTCAGCAGTTGCAGGGATTATTGCCGGGATGTGTTCAGTGTTTGCCGGGATGTGTTCAGCAGTTGCAGGGATTATTGCCGGGATGTGTTCAGTGTTTGCCGGGATGTGTTCAGTGTTTGCCGGCTGGGACATGTTCAGTGGTTACTGCAATGCGCTCTGGTGGTTGTCAGGATGCGTTCAGCGTTTGCCGGGATGTGTTCAGCCTTTGCTGGCATGGCTGCCGGCCCATGTTCAGCGTTTGCCGGCCCGTGTTCAGCGTTTGCCGGCCCGTGTTCAGTGTTTTCCATGATGGCTGCCAGGATGTTATCAGCGGTTGTCGCCATGCGTTCATTGTTTTCCGGGATGTGTTCGCTGTTTGCCGGCGTTGTGTTTGCCGTTTGCTGGCAAGTGTTCAGCATTTGCCAAGCTGTGTTCACCATTTGCCAGGACGTGTTCACTGTTGCTGGGATGCTTTCCTGTATGCTTTCAGCATTTCCCGTCATGGGTTCAGCATGTCCCGTCATGGGTTCATCATTTGTTGGCATGTGTTCAACGTTTGCCTGGATTTTTTTTTTTTTTATTATTCGTTCACGGGATGTGGGCGTCGCTGGCAAGGCCGGCATTTATTGCCCATCCCTAATTGCCCTTGAGAAGGTGGTGGTGAGCCGCCTTCTTCAACCGCTGCAGTCCGTGTGGTGACGGTTCTCCCACAGTGCTGTTAGGAAGGGAGTTCCAGGATTTTGACCCAGCGACAATGAAGGAACGGCGATATATTTCCAAGTCGGGATGGTGTGTGACTTGGAGGGGAACGTGCAGGTGGTGTTGTTCCCATGCGCCTGCTGCCCTTGTCCTTCTAGGTGGTGGAGGTCGCGGGTTTGGGAGGAGCTGTCGAAGAAGCCTTGGCGAGTTGCTGCAGTGCATCCTGTGGATGGTGCACACTGCAGCCACAGTGCGCCGGTGGTGAAGGGAGTGAATGTTAAGGGTGGTGGATGGGGTGCCAATCAAGCGGGCTGCTTTATCTTGGATGGTGTCGAGCTTCTTGAGTGTTGTTGGAGCTGCACTCATCCAGGCAAGTGGAGAGTATTCCATCACACTCCTGACTTGTGCCTTGTAGATGGTGGAAAGGCTTTGGGGAGTCAGGAGGTGAGTCACTCGCCGCAGAATACCCAGCCTCTGACCTGCTCTCGTAGCCACAGTATTTATATGGCTGGTCCAGTTAAGTTTCTGGTCAATGGTGACCCCCAGGATGTTGATGGTGGGGGATTCGGCGATGGTAATGCCGTTGAATGTCAAGGGGAGGTGGTTAGAATCTCTCTTGTTGGAGATGGTCATTACCTGGCACTTATCTGGCGCGAATGTTACTTGCCACTTATCAGCCCAAGCCTGGATGTTGTCCAGGTCTTGCTGCATGCGGGCTCGGACTGCTTCATTATCTGAGGGGTTGCGAATGGAACTGAACACTGTGCAGTCATCAGCGAACATCCCCATTTCTGACCTTATGATGGAGGGAAGGTCATTGATGAAGCAGCTGAAGATGGTTGGGCCTAGGACACTGCCCTGAGGAACTCCTGCAGCAATGCCCTGGGGCTGAGATGCTTGGCCTCCAACAACCACTACCATCTTCCTTTGTGCTAGGTATGACTCCAGCCACTGGAGAGTTTTCCCCCTGATTCCCATTGACTTCAATTTTACTGGGGCTCCTTGGTACCACACTCGGTCAAATGCTGCCTTGATGTCAAGGGCAGTCACTCTCACCTCACCTCTGGAATTCAGCTCTTTTGTCCATGTTTGGACCAAGGCTGTAATGAGGTCTGGAGCCGAGTGGTCCTGGTGGAACCCAAACTGAGCATCGGTGAGCAGGTTATTGGTGAGTAAGTGCCACTTGATAGCAGTGTCGACGACACCTTCCATCACTTTGCTGATGATTGAGAGTAGACTGATGGGGCGGTAATTGGCCGGATTGGATATGTCCTGCTTTTTGTGGACAGGACATACCTGGGCAATTTTCCACATTGTCGGGTGGATGCCGGTGTTGTGGCTGTACTGGAACAGCTTGGCTAGAGGCGCAGCTAGTTCTGGAGCACAAGTCTTCAGCACTACAGCTGGGATGTTGTCGGGGCCCATAGCCTTTGCTGTATCCAGTGCACTCAGCCGTTTCTTGATATCACGTGGAGTGAATCGAATTGGCCGAAGACTGGCTTCCGTGATGGTGGGGATATCGGGAGGAGGCTGAGGTGGATTATCCACTCGGCACTTCTGGCTGAAGATGGTTGCAAACGCTTCAGCCTTGTCTTTTGCACTCACGTGCTGGACTCCGCCATCATTGAGAATGGGGATGTTTGCAGAGCCTCCTCCTCCCGTTAGTTGTTTAATTGTCCACCACCATTCACGACTGGATGTGGCAGGACTGCAGAGCTTTGATCTGATCCGTTGGTTGTGGAATCGCTTAGCTCTGTCTATAGCATGTTGCTTCCGCTGTTTAGCATGCATGTAGTCCTGAGTTGTAGCTTCACCAGGTTGGCACCTCATTTTTCGGTACGCCTGGTGCTGCTCCTGGCATGCACTTCTACACTCCTCATTGAACCAGGGTTGATCCCCTGGCTTGTTGGTAATGGTAGAGTGAGGAATATGCCCGGCCATGAGGTTACAGATTGTGCTGGAATACAATTCTGCTGCTGCTGATGGCCCACAGCGCCTCATGGATGCCCAGTTTTGAGCTGCTAGATCTGTTCTGAATCTATCCCATTTAGCACGGTGGTAGTGCCACACAACACGTTGGATGGTGTCCTCAGTGCGAAGATGGGATTTCATCTCCACGAGGACTGTGCGGTGGTCACTCCTACCAATACTGTCATGGACAGATGCATTTGCGACAGGTAGATTGGTGAGGACGAGGTCAAGTAAGTTTTTCCCTCGTGTTGGTTCGCTCACCACCTGCCGCAGGCCCCAGTCTGGCAGCTATGTCCTTCAGGACTCGGCCAGCTCGGTCAGTAGTGGTGCTACCGAGCCACTCTTGGTGATGGACATTGAAGTCCCCCACCCAGAGTACATTTTGTGCCCTTGCTACCCTCAGTGCTTCCTCCAAGTGGTGTTCAACATGGAGGAGGACTGATTCATCAGCTGAGGGAGGACGGTAGGTGGTAATCAGCAGGAGGTTTCCTTGCCCATGTTTGACCTGATGCCATGAGATTTCATGGGGTCCAGAGTCAATGTTGAGGACTCCCAGGGCCACTCCCTCCTGACTGTATATCACTGTACCGCCACCTCTGGTGGGTCTGTCCTGCCGGTGGGACAGGACATACGCAGGGATGGTGATGTCCTGTCCCACCGGCATGGCCCGGCATATTCCTCACTCTACCATTACCAACAAGCCAGGGGATCAACCCTGGTTCAATGAGGAGTGTTTGCCGGCTTGTGTTCAGCGTTTAACGGGATGTATTCAGTGTTTGCCGGGATGGTTTCCAGGATGTATTCATTGTTTGCCGGGATGGTTTCCAGGATGTGTTCAGGGTTTGCCGGGATGTGTTCAGCAGTTGCAGGGATTATTGCCGGGACATATTCAGTGTTTGCCGTGATGTGTTCAACGATTGCCGGGACACTTTCCGGCAGCTGTTTAGCGTTTGCTGGGACGTGTTCACTGGTTACCACGATGTGCTCTTGTGGTTGTCAGGATGCATTCAGCATTTGCCGGGACATGTTCACTGTTGCTGGGATGGTTTCCGGTATGCTTTCATCATTTGGTGGCACGTGTTCAGCGGTTGCCAGGATGGCATGGGTTCAGCATTTCCCATCATAGTGTTCAGCATTTACCGTGTTGTGTTCAGCATTTGTTGGCACGTGTTCAACGTTTGCCTGGATTTGTTGAGCGTTTGGCAGCTTGTGTTGGGTGCTTGCAGGGATTTGTTGGGCGCTTTCCAGCATGGGTTCAGCGTTTGCCGGGACGTGCTCAGCATTTGCTGAGAGGGCTGCCGGCCCGTGTTCACCATTCGCTGGCATGCGTTCAGTGTTTGCCGGCATGTGTTGTGTTTAGTGTTTTCCGTGTTGTGTTCAGTGTTTGCCGGGATGAGTTTAGTATTTGCTGGGATGTGGTCAGCGATTGCCGGGATTGTTCCTGGCATGTGTCAGCATTTCCCATCATGCGCTCAGCGGTTGGGCTGAGCATTTGCCGGGCTGTGTTCACTGTTGCCAGGATGCTTTCCGGCACGCGTTCAGCATTTGCCGGCATGCATGTGTTGAGTGTTC
The DNA here is from genome assembly GCF_035084215.1 of Heptranchias perlo. Lineage (NCBI taxonomy): Eukaryota > Metazoa > Chordata > Chondrichthyes > Hexanchiformes > Hexanchidae > Heptranchias > Heptranchias perlo. Next base: position 16,372,244 of record NC_090365.1, on the reverse strand, counting down.
TCCGGGTTGTGTTCAGCATTTGCCAGGATGTGCACAGCGGTTGCTGGGATCCATTGGGCACTTGCTGGGATGTGTTGAGCGTTTCCAGGGTGCTTTCCAGCATGTGTTCAGCGTTGAACGGGATGTATTCAGCGTTTGCCAGGATGGTTTCCGGGATGTGTTCAGAGTTTGCCAGCATGGCTGCCAGCAAGTGTTCAGCGTTTGCCGGCAAGTGTTCAGTGGTTGCTGGGATGTGCTCAATAATAGCTTGGATTTGTTGAGTGTTTGCCGGGATGTGCTTAGCATTTGCCGGGGTGTGTTCAGCAGTTGCAGGGATTATTGCCGGGATGAGTTCAGTGTTTGCCGTGATGGTTTCAACGTTTGCCGGGACACTTTCCGGCAGCTGTTTAGCATTTGTTGGGATATGTTCAGTGGTTACCACAATGCGCTCTGGTGATTATCAGGATGTGTTCAGCGCTTGCCGGGATGGTTTCCATGATGTGTTCAGAGTTTGCCTAGATGTATTCAGCCTTTGTTGGAATGGCTGCCAGGATGTGTTCAGCGTTTGCCGGCAGGTGTTCCGCATTTGACTGAAGGGCTGCCGTCCAGTGTTCAGCGTCTGCCGGGATGAGTTTAGTATTTGCTGGGATGTGGTCAACAATTGCCGGGATTGTGTCTGGCATTTGTCAGCATTTCCCGTCATGCACTCAGCGGTTGGTGGTATTTTTTCAGCATTTGCTGGGCTGTGCTCGACGTTTGCCGGGATGTGTTTACTGTTGCCAGGATGCTTTCCGGCACAAGTTCAGCATTTGCCAGCGTGCATGTATTGAGTGTTTTCCGGGTTGTGTTCGGCGGTTACCGGAATGATGTGTTCGGCATTTGCCGGCAGGTGTTCAGCAGTTGCAGGGATTATTGCCGTGATGTACTCAGCGTTTGCCGGCATGTGTTTAGCGTTTGCCGGGACATGTTCAACGGTTGCCCGGATATGTTCAGTTGCTGGGATAGCTTCTGGCTTGTTTTTGGCGTTTGCTAGCGTGTGTTTGGTGTTTGCTGGCGCGTGTTCAGCCTTTGCTGGTGTGTGTTTCACCTTTGCCGGCACATGTTCAGCGTTTGCTGGGATGCGTTAAGCAGATGCTTGGACTATTGCGTGTTCAGCAGTTGCCGCGTGTGTTCAGCGTTTGCCGGCGTGTGTTTGGCGTTTGCGGTTTGTTTAGCATTTGCCAGGATGCGTTCAGCAGTTGCTGGGACTTTTGCGGGATAGTGTTCAGCGGTTGCCAGGTTGGTTTCTGCCATGCGTTCAGTGTTTGCCGGCATGTGTTATGTTGAGCGTTTTCCGTGTTGTGTTCAGCAGTTGCCGGGATGAGTTTAGTTTTTGCTGGGATGTGGTCAACGGTTGCCGGGATGGCGTCTGGCATGTGTTCAGCATTTCCCGTCATGTACTCAGCTATTAGTGGTATGTTTTTGGCACTTGCTGGGCTGTGTTCACTGTTGCTGGGATGCTTTCTGGCATGTGTTCAGCATTTGCCAGCATGCACGTGTTGAGTGTATTCCGCATTGTATTCAGCGGTTGCCGGCACACGTTCGCTGTTTGCCGGTGTTGTGTTCGCCGGCACATGTTCAGCGGTTGCCGGCACGAGTTCACCGTTTGCCGGGACGGCTGCCGGCACGTGTTTAGCATTTGCCGGCACGAGTTCACCGTTTGCTGGGACGGCTGCCGGCACATGTTTAGCATTTGCCGGCACGAGTTCACCGTTTGCCGGGACGGCTGCCGGCACGTGTTTAGCATTTGCCGGCACATGTTCAGCATTTGCCAGGACGGCTGCCGGCATGTGTTCAACATTTGCCTGGATGTGTTCAGCAGTTGCCGGCATGTGTTCGGCGTTTGCTGGCATGTGTTCGGCATTTGCCGGGGTTTGTTCAGCGTTTGCCAGGATCGTTTTCGGCATGCATTCAGCGTTTGCTGGCATGCGTTCAGTGTTTGCCGGCATGTGTTGTGTTGAGCATTTTCCATGTTGTGTTCAGCAGTTGCTGGGATGAGTTTAGTTTTTGCCAGGATGGTGTCTGGCATGTGTTCAGTGATTCCCGTCATGCACTCTGCGGTTGGCGGGATGCGCTCAATGGTTAGCGGTATGTTTTTGGCATTTGCCGGGCTGTGTTCAGTGACGTTTGCCGGGCTGTGTTCACCATTGCCGGGATGCTTTCTGGCAAGCGTTCAGCGTTTGCCAGCGTGCATGTGTTGAGCGTTTTCCGCATTTCGTTCAGTGGTTGACGGCACGTGTTGAGCTTTTTCCGCTTGTGTTCAGCGTTTGCCAGCACGTTTTTAGCGTCTGCCGGCATTGTGTTCACTGTTTGCCAGCACGTGGTCAGCATTTGCCGTGATGGCTGCCGGCACCTGTATGGCGTTTGCCTGCATGTGTTCAGTGTTTGCCCGGATGTGTTCAACGGTTGCCGGCACGTGTTCGTCAGTTTCTGGGATGGTTTCCGGCATGTTTTCAGTATTTGCCGGTGTGTGTTGGGCGTTTGCCGGGATGTGTTCGGCGTTTGCCGGGATAGTTCCTGGCGTGCGTTCTGTGTTTTCTGGCATGCGTTCAGCATTTGCCGGATTGCATTCAGCGTTTGCTGGCATTTGTCGTGTTGAGCATTTTCCGTGTTGTGTTCAGCAGTTGCTGGGATGAGTTTAGTGTTTGCTGGGATGTGATTAACGGTTGCCGGGATTGTGTCTGACATGTGTTCAGCATTTCTCATCATGCATTCAGTGGATGTGCTCAGCATTTGCCGTGTGTTTTCAGCGTTTGCCGGCATGTGTTCAGTGGTTGCAAGGATGGTTTCCGGCAGGTGTTTAGTGTTTGCTAGGACATGTTCAGCGGTTAACGCAATGTGTTCTGGTGGTTGTTGGGATGTGTTCAGTGGTTGCCAGAATGTGTTCAGCGTTTGCTGTGTTGGTTGCCAGGATGCATTCAGTGGTTGCCGGGATGTGTTTATCCTTTGCCGAGATGGCTGGCAGAATGTTTTCAGCAGTTGTCACCATGCATTCATCATTTTCTGTGATCTGTTCAGCGGTTGCCAGGATGTGCTCAGCATTTGCCGGATTGTGCTCAGCGGTTGCCGGGACGTGTTTAATGTTTGCCGGGATGTTTACTGTGGCTGCTGGGATTGTTGCCGGAATGTGTTCACCAGTTGCCGGGATGTGTTCAGCATCAACTGCCGTTTGCAAAAGAGAGTTCCAAACTTCTACCACCCTTTGCTTTTAGAAGCGTTTCCTAACTTCACTCCTGAAAGTCCTGGCTCTAATTTTTAGGCTGTGTCCCCTCGTCCTAGACTCCCCAACCAGCGGAAATAGTTTCTCTCTATCTACCCTATCAGTTCCCCTTAATATCTTGAAAACTTTGATCAAATCACCCCATAATCTTCTAAATTCCAGGGAATACAACCCTAGTTTGTGTAATCTCACCTCGTAATTTAACCCTTGGAATTCAGGTATCATTCTAGTAAATCTACGCTGCACTCCCTCCAAGGCCAATATATCCTTCCTAAGGTGCGGTGCCCAGAACTGAACACAGTACTCCAGGTGCGGTCTAACCAGGGCTTTGTATAGCTGCAGCATAACTTCTACCCCCTTGTACTCTAGTCCTCTCGATATAAAGGCCAGCATTCCTGTAGCCTTTTTGATTATTTTCTGTACCTGTCCATGACATTTTAATGATCTATGTACATGGGCCCCTAAGTCTCTTTGGACTTCCACTGTTTAAAAAGTACTCTGATCTATCCTTTTTTGGTCCAAAGTGGATGGCCTCACACTTGCCTACACTGAAATCCATTTGCCACAGTTTTGCCCATTCACTTAATCTATTACTATCTCTCTGTAATTTTATGTTTCCACCGACACTGCTTACAATGCTGCCTATCTTTGTGTCATCGGCAAACTTGGATATGTGGCTCTCTATCCCGTCATCGAAGTCGTTAATAAATAGTTGAGGGCCCAACACAGATTCCTGTGGGACACCACTAGTCACATCCTGCCAATTTGAGTCCCTGCCCATTATCCCTACTCTCTGTCTCCTGCCGCTCAGCCAATTTCCTAACCAGGTCAATAATTTGCCTTCAATTCCATGAGCTTCAACAGTCTCTTATGAGGGATTTTACCGAATGCCATCAGCAAGTCCATATAAACAACATCCATTGACATTCCCCTGTCCACGACTTTAGTCACCTCTTCAAAAAATTCAGTCAGGTTCTTCCGGTATGACCTACCCTTTACAAATCCATGCTGGTTCTCTCTGATCAGCTGAAAATTTTCAAGGTGTTCAGTCACTCTATCCTTAATTATAGACTCTAGTAATTTCCCAACTACAGATATTAGGCTAACTGGTCTATAATTCCCTGGTTTCCCCCTCTCACCTTTCTTAAATAGCGGAGTGACGTTCAATTTTCCAATCTAAAGGAACGGTTCCTGGATTGAGAGAACTTTGGAAGATTATAGTTAGGGTTTCTGCAATGTTCTCACCGACTTCCTTTAAAACCCTGGGATGGAAACCATCTGGTCCTGGGGATTTGTCACTCTTTAGTGCTATTATTTTCTTCATTACTGTTAATTTGCTTACGTTAATTATGGTGAGTCCCCGTCCCTGGTTCAAAATTAGTTTCCTTGGGGTGTCCAGCATGCTATCATCTTCCTCTACTGTAAATACTGACGCAAAGTAATTATTTAACATGTCTGCCATTTCCTTATTTTCATTTACAATATCAGTTTTTAAGGGGCCCACATTGCCCCTCTTTTTCCTAATATAATTGTAAATATTTTTTGTGTTGATTTTGAAATCCTTTGCAAGTTTCTTTCCATATTCCCTTTTTGTAGCTCTTACCATCTGTTTTGTCAGCTTTTGCTGTTCTTTGTATCTCTCCCAGTCACCAGGATCTGTGCTATTTTTTGCATTTTTGTATGCTTTTTCTTTTACCTTTTTTGTCGTCCATGGATTTTTTTTTGGCAGTAGAGCTCTTGTCCCTTAGGGGTATAAACTGGTTCTGTATCACGTTAAATTCTTTTTTGAACACCTCCCCCTCATCTTCTGTCGTTTTACCCATTAACAGATTTGCCCAGTTTACTGTGGACAGTCTCTGACTCATCCCATTGAAGTCGGCCTTACCTAAATTTAGAATCTTTAGTAGCTGATACGGGTTTCTCCCTTTCAAATACAACATTGAACTCGATCATATTATGATCGCTGTTAGATAAATGTTCACGCACAGTTAGGCTGTTAACTGAATCTGGCTCGTTACTCATTATTAAATCTAATATGGCCTGCCCCCTTGTTAGTTCCAGGACATAATTTTGCAGAAAGCTGTCCTGAACACAAAAGAAATTCATTACCTTTCTGACATGAGCTTGTCTGCTTATCCCAATCTACATTAAAGTTTTCTGGGATTTGCTCAACGTTTGCCAGAATGGCTTCCGGGATGTGTTCAGCGTTTACCGGGATGTGTTCAGCGTTTGTCGGGATGTGTTTAGCATTTTCTGGGACATGTTCAGGATGTCTTCAGCAATTGTTGGGGTGGTTGCCGGAATATGTTCAGCATTTGCCGGGATGTGTTCACCGTTTGCCGGGAGGTGTTCAGTGGTTGCGGGATGCGTTCGGTGTTTTCCAGGATGTGTTCAGCGTATGCCGGGAAGTATTCAACTTATGTGGGGAGGCGTTCCGCAGTTGCCAGGAGGTGATCAGCGGTTGCTGGGATGTGTTCTGCGTTTCCAGGATGTGTTCTGCATTTCTGGGAGGTGTTCCGCGTTTGCCAGCATATGTTCAGCGGTTGCCGGGATGTGTTCAGCGTTTCTGGTATGGTTTCTCACTGAGATGTCTTCACTGCTTTCCTCCCTCAGCCGCTGCACTGAGCGATTTCTCATCCTCACAAAAACAATAGGACAGTAATGGGGGATTTCAACTACCCTAATAGTAACTGGGATACAATCAGTGTGAAAGGTAGAGAGGGCACAGAATTCTTAAATTACATTCAGGAGAACTTTTTTAGCCAGTACGTAGTAAGCCCAACAAGAAAGGGGGCAGTTCTGGATTTAGTTTTAGGGAATGAAGCTGGGCAGGAAGGAGTATCAGTGGGGGAGCATTTTGCTGGTAGAGATCATAATTCAGTTAGATTTAGCACAGTTATGGAAAAGGACCAAGATAGTTCAGGAGTTAAAGTTCTAAACTGGGGAAAGGCCAATTTTACAAAGCTGAGAAGCAATTTAGTAAAAATGGACTGGAAACAGCTACTTGAAGGTAAATCCGTGTCAGAGCAGTGGGAGGCATTCAAGGGGGGGATTCAAGGGGTTCAGAGTAAACCTGTTCCCACAAAGAAAAAGGGTGGGACTGCCAAATCTAGAGCTCCCTGGATGGCAAGGAGCATACAGGGTAAGATAAGGCAAAAAAGGAAAGCTTATGTCAGACACCAAGAGCTCAATACTGCAGAAAGTCTAGAGGAGTCTAGAAAGTGCAGGGGTGAAATTAAAAAGGAAATTAGGAAAGCAAAGAGAGGGCATGAAATAATATTGGCAAGTAAAATCAAGGAAAACTCAGAAGTTTTATTAGCATTAAGAGCAAGAGGATAAAGAGTAGGGCCTATTAGAGACCAAAAAGGTAAACTATATGTGGAGGTGGAAGATGTGGGTATGGTTCTTAATGAATACTTTGCATCTGTCTTCACAAAGGAGGGGGTCGATGCAGAGATTGTAGTTAAGGAGGAGGAGTGTGAAATATTGGATAGGATAAACATAGTGAGAGAGGAAGTATTAAGGGGATTGGCATCTTTGAAAGTGGATAAATCACCAGGCCCGGATGAAATGTATCCCAGGCTGTTAAAAGAAGCCAGGGAGGAAATAGCGGAGGCTCTGACCATCATTTTCCAATCCTCACTGGATACAGGCGTGGTGCCGGAGGATTGGAGGACTGCTAACGTTGTACTGTTGTTTAAAAAGGGAGAGAGGGATAGACCGAGTAATTACAGGCCAGTCAGTCTAACCTCGGTGGTGGGCAAATTATTGGAATCAATTCTGAGGGACAGGATAAACCGTCACTTAGAAAGGAGTAATCAAGGACAGTCAGCATGGATTTGTTAAAGGAAGGTCCTGTCTGACTAACTTGATTGAATTTTTTGAGGAGGTAATAAGGAGGGTTGATGAGGGTAGCGTATTTGATGTAATCTATATGGATTTTAGCAAGGCTCTTGACAAGGCCCCACATGGCAGACTGGTCAAAAAAGTACAAGCCCATGGCAAGTTGGATCCAAAATTGGCTCAGTGGCAGGAAGCAAAGGGTAATGGTCGATGGGGGTTTTTGTGACTGGAAGGCTGTTTCCAGTGGGGTTCCGCAGGGCTCAATACTAGGTCTCTTGCTTTTTGTGATATATATTAATGATTTGGACTTAAACGTAGTGGGGTTTGCAGATGATACAAAAATTGGCCGTGTGATTGATAGTGAGGAGCAAAGCTGTAGACTGTAGGAAGATATCAATGGACTGGTCAGGTGGGCAAATGGAATTCAATCCGGAGAACTGAGAGCTAATGCATTTGGTGAGGGCCATCAAGGCAAGGGAGTACACAATAAATGGTAGGATACTGAGAGGTGTAGGGGAAATGAGGGACCTTGGAGTGCATGTCCACAGATCCCTGAAGGTAGCAGGACAGGTAGATAAGGTGGTTAAAAAGGCATATGGGATACTTTTCTTTATTAGCCGAGGCATAGAATATAAGAGCAGGGAAGTTATGCTAGAACTGCATAAAACATTGCCACAGCTTGAGTACTGCGTACAGTTCTGGTCACCACATTATAGGAAAGATGTGATTTCACTAGAGAGGGTACAGAGGAGATTTACGAGGATGTTGCCAGGACTGGAGAATTTTAGCTATGAGGAAAGATTGGATAGGCTGGGGTTGTTTTCTTTGGAACAGAGGAGGCTGAGGGGAGATTTAATTGAGGTGTATAAAATTATGAAGGGCCTAGATAGCGTAGATAGGAAGGACCTATTTCCCTTAGTAGCGCAGCCAATAACCAGGGGACATGGTTTTAAAGTGATTGGTAGAAGGATTAGAGGGGAGTTGAGGAAAAGTTTTTCACCCAGAGGGTGGTGGGGGTCTGGAACTCACTGCCTGAAAGGGTGGTAGAGGCAGAAACCCTCTTCACATTTAAAAAGTACTTGGATGTGCACTTGAAGTGCCATAACCTACAGGGCTACGGGCCAAGTGCTGGAAAGTGGGATTAAGCTGGGTGGCTCACTTTCGGCTGGCGGGGACACGATGGGCCGAATAGCCTCCTTCTGTGCTGTAAATTGTCTATGATACTATCGTTGGTGAATTCAACCTCCATCTCAACTCATCATGCTCTCTCTCCTCTGAGTTCACTGCCTTTCTATCCTCCCTTAATCTCTTCATATAAACTCGCTGATCCATATTCACAGCCATCCCCTCGACCCTGCCATCTCACGTGGCCTCTCTAGTCCCATCGTGTCAATCACGGATAAGGCCATTTCTGATCACTTTCTTGTATCCCTCTCCACCCTCGTCCCCCTTCCCCCTCCCACTTCCTTCTGTGTCCACCCCTGGAAAAAACTCTCCCCCAGGGTACGTACAGCGGCACTTTCAGATTCCCAACTGTCGAACCTTTGGCCCTCAATCCACCACAACATTTCTACAGCTACCGATCTGCTCAGTCACACCCTCACCTCCACCTTTGATGCTCTTGCCCCCATTAAAACCATCACTCTCTCTCTCACCATGGTCATTCACATTGGTCTGACCCTCATCTCCTCTCCTTTAAGTCCAAGGGACGCAGATTTATGGCGCACAACTGCTTTAGCCATTCATCACCAGATCTGGCTGGACCACACAAAGCACTATTGGGTCCAGCTCTCCTCTGCCAAAACTGCTCACTATTCCAGGATCATCCAGGAATGCAAAGATAACCCCCGGCTTCTCTTCACTACAAACCGTCTTCTTGAACCCCTCTCCCCTGCCCCCTCCACTCTTGCCCTCATGGACTTCTTTGTCACTAAGATTGAGATCATCCGTTCAGCTGCCTCTGCTGCTTCCCCTAGCCCACCGAGCCAAACTTCCCCTACGGTTCCTCCCACCTTAGCCCTGAACTTGCATCTTTCTCTAGTTTCTCTCCTATCTCCCCTTATGCCCTCTCCAAGCTCATCTTAACCATGAGACCCACCTTCTCCCTCGACCCTATTCCCACTAAACTGCTGACCACCCAACGTCCCTTCCTGGCCCCCATGTTAGCTGTTATTGTTAAAGGTTCCCTCTCCTCAGGTATTGTCCCCCTCCCCTTCAAATCTGCCGTCATCACCCCCCTCCTCAAAAAACCCACCCTTGACCCTTGCAAACTACCGCCCCATCTCCAAACTCCCTTTCCTCTCCAAGTCCTTGAACGTGTTGTTGCCTCCCAAATCCGTGTCCACCTTTCCTGCAACTCCATTTTTGATCCCTCCTATCAGGTTTCCGCCTCTACCACAGCACTGAAACGGCCCTTATCAAAGTCACAAATGCCATCCTATGTGACTGTGACCATGGTAAACGGTCCTCCTCATCCTTCTCTACCTGTCTGCGGCCTTTGACACGATTGACCACACCATCCCCCTCCAACGCCTCTCCTGTCGTCCAGCTGGGTGGGACTGCGCTCACCTGGTTCCATTCTTATCTATCCAGTTGTAACCAGAGAATCACCTGTAATGGCTTCTCTTCCCGCTTTTGTGCCGTTACCTCTGGAGTCCCCCAAGGATCTATTCTTGGCCGCCTCCTAGTTCTCAACTACATGCTTCCCCTCAGCGTCATAGAAACATAAAAAATAGGAGCAGGAGTAGGCCATTTGGCCCTTCGAGCCTGCTCCACCATTCAATATGATCATGGCTGATCCCTATCTCAATACCATAGTCCCACTCTCTCCCCATACCTCTTGATGCCTTTTGTGTCTAGAAATCTATCTAGCTCCTTCTTAAATATATTCAGTGATTTGGCCTTCACAGCCTTCTGTGGTCGAGAATTCCACAGGTTCACCACCCTCTGAGTGAAGAAATTTCTCCTTATCTCAGTCCTAAATGTCCTACCCCGTATCCTGAGACTGTGACCCCTCGTTCTGGACCTCAACCGAAAACACAATGTCAGATTCTACATGTAAGCTGACGGCTCCCAGCTCTAGCTCGCAGCCACCACTCTCGACCCCTCCACGCTCTCTGATTTGTCACGTTGCTTGTCCGACATCCAGTAGATGAGAAAAAATTTTCCCCAACTAAATATCGGGAAGACCGAAGCCATTGTATTTGGCATCCACCGCAAACTCCATTCCCTCGCCACCAACTCCATCCCTCCCCTGGCCATTGTCTGAGGCTGAGCCAGACCATTCACAACCTTGGTGTCCTATTTGACTCTGAGATGAGCTTCTGACCACATATCAACTCCATCACCAAGACCGCCTACTTCCACCTCCGTAACATCACCCGTCTCCTCCCCTGCCTCAGCTCATCTGCTGCTGGAACCCTCATCCATGCCTTTGATACCTCCAGACTGGACTTTTCCAATATTCTCCTGGTTGGCCTCCCATCTACCACCCTCCATAAACTTGAGCTCGTCCAAAACTCTGCTGCCCGTATCCTAACTCGCGCCAAGTCACATTGGCTCCCAGTACAGGAATGCCTTGATTTTAAAATTCTCATCCTTGATTTCAAATCCTTCCATGGCCTCGCCCCCCTCTCCCTATCTCTGTAACCTCCTCCAGCCCTACAACCCTCCGAGATCTCTGCGCTCCTCCAATTCCTGCCTCTTGTGCATCCCCGATTTTAATCGCTCCACCATTGGCGGGCATGCCTTCAGCTGCCTAGGCCCTAAGCTCTGGAATTCCCTCCCTAAACCTCTCCGTCCCTCTCTCTCTTTGACCGAGCTTTTGGTCACCTGTCCTAATATCTCCTTATGTGGCTCGGGGTCAAATTTTGTTCGATAATCGCGCCTGTGAAGCACCTTGGGATGTTTTCAGCGCTATATAAATGCAAGTTGTTGTTGCTGGGAGGCGTTCAGCGATTGCCGGGATTTAGTCAGCGTTTGCCGGGAAGCGTTGGGTATTTGTCGGGATGGTTGCCCGGATGCGTTTGCGTTTGTTGGGTTGTGTTCAGTGTTTGCTGGGATTGTTGCCGGGCTGGTTGCCGGTGATCACATGGACTGTTCGGACGTTCTCACTGACCTGCAGTGTGTCAGTGCCACTGGTATAATGTTAGATATCAGGTGGTGTTACCCCATGGCCCCTCCCACTAGCTCAGGCTGCTTTGCAGTGTGAAACAGCTTCTGTTTGACCCTTCTTTGTTCCTGATGCATTTTCAAAGAAATGTTTCCGATTAAATCTGTTTGATTTTGTTGATCGGGTTTGAAGGGATCGGAGCTGCCAGTTGGCCCAGTCCCAGCCCTTGGGGCCCTTGTGTCTCTGGCTCTTCCCCTGGTTCAGCTGGTGCTGTTAATGCAGGGTGCAGCGTGCATTGTGCAGTGGCTGGTGACGTGTGTGCAGGATGTAGGAACACTGCAGTATTTCACATTTACTGAATGTGCTGAGGTCAGGGAAGGAGATGGGAATAGTGGGACTGCAGCACTCTCAACACTGGCAATGCAGGACGAGTGGGAGGGAGGGAGCCGAGTGAGCTCAGTCTTTCCTCTGTTACTTGCAGTTGGGCGACTGGATTAATGAGAAGATGCTGACGGCTCGCAACACGTCACACGATGATGCTCAGAAACTGCACAAAAAATGGCTGAAGCACCAGGCGTTCATGGCAGAGCTGGCGTTGAACCGGGAATGGCTGGCTAAGATCGAGAAGGTAAGGGATTGAAGAGAAGGTGAGAATGTGACTGAGAATGAGAGGTTGCGTGTCACAGGAGGCCCCGAGTCTCACATTTACTGCCGTCTTTCTCTGCTTTATTTTGCAGTTTGTTTTGCTGGATTTTTTTTAGTGCTTTCACTCCACTGAAAAGCGTTCACGGCCACAATGTAAATATTAGATGGTCCAGAATACTCCAAGGAGTCCCGGAATTCTCGGGGCCCCAGATTCTCAGGAGTCCTGGATTCTCTGGTGGTCCAGGATTCTCTGGGGGTCCTGGGTTTCTCGGGGTGGAGGGGGGGGTCCCGGGTTTCTCGGGGTGGGGGGTCCCGGGTTTCTCGGGGTGGAGGGGGGGGTTCTCGGGGTGGAGGGGGGGTCCCGGGTTTCTCGGGGGTCGGGGGGTCCCGTGTTTCTCAGGGTGGAGGGGGGGGTCCCGGGTTTCTCAGGGTGGAGGGGGGGGTCCCGGGTTTCTCGGGGTGGGGGGGTCCCGGGTTTCTCGGGGTGGAGGGGGGGTCCCGGGTTTCTCGGGGTGTGTGGGGGAGGGGGTCCCGGGTTTCTCGGGGTGGGGGGGGAGGGGGTCCCGGGTTTCTCGGGGTGTGGGGGGAGGGGGTCCCGGGTTTCTCGGGGTGTGTGGGGGAGGGGTCCCGGGTTTCTCGGGGTGTGGGGGGGAGGGGGTCCCGGGTTTCTCGGGGTGGGGGGGTCCCGGGTTTCTCGGGGTGGGGGGGGTCCCGGGTTTCTCGGGGTGTGGGGGGAGGGGGTCCCGGGTTTCTCGGGGTGTGGGGGGGAGGGGGTCCCGGGTTTCTCGGGGTGGGGGGGTCCCGGGTTTCTCGGGGTGTGGGGGGGAGGGGGTCCCGGGTTTCTCGGGGTGGGGGGGTCCCGGGTTTCTCGGGGTGTGGGGGGAGGGGGTCCCGGGTTTCTCGGGGTGTGTGGGGGAGGGGGTCCCGGGTTTCTCGGGGTGTGTGGGTGAGGGGGTCCCGGGTTTCTCGGGGTGGGGAGGGAGGGGGTCCCGGGTTTCTCGGGGTGTGTGGGGGAGGGGGTCCCGGGTTTCCCGGGGTGTGGGGGGGGGGAGGGGGTCCCGGGTTTCTCGGGGTGGGGGGTAGGGGGTCCCTAGTTTCTCGGGGGGGGGGGGGGAAAGTCCGGGGTTTCCCTGAGGGGGTCCCAGGTTTCTCGGAGAGGGGGTGCCCTGGGTTTCTCGGGGTGGGGGGAGGGTCCCGGGTTTCTCGGAGGGGGTGCCTGGGTTTCTCAGGGTGGGGGGAGGGTCCCAGGTTTCTCGGAGTGGGGGTGCCTGGGTTTCTCGGTGGTGGGGGGGGGGTTGTCCTGGTTTTCTCGGGGGGGGTTCCCGGGTTTCTCGGGGGGTGGGGGGGTCTGGGGTTTCTCGTGGGGGGGAGGCCCCGGGTTTCTCAGGGAGAAGGGGGGGGGTTTTGGATTCCTGGGAGGTACGGTCAGTATCTGCAGTTTCACACCTCATGATTTCTCTTCAATTTCAGCTATTTATGAATTTGCATAATTCTATGATTGTGTGAAGTACTTGTTAAAAACCTGAGTTGTGGAGCCCTGGTGTTTGAAGCCCTGGCCTTGACCGTTCTCTGGTGTGACAGGGGGTGTACTGCGTTGTACAAAATACAGCAATTGACTTGCATAATAGCACATAGTGCACCCGTATATAATGTATGCTATTAGAATGTACTGTATATATGATGTACTATAACATGCTGAATTTTATATAACATATCCACTAAAATGTATAATATATACTGAACTGTGTGGAACATATAATATAAAGTAGACTGTGTATGATATATTTTTTATCGTTGCCTGAATAGTGTATATTACTTGCTGTGTATAATATGTACGCTACATGGGTGTGGACTGGGTATAATGTGTACCATACTGGGTATAATATATAGTTTACCATTGATAGAATAGGCACTGGATTGTGCATAATAAATTCTGTAGCATGGGCTGATAAAGAACAAACAAGAGGATTTACATTTATTTGGCACTTTTCACATCCTCATGACGTCCCAAACCGCTTCACAATGAGTGACGTCGAGTCAATATTATTATGTCGGCAAATAAAATTGCAAAGAGCAAGATCCCACAATCAGGAATGAGATGAATGCCGAGTTTATCTGTTTTGGTGATGTTGGTTGAGGGATAAGAATTGTCTGGAAAACAGCGAGAACTCCCCTGCTATTCTTCGAATAATGCTGTGGGATCTTTTACATCCGATGGAGAGGGCAGATTAAAGTCTCATCCAAAAGCTGGCACCTCCGACAGTGCAGCACTCCCTCAGTACTACACAGGAGTGTCAGCCTAGATTATGTGCTCAAGTCTGTGGAGTGGGACTTGAACCCATGGCTTTCTGACTCTCAGCTGAGAGTGCCACCCACTGACTCAAGTTGACACTTCTATGCTGTATTATGGACTGGACTGCGTATAATATACACCATGAGGTGTATATACTTCAATATACATAATATTATATAATAATATACACCATGAGGTGTACAATATATACTACAGCATGGACTGAACAGTGTATAATATATCTACTCGGCTTTGAACAGTACATACTATAGCATGAACTGGACTGTGTATACTATATAATATAGGATGGACTGCACTTTGTATAATATATACTACAGAATGGATTAGACTGGGCAGGATAAATGTACCTGGCTGTGTATAATATATACTACAGCATGGACTGGACTGAGTGATATTTGTAAAAGGCTGTGAATAGTATTTACTACAGCATGGACTGGACTGTATAATATATGCACTCAGCTGTGAATAGTATATGCTACAGCATGGACTGGACTGTGTGTAGCATATGCCACAGCATAGAACGGACTGTATATAATATATACGACAGCATGGACTGGACTGTATAATATATACACTCGACTTTGAATAATATATATGACAGCATTTAGTGGTCTGTGTATAATACATGCTATAGCATGGACTAGACTGTGTATATGTACTCGGCTGTGAATAATATATATTACAGCATGGACTGGACTGTGTATAATATGTACTACAGCATGGACTGGACTGTGTATAATATGTACTAGAGCATGGACTGGACTGTGTATAATATGTACTACAGCATGGACTGGACTGTGTATAATATGTACTACAGCATGGACTGGACTGTGTATAATATATATTACAGCATGGACTGGACAGTGTATAATATGTACCACAACATGGACTGGACTGTGTATAATATGTACTACAGCATGGACTGGACTGTGTACAATATATACTACAGCATGGACTGGACTGTGTATAATATATACTACAGCATGGACTGGACTGTGTATAATATGTACTACAGCATGGACTGGACTGTGTATAATATATAGTACAGCATGGACTGGACAGTGTATAATATGTACTACAGCATGGACTGGACTGTGTATAATATGTACTGCAGCATGGACTGGACTGTGTATAATATGTACTACAGCATGGACTGGACTGTGTATAATATGTACTACAGCATGGACTGGACTGTGTATAATATATAGTACAGCATGGACTGGACTGTGTATAATATGTACTACAGCATGGACTGGACTGTGTATAATATGTACGACAGCATGGGCTGGACTGTGTATAATATGTACGACAGCATGGGCTGGACTGTGTATAATATGTACTACAGCATGGACTGGATTGTGTATAATATGTACTACAGCATGGACTGGACTGTGTATAATATGTACTACAGCATGGGCTGGACTGTGTATAATATGTACTACAGCATGGACTGGACTGTGTATAATATGTACTACAGCATGGACTGGACTGTGTATAATATGTACTACAGCATGGACTGGACTGTGTATATGTACGACAGCATGGGCTGGACTGTGTATAATATGTACGACAGCATGGGCTGGACTGTGTATAATATGTATGACAGCATGGGCTGGACTGTGTATAATATGTACTACAGCATGGACTGGACAGTGTATAATATGTACTACAGCATGGACTGGACTGTGTATAATATGTACTACAGCATGGACTGGACAGTGTATACTATGTACTACAGCATGGACTGGACTGTGTATAATATGTACTACAGCATGGACTGGACTGTGTATAATATATACTACAGCATGGACTGGACTGTGTATAATATGTACTACAGCATGGACTGGACTGTGTATAATATGTACTACAGCATGGACTGGACTGTGTATAATATGTACTACAGCATGGACTGGACTGTGTATAATATGTACTACAGCATGGACTGGACTGTGTATAATATATACTACAGCATGGACTGGACTGTGTATAATATGTACTACAGCATGGACTGGACTGTGTATAATATGTACTACAGCATGGACTGGACTGTGTATAACAAGTTCTTTACTTTCACATTAGTTGTGTTGAGGACAAGGTTATTCTCATGGGCTCAGACTGAGGTGTCTGAGGCAATATATTCTAGGGAGTGGGGGTGGAAATTCCTGTAAGAGAAGGTGATGGACCCCTCTCTTTCCTCAGGCCAAGATTGACAGTAATGAAAGGAGAATCTGTGGTTGGGAACAGGAGACTGCGAGGGGGAGGCTTGAGGCCAGCAACTGGAAATTTGAAATGCAGGTGTCATGATTTGCAGTTGGAACTAGTCTGAACTGGATTGGGCTAAGTGGAATTTGCTTTGACTGTTACTCTGTATATTTACTTGCTGCCTGTGAAATACAAGAGGTTTACGATTCGAGTGTCAAGTGTTTCTAAGTAGCTTTTGGAGGAGCATGAGTGCGGTCACATGTGATCGTCCAGTTACACCCTGGGTTACACTCTCGTATAATTAGATATTGGTCAGTAAGGGGATACCCCTAAACATGAGACCTTCAGACCACTTACAGGAGTGCCCAGCACTGCTGCACCCAGGAGAATATCTATAGCAGAATTTAAACTTGGAACAAAGTGTTATGGCTCTAACGTTGAACATCCTATCCAGGCATCATATTGTTATTACAACGAGGACATAGTTTGTCATGGGTTTTCCTGTGACCGACACGCTCACACGATAAGTGGACATTGCGTCCCCTATGATCCGGAGCGCATCTCTTCCTGCTCACTAACTAGATAAATGGTTGCATGATCCAGGGATCGTAATGTAGAAGCTTCACTTCATACACCTGCTACTGGAGTGTAGCACATCCCACCACGTGAAATCTCCTCTCTTTGTGGATAGCGGACTGAATAGGTGCGTTACCAGGGCTACGAGCCTATACATGCTTCGAATTAATAAGTGGTTTTATCTACATAATATATATAAGCAAACAGTACATAGTTTTCATGGTGAGGTATATTTTCCTTGCACAACTTGATATGTAAAATAACAAAGCTGCAATTTGTTTTTTTCCTAAGAACAATTTTTAGCTGTATAATTACTGATTAGAACCTCGAACCTGCTTTTGTTTGTCAGGCTGGCACAGAACTGTACACCATTCAGCATTAAAGCTGGTGGCTGTGTGTTACAAACATTCTGAGTGTCTTTATGCTCTGTATTTCTCTCTCTCAACCACCCCTTTAAATCTGAGATGAGGTCCCTGATGATAGAGTTGATTACCAATCAAAAATCTGCCACTTTCTTCACAAACCCCTCCCTCTCATCTCCCACCCTCCGTAAACTTGAGCTCATCCAAAACTCTGCTGCCCGTACCCTAACTCGCACCAAGTCCCGTTCACCCATCTCCCCTGTGCTCGCTGACCTACATTGGTTCCCGGTCCGTTAACGCCTCGATTTTAAAATTCTCATCCTTGTTTTCACATCCCTCCATGGCCCTCGCCCCCTCCCTATCTCTGTAACTTCCAACAGCCCTGCAACCCTCCAAAATCTCTGCGCTCCTCCAATTCTGGCCCCGATTTTAATCGCTCTACCATTGGTGGCCGTGCCTTCAGCTGTCTAGGCCCTAAGCTCTGGAATTCTCTCCCTAAATTTCTCCGCCTCTCTACCTCTCTCTCCTCCTTTAAGATGCTCCTTAAAACGTATCTTTTGAACCAAGCTTTTGGTTACCTGTCCCAATATCTCCTTATGTGGTTCGGTATCAAATTTAGTTTGATAATCGCTCCTGTAAAGCACCTTGGGACGTTTTACTACAGGTTAATGCAAATTGTTGTTACTGAATCAATGTCCTACTCCTGGTTTTTAATTTACAAGTAACCTCACTAGGCAGGCGTATAGTGGATGCATGGATGGTGTCTCAGGCTACAGTTTCTCTGACGCAACAGGTCAAAACTTGGAAAAATTGGTAGAAAAAAAACCTTTGTTTTTGCAGCAAATTGTTTTTTTGAAATTATAATCCAAAAGAGCAGTAAATTGCCCGGGTTTAAAACAACCTAAAATATAGAGAATTCTGCATTAAATGTGGCCCGAGAATCTCAGGTGGGTCATGGGTCAAAGTTCATCTCAGCAACTTTTCCCAGTTGAATTGAACGAGAGGTCCATGTGACCAGGGCAAGCTAAGTAATCTGGTGAGTGAGTTCTCAATCCAGCTGGTGTCAATTCCAGCATTAACACGAAGAACCTCTCACTTTGCTATTAGGATCACTGCAAATATTTTCCGCTTGTGTCTCTCCATCTCCTAACTTCCAGTATCGGTCCCCTCACCTTCGGTGGGCAACTTGTTTCAACACCTTTGTCAATCTGTAACTAATGAGCAAGAGGTGTGACTGGACGGGACAGTCCATTGGGAATCGCAGGGGAGATGTTCTCCAACAGGGGAGATGGCTTCATCAGTCAGAATATAGAAAAACTGACCGTTCTGCACATGACCATAAACTAGCTTGGAAATGGGAGCTGGTGTTGCTTAAATCCCACTTAAGTAAACTCCAGAAGTGCTGGTTAGAAGCAGTGTGTTCCTGTGACTGATCACTATTAATACAGGTTCTAGTGCCTGAACCAACCTACACTGAGGTCAAAAGTGTGAGGTGTGCGCTCCCAAAGACATCCCTCAGGGTCTGAGGAAATGATCCAGGCCTGTGCCTGGTGCGGGAAGGTGTCAGACTCTGGGGTGGTGTCAGTCTCTGGGGTGGTGTCAGTCTCTGGGGTGGTGTCAGACTATGGGGTGGCGTCGGACTCCGGGGTGGCGTCGGACTCCGGGGTGGCGTCGGACTCCGGGGTGGTGTCAGTCTCTGGGGTGGTGTCCGACTCTGGGGTGGTGTCAGACTCTGGGGTGGCGTCGGACTCCGGGGTGGCGTCGGACTCCGGGGTGGCGTCGGACTCCGGGGTGGTGTCAGACTATGGGATAGTGTCAGTGTGTTTCAGTCCCTTTTCTGCCAGCGCACTTTGCCCAGTTCCCTGCCGACTCCAGCCCACCCCCCCCCCACTTCAGCTTCATGAGTACCAGGGTCACAGGATGAGCGGAGATGCCCTGCTACCCTGTGAGGACCATATACCGCCTCATGCCAAACCCCACAAGCCCCTGAACAAACTCTTCCTGCCTCCCCAAAGCCCTTTGCACTGATCAGTGATCTCCTGCTGAATTTGAGTCCCAATTTGTTGCTTTCTCTGCACACACCCTGTAATTATTGGCGTGCGAGCACTGTAATCTAAACAAGTTAATCTCATTGACCTTTGGATGGTTTGAATAGGAGCTGCAGTCGTGTTTAACATCATAGAATCTTACAGCACAGAAGGAGGCCTTTCGGCCCATCGTGCCTATGCCAGCTCTTTGAAAGAGCTGTCCAATTTAGTCCCACATCCCAATTTGTTCCCCATAACCCTGCAAATTAGTCCTCTTCAAGTATATGTCCAATTGCCTTTTGAAAGTGCCTATTGAATCTGCTTCCACCACTCTATCAGATTGTGCGTTCCAGATCTTAACAACCCTCCATGTGAAAAAAATGTATTCTCATTTCCCCTCTAGTTCTTTCGCTAATTATTTTAAATCTGACTTCTGGATACCGACCCACTTGCCAATGGAAACAGTTTCTCCCTATTTGCTCTATCAAAACCCCTCATAATTTTGAATACCCCTATTAGATCACCCCTTTACCTCCTCTGCTCTAAGGAGAACAATCCCAGCTTCTGCAGTCTCTCCACATAACTGAAGCTCCTCATCCCTGGTATCATCCTGGTAAACATCCTCTGTACCCTCTCCAAGGCCTTGACATCCTTCCTAAAGTGTAGTGCCCAGAATTGCACGCAGTGCTCCAGCTGAGGCCTAACCAGTGAATTGTAAAGGTTTAGTGTAACTTCCTTGTTTTTGTATCAATGCCCCAATTTACTTGCCCCTATCAACTTGCCCTGCCACCTTCAAAGGTTTGTGAATATGCCCCCCAGGTCCCTCTGCTTTTGCACCCCCCTCAAAATATACCATTTAGATGATACTGCTTCTCCCTGTTGCTCCTCCTAAAGTGCAGCACTTCCACTTATAGAATCATAGAAAGGTTACAGCATGGAAGGAGGCCATTTGGAGCATCGAGTCCGTGCCGGCTCAATGCAAGAGCAATCCAGCTAGACCCAATCCACTGCCCTTACGCTGTCGCCCAGCAAATTTTTTCCTTTCAAGTACTTATCCAGTTCTCTTTTGAAGGCCAAGATTGAATCTGCCTCCACCACCCCCTCGGGCAGTGCATTCCAGATTCTAACCACTCGCTGTGTAAAAAAGTTTTTCCTCATGTCACTTTTTTGGTTCTTTTGCCAATCACCTGAAATCTATGTCCTCTGGTTCTTGACCCTTCCGCCAATGGGAACAGTTTCTCTCTATCTACTCTGTCTAGACCCTTCATGATTTTGAACATCTCTATCAAATCTCCTCGCAACCTTCTCTCTCCCAAGGAGAACAACCCCAGCTTCTCCAGTCTATCCAAGTAACTAAAGTCCCTCATCCCTGGAATCGTTCTAGTAAATCTCTTCTGCACCATCTCTAAGGCCTTCACATCTTTCCTAAAGTGTGGTGCCCAGAACTGGACACAATATTCCAGTTGTGGTCGAACCACTGTTTTATAAAGGTTCATCATGACTTCCATACTTTTGTACTCTATGCCTCTATTTATAAAGCCCAGGATCCTATATGCTTTTTTAACCGCTTTCTCAACCTGCCCTGTCACTTTCAATGATTTGTGCACATATACCCTCAGATCCCTCTGTTCCTTTACCCCTTTTAGAATTGTGCCCTCCAGTTTATATTGCCTCTCCTCGTTCTTCCTACTGAAATGTATCACTTGGCATTTTTCTGTGTTAAATTTCATCTGCCACCAGCCTGTCTAAATCCTCTTGAAGTCTATCACTATCCTTCTCACTATTTTGTGTCATCTGCAAATTTTGAAATTGTGCCCTGTACACCCAAGTCCAAATGACTGTTAATTCTGTTCCGGATTATCATTTCTAAAAGTTTCCCCACCACTGAGGTTAATCTGACTGACCTATAGTTGCTGGGTTTATCCTTACACCCTTTTTTGAACAAAGGTGTAACATTTGCAATTCTCCAGTCCTCTGGCACCACCCCCGTATCTACAGATGTTTGGAAGATTATGGCCAGTACCTCCGCAATTTCCACCCTTACTTCCCTCAGCAACCTAGGATGCATCCCATCCGGACCGGGTGACTTATCTACTTTAAGTACAGCCAGCCTTTCTAGTACCTCTTTTTTATCAATTTTTAGCCCATCCAGTATCTCAACAATATCTTCCTTTACTGAGACTCTGGCAGCATCTTCTTCCTTGGTAATGACAGATGCAAAGTACTCATTTAATACCTCGGCCATCCCCTCTGCCTCCATGAGTCGATCTCCTTTATGGTCCCTAATCGGCCGCACTCCTCCTCTTGCTACCCGTTTACTGTTTACATACCGAAAGAAGACCTTTAGATTCCCTTTTATGTTGGCCACCAGTCTATTCTCATACTCTCTCTTTGTCCCTCTTATTTCCTTTTTCACTTCCCCTCTGAACTTTCTATATTCTGTCTGGTTCTCAACTTGACATCTGTCATACTCCCCCTTTTTTCCATTTCATCTTACTCTTTATCTTTTTTGTCATCCAGGGAGCTCTGGCTTTAGTTGCCCTACCTTTCTCCCTCATGGGAAGGTGCCTACACTGTACCCGAACCATCTCCTCCTTGAAGGCTTCCCACTGTTTGATTACAGTTTTGCCTGCCAATCTTTGATTCCAATTTACCCGGACCAGATGTGTTCTCATCCCATTTAAATTGACCCTCCTCCAATTGAATATTTTTATTTAGAGTGGTCCGTGTCCTTTTCCATAGCTATTCTAAACCTTATGATACTATGATCGCTGCTCCCTAAATGTTCCCCCACTGACACTTACTCCACTTGGCCCGCCTCATTCCCGAACCAAGTCCAGCAATGCCTCCTTCCTCGTTTGGCTGGAAACGTACTGGTTAAGAAAGTTATCCTGAGCATATTTCAAAAATTCCTCCCCCTCCGTGCTCCTCCAAATCCTTTCCACTAGTTGGTGACCTATAGAATACACCCAGTAGTGTAATGGAACCTCTGTATCTTATCTGCGTTAAATTGCATCTGCCACACGTCTGCCCATTTCACTAGTCTGTCTATGTCCTCCTGAAGTCTGCTGCTATCCTCCTCACTATTTACTAAGTTGACAAGTTTTGCATCATTCTCAAACTTGGAAATTGTACTCCCATACCTATACATTTATGTATAACAAGAAAAGCAATGGTCCTAATACCAACCCCTGGGGGACCCCACTGCATTCTTCTCTCCAGTCAGAAAAACATCTGTTCACCATTACTCTCTGCCTCTTATCCCAGAGCCAATTACTCACCTCCCTTTAATCCCATGTGTTTCTATTTTCCGAATAAGTCTGTTGTGTGACTTTATCAAATGCCTTTTGAAAGTCCATATATACAACATCTACTGCACTACCCTCATCAACCCTCTCTGTTACTTCATCTAATAACTCTATCAGGTTCGTCAGACACGATTTTCCTTTAACAAATCCGTGCTGGCTGTCCCTTATTAACCCATGCTTCTCCAAGTGAGAATTGATTTTATTCTTGACAATGGTCTCTTGTAGTTTTCCCACCACTGATGTTAAACCGACTGACCTGTAGTTACCCGGTTTATCACTCATCCTTATTTTGAACAGGGTTGTAACATTTGCAATCCTCCAATCCTCTGGCACCACTCCCATATCCAAGGAGGATTGAAAGATTGTGGTCAGAGCTTCTGTTATCTCCACCCCAGCTTCCCTCAGCAACCTAGGATGCCTTCCATCTGGACCGATGACCTGTTAACTTTGAGTGATGCCAACCTATTTAGCACATCCTTTCTATCTATTTTTATCCAATCCAATATCTCTACTCCCTCCTCCTCTCCTGGACATCAACTTCATCCCCTTGGAATCATAGAATCATAGAACGGTTACAGGACAGAAGGAGGCCATTTGGCCCGTCGAGCCCGTACCGCCTCTCTGTAAGAGCAGTCTAGCTAGTCCCACTCTCCGCCCTTTCCCCGTAGCCCAGCAAATTTTCTCCCTTTTGAAAGCCGTGATTTTAGGTGATTGGCAAAAGAACCACAGGCGACATGAGGAAAAACTTTTTTACGCAGCAAGTGGCTATGATCTGGAATGCGCTGCCTCCACCACCCCCTCTGGCAGCGCATTCCAGATCATAGCCACTTGCTGCGTAAAAAAGTTTTTCCTCATGTCGCCTGTGGTTCTTTTGCCAATCACCTAAAATCTGTGTCCTCTGGTTCTGACCTTTTCACCAATGTGAACAGTTTCTTTCTATCCACTCTGTCTAGACCCCTCATGATTTTGAATACCTCTATCAAATCTCCTCGCAACCTTCTTTGCTCTAAGGAGAACAACCCCAGCTTCTCCAGTCTATCCACGTAACTGAAGTCCCTCATCCCTGGAATAATTCGAGTAAATCTTTTCTGCGTCCTCTCTAAGGCCTTCACATCCTTCCTACAGTGTGGTGCCCAGAATTGGACACAATACTCCAGTTGTGGCTGAACCAGTGTTTTATAAAGGTTCATCATAACTTCCTTGCTTTTGTACTCTATGCCTCTATTTATAAAGCCCACGATCCCATATGCTTTTTTAACCACTTTCTTAACCTGCCCTGTCACCTTCAACAACCTGTGCACATATACCCCCAGATCTCCCTGTTCCTGCACCCTCTTTAGAATTGTACTGTTTAGTTCATATTGCCTCTCCTCGTTCTTCCTACCAAAATGTATCACTTCCCACTTCTCTGCGTTAAATTTCATCTGCCACATGTCCGCCCATTCCACCAGCCCGTCTATATCCTACATACGTATGAACATACAAATTAAGAGCAGGAGTCGGCCATTCAGCCCCTCGAGCCTGCTCTGCCATTTGATAAAATCATGGCTGATCTGATTGTGACCTCAACCCTACTTTCCTGTCTACCTACTATAACCTTTGACTCCCTTGTTAATCAGGAATCTATCTAACTCAGCCTTAAAAATATTCAATGTCCCTGCCTCCACCGCTCTCTGGGGAAGGGAGTTCCACAGACTCACGACCCTCAGAGAAAAAAATTCTCCTCATCTCCGTCTTAAATGGGAGAACCCTTTATTTTTAAACTGTGGCCCCTAGTTCTAGTCTCTCCCACAAGGGGAAATATCCTCTCAGCATCTACCCCTTCTAGTCCCCTCAGGATCTTATATGTTTCAATAAAAAATCACCTCTCATTCTTTTAACCTCCAATGTATACAGGCCCAACTTGCCCAACCTTTCCTCATAAGATAACCCCCTCATCCCAGTAATCAGCCGAGTGAACCTTATCTGAACTGCCTCTAAAGCAATTATGTCCTTTCTTAAATAAGGAGACCAAAACTGCACACAGTATTCTAGATGTGGTCTCACCAATGCCCTGTACAACTGTAGCAAAACATCTCTACTTTTATATTCCATTCCCCTTGCAATAAATGACAACATTCCATTTGCCTTCCTAATCACTTGCTGGACCTGCATACTAACTTTTTGTGATTCACGTGCTTGGATATCCAGATCCCTCTGCACCTCAGAGTTCTGCAATCTCTCTCCATTTAAATAATATACTGCTTTTCTCCTGCCAAAGTGAACAAGTTCACATTTTCCATCTGCCAAATTTTTGCCCACACTCTTAACCTATCTATATCCCTTTGCAGGCTCCTTATGTCCTCTTCACAACTTACTTTCCTACCTACTTTTGTGGCATCAGCAAAGTTAGCGACCGTACATTCGGTCCCTTCCTCCAAGTCATTGATATAGATTGTAAATAGTTGAGGCCCAAGCACTGATCCTGTGGCACTCCACTCGTTACATCTTGCCAAACTGAAAATGACCCATTTGTGCGTACTCTCTGTTTCCTGTTAGCGAACCAATCCTTTATCCATGCTAATAGGTTACCCCCTACACCATGAGCTCTTATTTTGTGTAGTAGCCTTTGATGTGGCACCTTGTCAAATGCCTTCTGGAAATCCAAGTACACCACACCCACAGGATCCCCTTTATCCACGTTGCTTGTTACTTCCTCGAAGAACTCTAATAAATTAGTCAAACATGATTTCCTTTTCACAAAACCGTGTTGACTCTGCCTGATTGCATTGAGATTTTCTAACCTCCTTAATAATAGATTGTAGCATTTTCCCTATGACAGATGTTAAGCTAACTGGCCTGTAGTTTCCTTCTTTCTTGAATAGAGGAGTTACATTCACTATTTTCCAATCTGATGGGACCCTTCTAGAATCTAAGGAATTTTGGAATCTTCACAGAATTGTATGCTTTTTTTTTCAATTTGACACTCTCTTTAACTTCCTCAGTTAGCCATGGATGGTATATCCTTTCCCTAGGGTCTTTCTTTCTCACTGGAATGTATCTTTGCTGAGTGTTATGAAATATCTCATTAAATGTCTGCCACTGCATCTCTACAGACCTATCCCTTAACCTAATTTCCCAGTTCACTAGCCAGCTCTGTCTTCATGCCCTCATAATTGCCCTTATTTAAGTTTAAAACACTAGACTTAGACTTACTCTTCTCTCCATCAAACTGAATACGAAATTCAATCATATTATGATCACTGCTACCTAGAGGCTCCTTTACAATGAGGTCATAAATTAACCCTATCTCATTACACATTACCCAATCTAGAATAGCCTGCTGTCTCGTTGGCTGTAGAACGTGCAGCTCTAAGAAACTGTGCCAAAACTCATCTTCCAGGCTACCTTTGCCAATCAGATTCTTCCAATCTATATGTAGGTTAAAATCACCCATGATTATCGCTGTTCTTTTTTCACAAGCCCCCATTATTTCTTCCTGTATACCCTGTCCTACAGTGTGGTTACTATTAGGGGGCCTATAAACTACTCCCACAAGCGACTTCTTGCCTTTGCTATTTCTTATCTCTACCCAAACTGATTCTACACCTTGGTCTTTAGAACTAAGGTCATTTCTCTCTATTATGCCCATGTCACCCTTAATTAACAGAGCTACCCCTCCACCTTCTCCCAGCTTCCTGTCCTTCTGAAATGTCAAGTACCCTTGAATATTCAGGTACCAGCCTTTGTCATCTTGCAGCCATGTCTCTGTAATGGCTATCAGATCGTACATATTTATTTCTATTTGAGCTGTCAATTCATCCATTTTGTTATGAATGCTATACGCATTCAGATACAAAGACTTTAGTGCTGTCTTTTTACTATTTTTGCAACCTCCAGCCTTACTTGCTGGCGCACTGTTAAGTTTGCATGCTCTGTCCCTTCCTGCCACTCACTGATTATCATTTCCCTTATTACTACCTTTCTCTCTGGCCTTGTCTTCTTTCTTTAATTTATCATATCTTCCTCTTGAAGTCTATCACTAGCCTCCTTGCTGTTCATTATCCTTCCAAGTTTTGTGTCATCTGCAAATTTTGAAATTGTGCCCTGTACGCCCAAGTTCAAGTCATTAATTTATCAAAAAAAGTGATCCTTACCAACCCCTGGGGAACACCACTGTACACCTCCCTCCAGTCCGAAAAACAGCCATTCACCACTTCACTGTGTTTCCTGTCACTTAGCCAATTTCGTATCCATGCTGCCACTGCCCCTTTTATTCCAAGGACTTCAACTTTGATGACAAGCCTATTATGTGACACTTTATCAAATGCCTTTTGGAGGTCTATATACACAACATCAACTGCATTGCCCTCATCGACCCTCTCTGTTACCTCATCAACAAATTCAATCAAGTTAGTTAAACACGATTTGCCTTTAACAAATCTGTGCTGGCTTTCCTTAATTAATCCACACTTGTCCAAGTGATGTTAATTTTGTTCCAGATTATCGTTTCTAAAAGTTTCTCCACCACTGAGATTAAACTGACTGGCCTGTAGTTGCTGGGTTTATCCTTACACCCTATTTTGAACAAGGGTGTAACATTTGTAATTCTCCAGTCCTCTGGCACCACCCCCGTATCTAAGGATGTTTGGAAGATTATGGCCAGTACCTCCGCAATTTCCACCTTTCTTCCCTCAGCAACCTAGGATGCATCCCATCCGGACCGGGTGACTTATCTCCTTGAAGTACAACCAGTCTTTCTGGTACCTCCTCTATCAATTTTTAACCCATCCAGAATCTCAACTACCTCCTCTTTTACTGTGACTTTGGCAGCATCTTCTTCCTTGGTAAAGACAGATGCAAAGTACTCATTTAATACCTCAGCCTTCATGTGTAGATCTCCTTTTTGGTCCTTAATCAGCCCCACCCCTCCTCTTACTACCCCTTTATTATTTATATGCCTATAGAAGACTTTTGGATTTCCTTGTAGGTTAGTTTCTAGTCTATTCTCATACTCTTTTGTGAAGACAGATGCAAAGTCCTCATTCAGAACCTCAGTCATGCCCTCTGCCTCCACAAGAAGATTTATTTTTGTCCCTAATCGGCCTCACCCTTCCTTTAACTGTCCTTTTACTTTTTATATGTTTATAAAAGTTTTTTGGTTTCCCTTTTATGTTACCTGGTGATCTTTTTTAATATTCTTTCTTTCCCCTTATATCTTTTTTCAATTTCTCTCTGCACTCTCTGTATTCTGCCTGAGTTTCAACTGTATTCTGTACCTGACATTTGTCATAAACCTCCTTTTCCTGTTTTATTTTAACCTCTATTTCCTTTGTCATCCAGGGAGCCCCATCTTTCCTCCTTATGGGAATATGCTTGGTCTGTACCCAAACTATCTCCGCCTTGAAGGCCTGCCATTGCTCATTTACTGTTTTCTTGGCCAATTTCAGTTTCCAGTCCATCTGTGCTCGATCCCTTCTCAAATCACTGAAACTGGCTCTCCTCCAGTTGGGTATTTTCACCGTTGATTTTTCTTTGTCCCTCTCCATAACTACTCTAAACCTAATTATATTATGATCACTATTTCCCAGATGTTCTCCCACTGAAACACTCTCCACTTGCCCTACTTCATTGCCCAGAACTCGACCCAGCACTGCTTCCTTCCTCATTGAGCTGGAAACATACTGATTAGGAAAGTTCTCTGTACACATTTTAGAAATTCTTTACCCTCTACACTGTTTTCCCCCCAGTCTATATTCGGGTAATTGAAGTCCCTTGCTATTACTGTTTTATTATTTTTACATTTCTCTGAAATTTGCCTCCAAATTTGCTCCCCTATCTCCTTCTCACTATTTGGGGGTCTTTAATAAATAACCAGCAATGTAGCAGCTCCTTTTCTGATCCTTAACTCTAACCAAATAGATTCAGTCTTTGAACCCTCTGGTATATCGTCCCTCTGTAGAACTGTAATATTATCCTTTATCAATACTGCCACCCCTACTCCTTTCATTTATCCTTCCCTATCCCTCCGTTTCCCTCTGTTTCGTTCCCATTCCTGCCCATTATATCCACTATATCATAACCGCATGTGGCAACTTGTGCCTGCAGCTCATCAACCTTATTGGTAACACTCCTTGCATTAACACACATGCATTCCAATACCATGCTAGTCGTCTTTGCTTTATTCTTCCATCTAATTCCTGCTCTTTCTACACTATTATTTATTCTGTTGCTGTTTGTCCCTCCTAATTTTCTATGCACCTTTCCTCTCCTCTCTGCTGCTACGTCCCGGTTCCCCCCTCCCTGCCAAATTAGTTTAAACCTTCCCCCACAGCACTAGTTAACCTCCCCACGAGGACATTAGTCCCAGCTCTGTTCAGGTGCAACCCATCCAGCTTGTACAGGTCCCTCCTGCCCCAGAACTGGTCCTAATACACCTGGAATCTGAAGCCCTCCCTCCTCCACCATTTCTCCAGCCACACCTTAACCTGTCTTATCTTGGTGTTCTTATACTCACTAGCACGTGGCACTGGGGGTAATCCAGAGATTACCACTGTTGAGGCCCTGATCTTTAATCTTTTTCCCAGCTCCTGAATCTCTGCCTGTACGACCTCAACCCTTTTTCTACCTATATCACTGGTTCCAACATGGACCATGACTTCTGGCTGTTCCCCTTCCTCTGGACATTATGGCTTGTTATTTATTATCGAAAATGTTGCTGCATCACCAGTAATAATGCTCTCTGACCCTGTGTGAGTGTGAGGTTATTCCACGGTCCCATGGCTGGTTGAGTTTGTATTTGTTTTTAGTCTCCATTAGCATCGTGTAGCGGATTGAGTGACGGCCCTCACTGGAGTCCCGTTTGATTGTATGATTGCTTTGCCCGTTGATAGTTTTGTCACTGTCCTCTGTCTTTTGTAGGAGGGGCAGCAGCTGATCGAGGAGAAGCCTGAATTAGCCCCGGTTGTGAGCAAGAAACTGGAAGAGATTCATGATTGCTGGATTGTTCTGGAAAGTACGACCCAGGCGAAGGCTCTGCACCTCTTTGACGCGAACAAGGCAGAGCTGCTGGTGCAGAGCTATGGTGAGCTGGACAGAAGGTTGTCACAACTCGAGGGGCAGCTCCAGGTGGTAGAAGGAGGGAGGGACATCGCCAGCGTCAACACCCAACTCCAGAAACTGCAGGTGAGCTGCTGCCGGGAGTCCGCTCGACATTTGCGAAGGAGACGGTCTCCAGTCAAAGTGCATTTTAGAGCTTTGATAAATGAGCTTTAGAAATTGAGTTAAACCAGAACACGTGAACAAGAAGAGACCGTGTTCAAGGACAGGGGCCAATAAGTTCGGTGCGTCTCTCGAGTGAAGCTCCTTACCCAGTGCCCAAATTATCACCTTCACCGGGGCAGAAAACGGGAGCAACGAATCAGCCACTTGTCATACACCCGGAGAGGGGGGGAATGGGGGGGAAGGGGGAGAGGGGGGAATGGGGGAGGGGGAATGCGGGCTCGGTGAGGAGGGGGAATGGGGGCTCGGTGAGGAGGGGGAATGGGGGCTCAGCAGGAAGGGGGTAATGAGGGAGAGGGAGCTCGGAGAGGTGGAGTGGGGTCTCGGGGGGAGAGAGGGTTTGGTGACGTGAGGGAATGGCGGCCTGGGGGGGCTCGGGGAGAGGGGGATTGGCGACTTGGGGGGGGCTCGGGGAGGGGGCAATGAGGGCCTGAGGGGAACGGTAGCTCCAGGAGAGAGATGGAGATTGGGGGTTCAAGTCCCCGGGGGGTTTGATGTGGGACTGGGGTCGGGTACCCGGGGGGTTTGATGTGGGGTTGGGGTCGGGTCCCTGGGGGGTTTGATGTGGGACTGGGGTCACTTCAACATCATTTTAAATTCTCCTGGCCTATTTTGCAGATGTCCAGTGCTGATTGGATGGGGAGTTTAAGCAGGTTCTGTGTTATGAGCTGAAGTTGACTGTATTTATCATATGACTTCCCATAATTGAGGGTTGAAAACCTTTGCTAATCACCTGGTGACTATATTTTGAGTGATCATTTAACACGCTGCATTGAAAGCTCCTTCATCCAGTGTGTCGATTGCATGTGTACATTGATGCTGGAACTTTTTCCTGAGGCACTTACTCATTCAGGCTGTCTTAGTGAATTTATTGCTGGCTTCACGAGACTTCAGTATCGGAGAAAATCAATAAATCACAACTGTTGTGCTGGACTGTGTTCTAGGTAGTAGTGAGTAAATTTTCACCTTCACCCCCTGGTGATAATCTGGTTCAGTAGATCACTCACTCCACATGCCCAATGCTCATTCCATTGAAATCAATGAGATGACAATCGGGTGGGGTCTACAATGGGCGGGCGATCTGTCTCAGGATATTACCTGGCAGGGGTGGAGGTGCAGCATATCCCCATTCTTACACAGTGACTCTTACTGTCTAAGGAGGCTGTTTCTCCTATTTAAAGGATGATTACCTTCAAAATAGTGACCAGGCCCCAGTGAATTTAAGCAACTGTTTATTCATGATGAAGAGCTGCCAATACAAGAGCCGCCACACGGTGAACGGGCGCCCGGTCGCACGGTGAACGGGCGCCCGGTCGCACGGTGAACGGGCGCCCGGTCGCACGGTGAACGGTCACACGGCGGGCGAGCAAGTGCACAGTCACACGGTGAACGAACACATGGTCGCACAGCGAATGCACGGTCACACAGTGAACGAGCGAGCAAACGCACGGTCACACAACAAACGAACGCACGGTGAACGAATGCAGGGCCGCACGGTGAATGAAAACCATGCCAAGCCTCCTCTGGTCATTGAGTCCCTCCCCCGTCACCAAGTCTAATTGGCCAGGGGCCCCAATTGGCCAGAGACTGTGATTTATTTGTAAGCGCTCAGGTTCACCCAATAACCTCGGCTCATTTCCTGACCTGCAGGTACTGGAGAATCAGATGGAGGGCTGGTACAAGGAGGTTGGTGAGTTACAGGCCCAGGCTGCAACTCTGCACCAGGAAGGGGCTGGGAAAGAGGAAGTGAGCGAGAAGCAAAATGTAGTGGAAACGAGAATTGTGCGACTCATCGAACCTCTGAAGGAAAGACGGAGAATTCTGTTGGCGTCCAAAGAAGTTCACCAGGTCACCCGTGATATGGAGGATGAGACTGTAAGTACCGCACCCAGAAACGGAGTTGCTGAAACAAAGACAAATGTTCTCGCAGCTTGTACATGCTGGTCATGGTGAATGGACCTGTTTCTCATACCTTGCCCTGGACTTCCATTTACAAAAAGAACGATGGACAGGGTTAATGAAATGTATTTTTGCATTAAAACTTGGGAAGACCAAAGCCATTCTCTTCAGTTCCTGCCACCAACTCCATCCCTCTCTCTGGCCACCGTCTGGGGCTGAACCAAACCGTTCAAAACCTTGGCGTCCGATTTCACCCTGAGCTGAGCTTCCGATGTTCTCCTGGCTGGCTTCCCACCTTTCCCACTCAATAAACTTCAGCTCATCCAAAACTCTGCTGCCCGTATCCTAACTTGCACCAAGTCTCGTTCTCCCATCACCCCTGTGCTCACTGACCTACATTGGCTCCCGTTCTGGGAGCGCCTCGATTTTGAAATTCTCATCCTCATTTTCAAATCCCTCCATGGCCTCGCTCCTCCCTATCTCTGTAACCTCCTCCAGCCCTATAAACCTCCCAGATCTCTGCACTCCTCCAATTCTTGCCTCTTGCGCATCCCCGATTTTAATCTCTCCACCATTGGCGGTCGTGCCTTCAGCTGTCCAGGCCCTAAGCTCTGGAATTCCCTCCCTAAACCATTCCACCTCTCCATCTCTCTCTCCTCCTTTAAGACCCTCCTTAAAAACTACCTCTTTGACCAAGCTTTTGGTCACATGTTCTAATATCTTCTTACTTGGCTCGGTGTCAAATTTTGTTTGATAATCACTCCTGTGAAGCGTCTTGGAACATTTTACTACGTTAAAGGTGCTATATGAATGCAAGTTGTTGTACTAAAACTGCACTGTACTGCAACTACACTATACAGTATTACTGCACCATAACTACGCTGTCCAGTGTTACTGTACTGTAACTACACTATACAGTATTACTGCACCATAACTACGCTGTCCAGTGTTACTGCACTGTATTATAACTACTCTATACAGTATTACTGCACTATATTATAACTATGCTACTGAATTGCTGCATTGTACTATAACCACGCTGTACGGTATTACTGCACTGTACTATAACCACACTGTACGGTATTACTGCACTGTTCTACAACTACACTACGGTATTACTGCACTGTACTATAACTACACTGTACGGTATTACTGCACTGTTCTACAACTACACTACGGTATTACTGCACTGTACTATAAACTACACTGTATGTTATTACTGCACTGTACTATAACCACGCTGTACGGTATTACTGCACTGTTCTACAACTACACTGTACGGTATTACTGCACTGTACTATAACTACACTGTACGGTATTACTGCACTGTTCTACAACTACACTACGGTATTACTGCACTGTTCTACAACTACACTGTACAGTATTACTGCACTGTTCTACAACTACACTGTACGGTATTACTGCATTGTATTATAACTACACTGTACGGTATTACTGCATTGTATTATAACTACACTGTACGGTATTACTGCATTGTATTATAACTACACTGTACGGTATTACTGCACTGTACTATAACTGCACTGTACGGTATTACTGCACTGTACTATAACTACACTGTACGGTATTACTGCTTTGTATTATAACTACACTGTACGGTATTACTGCATTGTATTATAACTACACTGTACGGTATTACTGCACTGTACTATAACTACACTGTACGGTATTACTGCACTGTACTATAACTACACTGTACGGTATTACTGCATTGTAATATAACTACACTGTACGGTATTACTGCACTGTACTATAACTACACTGTACGGTATTACTGCACTGTACTATAACTACACTGTACGGTATTACTGCACTGTACTATAACTACACTGTACGGTATTACTGCATTGTAATATAACTACACTGTACGGTATTACTGCACTATACTACAACTACACTGTATGGTATTACTGTGTGGAAAACCATAAAGACCACATTAATGTACAAATACGTGAACAGTTACTTGACCATAAAAAAGAAAATAAATGCATCACCAATGTTAACTCCTTGACTCCCATACATGGGGTAGCTACAACACACACACACACACACACACACACACACAGAAAAACACAATTGTCCTTGGTACGTTGATAATTAAGTTGACTGTCCAGATGCTTGGTACTGTCTGCACCCCCCCCCTCCCCCCGTGCAGATAAGGGTATTGCTGGCTATAAAATATAATGAGAATACAGTTTCTTGAGAGGCCATGTGGCCTTGATTCTGACTTCAGCCCTACTGATAAGCCAGCTTCGGAATTTAGGGAGGTAGTGTTCTCAGGCCTACGAGGCCTACGTGCCAAAACAGGAATGAGCTATGGATGTCCAGAGGAGGCAGGCTCACTACTTGATTGACTAACCACTTGAACTAATAAAGAATGTACATGTGCGCCCATATTCTATGATAGACAGACATTACTAATTAAACTGTATAAATGTGAACTGTGTCCTTTGTTCAGAGAAGAGGTTGTTCTGACCATTGTTTAG
Source organism: Heptranchias perlo (assembly GCF_035084215.1). Taxonomy (NCBI): domain Eukaryota; kingdom Metazoa; phylum Chordata; class Chondrichthyes; order Hexanchiformes; family Hexanchidae; genus Heptranchias; species Heptranchias perlo. Next base: position 16,337,952 of record NC_090365.1, on the reverse strand, counting down.
AGCAGATCTTCCCTTGAGCTCAAGTTTCTTCTAATTAAAATTCTTACTTGTCTGAAAATAAGTGTTTGGAGTTAATGCATTGTATATAAGAGGTAATTAAGTTTTCTACAACTGCACTGTACTATAACTACACTGTACGGTATTACTGCACTGTTCTACAACTACACTACAGTATTACAGCACTGTACTATAAACTACACTGTACGGTATTACTGCACTGTTCTACAACTACACTGCGTTATTACTGCACTGCGCTATTACTACACTGTATGCTACTACAGTTAGGTACTACAAGCACACTTCTGAATTACTGCAGTGTACTATAACTACACTATGGCATCACTGCACTATACTATAATGACACTGTACTTTATTACTGTACATTACACTACTGTATTATTGCACTGCTATAACTACACAGTATAGTATTACTGTACTGTGCTGTAAGTACACCACTATTGCACTGTACTACAGCTACACTGTATGGTAAAACTGCAATATACTATAACTACACTGCGGTATTACTGCACTATGCTATAACTACACTGTGTGATATTACTGTGATATAATTACACTGTACGGTACTACTGTACTATAAGTACACTACATTATTACTGCACTGTTCTACAACCATGCTGTACAGTATTACTGCACTGTGCTATAACTACATTGTATGATATTACTGCACTTTGCTATCTACATTGTACAGTATTATTGATTGTGCTAAAACTACACACTACATTATTACTGCACTGTAATATAACGACTGTACAGTATTAGTGCACTGTGCTAGAATACACTACAATCTTACTGCACTGTACTATATCTACACTATACAGTATTACTGCACTGCTATGACTACTCTGTACGGTACTACTGCATTATACTATATCTACACTGTACACTATTACTGCACTATGCTATATCTACACTACAGTATTACTGCACTATGCTATATCTACACTACAGTATTACTGCACTGCTATAACTACTCTGTATGGTATTACTGCACTGTACTATAACTACATTGTATGGAATGACTGCACTGTACTTTAACTACACTATGGTATTACTGCACTGTACTATAATTAAACTGTACAGTATTACTGCACTGTGCTATAACTACACTCTATGGTATTACTGCACTGCTGTATTACAATGTACCTTTTTAAGTAGCTCCTGTTTTTATCATCTAGTTCACACCAGGAGAAGCTGACAGTGTTATTTGTTCCACAGCTTTGGGTTCAGGAACGCCTGCCACTAGCCACATCCAAGGATCATGGGAACAATCTGCAAACAGTGCAACTCCTTCTGAAAAAACATCAGGTGAGTGGCAGGAACTGGGCAGGAGTGGGCCTGAGAACCAGGTAATTGGGGTGGGAGTGGGTGTGAGAACTGGGTAATTGGGGCAGGAGTGGGTGTGAGAACTGGGTAATTGGGGCAGGAGTGGGCCTGAGAACTGGGTAATTGGGGCAGGAGTGGGAGTGAGAACTGGGTAATTGGGGCAGGAGTGGGAGTGAGAACTGGGGAAATGGGGCAGGAGTGGGAGTGAGAACTGGGTAATTGGGGCAGGAGTGGGAGTGAGAACCGGGGAAATGGGGCAGGAGTGGGAGTGAGAACTGGGGAAATGGGGTAGGAGTGGGTGTGAGAACCGGGTAATTGGGGCAGGAGTGGGTGTGAGAACTGGGAAATGGGTGCATGTGCAACAACACTAAAGAAGCTCGACACCATCCAGGACAAAGCAGTGCACTCGATCAACAGCCCAGCCACTGGCCTAAACATTCACTCCCTCCACCACCGGCGCACCGTGGCTGCAGTGTGTCCTATCTACAGGATGCACTATAGCAACTCGCCAAGGTTTCTTCGACAGCATCTCCCAAACTCGCGACCTTCACCACCTAGAAGGACAAGGGCAGCAGGTGCATGTGTACAACATCACCTCCGAGTTCCCCTCCAAGTCACACACCATCCCGACTTGGAAATATATCGCCGTTCCTTCATCGTCACTGGGTCAAAATCCTGGAATTCCCTCCTTCACAGCACTGCGGGAGAACCTTCACCACACGGACTGCAACGGTTCAAGAAGGCGGCTCACCACCACCTTCTCAAGGGGCAACTAGGGATGGGCAATAAATGCCGGCCTTGCCAGCGACACCCACATCCCAAGAATTATGGATGCGGGTGTGACAGATTGTTCACTCACTCTGTGTGACGCTGTTATCAGCAGTTATTGGGGTACATGTCCAGAGTATTGAAGTTAATGGGGAAGAAATTACTTGGAAAATAATGGAGAGCTCAACAGCGCTCTCCGTCGTTAGAGGCGAAACGGAGGAGCAAATTCTGGTGTTCGCGCACACATGGTGAAACGTGGAATCAGGAACTTGCTCCTACTGTTTCCGGGGGCGATATGACAGCTTTGAATTATATCGCACGCTGCAATCAGGAAAATCATTGAAAAAGCGCCAACTTGCTCATCTGCCCAGCTGGAAAGTAAGTAATATCGCCACAAAACAGGCACGCTTAAAAATACTTGGTCCAAACCAAGTTTTAATAGTCTTAATGACTGCCAAACAAGTAAAAATTAACTTTTAAAAATGTGGAGTCTCATTACTCCTTATTTTAATAGTTTTTGGTCATTAAAAAAAATGTAAATATTTTAAAACTTTCCCTTCTTTCTCTTTTAGTTGATTCAATTATTTCTTACCCTCTCTTTTTCTTGTTGTCTATAATTGTTTTTACAATGATTTTAATGTTGTACCTTTCAATTCCTGGTTTAATGTTCCAAACCCCCAGAGACGGTTTTGCAGGTTGTCAAAAATGCTGCAATCTGATAGTTCGAGGGGAGAGATCGATCCTCTCGTTTCTCCCAGGGCCCGAGATTCGCTTGAACTGACACCAGGCTCTTCTTCGCTTCCTATCAGAGGAAGTGTCCGAAGTAAAGACCGTGGTAAGTTCGTGGGTCAGTATAAATCTATGGAGCGGCGAGCACTGTTGGTTTGTCACTCCGAGCAATTTCTGGGCCATGTGTTATTTTAATGGTAGAAAGAC